>NC_092720.1:8955571-9255571 GCF_047496885.1 Scyliorhinus torazame
CTGAAGCCAATGGGCTGCATTCTCCAACTTTGCGGCTCAGTGCTGACACCGGCGAGGGGACTGTGGCATTTTACGGACGCCAAAATCGGCGCTGAACTCACCGATCCTGGGACCGGTGAGGGGCTAACAGTGGTACTGGGTAAAAACCCCGGCTCCCGCGGCAAAAGCTGCTGGAGAATGGTCGGGTCTGTGGCAGCGCATGCGCACGGTGACGACCTACAGTGGTCGCGCCGAACAACAGGGCCCCGCCCTGTTCGGACCTGACCTGTTCAATACTGCCCAACAGGGCACCCCCCTGGCCACCCCCCACCAGTCCCCCAGCCTCGTGGAGGCCCCCCCAGCAGCACGGCTCCCGGCGACTGGCGGTGCTGGACACAGTCCGCGGCCGCCACACCGGGTTCCTGACCGCTGGGACCACACGTCAACCGCGCAGTCGGGAACTCGGCCCATCGGGGGCGGAGCATCAGGGTGTGGCCCTTCCGATGACGCGTTCCAACAGCGTTCTGCGTGCGACGCAATGACGCCATTTTGGAGGGGGCGGACAATAGAAAATCGGTATCAAACCGGCCCCACCCCTGATTAGAGCATCGGAAGGGATTCTCCGCGCGATCGCCGATTATGGCATCGACAACGGAGATTTCCACCCCAATATCTACAGGGAACCCTCTTCATCCAACAAAAACCTTACGATGCTTTAATTGCACCTCCTGCTCCCAAAAAAGACGAGCAAACCAGGATTTTTAAAAACACTACTGCAACAGTCATACACACACAAACCCAGTCGTTTAACCCTTACTGCACCAAATATATATAATACAATATATCTGAAACTCCTACATTCATCAGAGTACACCCATAGTGCTGTTAGAGAGGAACTTCCAGGATTTTGACCCAGCAGCAGTGAAGGGATGGCGATATAGTTCCGAGTCAGGCTGGTGAGTGACTTGGAGGAAACCTCTAGGTGATGGTATCCTTGTCCCTGAATGATAATCACTGGGATAGCTCAGAATCTGTCGCCATTGTTAGAATAATCTCCATTGTCTACAGTGAAGGAGCGATCGATCACTTAATTACACGACAGCTAAAAATTTAAAAACAAATAAATTACAGGATAACGGTAGAACCGTGGTTAGCACTGTTGCTTCACGGCGCCGGGGACCCCGGGTTCGATTCCCGGCTTGGGCCACTGTCTGTGGGGAGTCTGCACGTTCTCCCCGTGTCTGCGTGGGTTTCCTCCGGGCGCTCCGGTTTCCTCCCACGAGTCCGGAAAGACGTGCTTGTTAGGTGAATCGGACATTCTGAATTCTCCCTCTGTGTACCTGAACAGGCGCCGGAATGTGGCGACTAGGGGCTTTTCACAGTAACTTCATTGCAGTGTCAATGTAAGCCTACTTGTGACAATAATGCTGATTATTATTATATGGGTGACGCTGGCTTGCCCAGCATTTACTTCCCACCCCTATCTGCCCTCGGGCAGGCGGTGGTGACCATTCTTCTTGAACTACTGCAGTCCCTGAGATGCAGCTGCGCCCACAGTGTTGCTCGTGGTTTTCCAGGACTTTGACCCAGCGATATATTTCCGGGTCAAGATGGTGAGTCACTTAGAGGGGAACCTCCAGGTGGCGGTATTCAGAGCTATCCGCTGCTCTTGTCCTCCTAGACGGTAGTGGTCGTGGGTTTGGCAGCTGCTGAGGAACCTTGGTGTGTTCCTGCAGTGCTTCTTGTAGATGGTGCACACGGCTGCCACTGTTAGGCGGTGGTGGAGGGTTTAAAAAATATTTTTATTAACCATTTTGAATATATAAATACAAAAATACAAATGAACCCCAAATCAAACATCTCCCGCCACCCCCCCCCCCCCCCCCCCCCCCAACTTTTAATGGTGACCAGTTCCTTGAAACACGTGACAAATGGCTGCCATCTTGTCTAAAACTTTAATTTTTTCTCAAGGTACAAAAGACTCCATGAGATCCCAACCCCAAACGTTGGCTAGCTTAGGGCATGCGCAAAACATATGCACGTGATTCGCTCCCCCACAGCACACTTAAAACGTTGCCGTAATTGCCTCCATGTTCTTAATGTGCCCACCACCACCTGATTCCCTGAAACGGCAGCGGAGCCATCGCTAACACCCGCAGCTCTGTCCCATTACACAAACCAGTCTCCACCCTCACCCAGACTGCCTCCTGACATCGCAGCAGCCCCACACCTTCTCCATGTTCGCCACCCAATACATCAGGTTCAGCAGCGCCAAACCCCCAGACTGCCGGTCCCTCGAAGATCCTTTTCCGGATCCTCGCCATCTTATCCGCCCATATAAACAACGAGATCAAACCTTCCATCCCCACAAAAAAAGCTTTGGGTAGAAACACCGGCAAGCACTGGAATAAAATTAAACACCGTGACAAAATAATCATCTTCACCGAGTGCACTCGCCCAGCAAGACACTGCAGGAGAGTGTCCCTCCTCAGTAAATCCACCTTAACCCCACTCATTGAATTCAAAACTTCCAGAGCCACTTAATTTTTTAACTTTCGGAGCCATGACCAATCCCGAGCTACCTCAGGATCTAAAATGAGAGCCTGTCGAACAAAGCAACAGGACTCCCAAGTTAATCCCCTTCCCAAGCAGAGTGACCGAAAATATTCACCTTTTTCCAAATCCAATTTGTACCTGGAGAAAGTCCCAAACCGCCTTAGCAGCCCCATTATGTCCCTCAACGTGGAACTGTATCCTTTATGTGCAGCAAAAGGTCATCGGCAGACAGCGACACCCTATGCTTCCCCACCCCCTCCCTCATTATCCCCTCCACTTATTCGTACTTCTCCAAACGATGGCCGTTATCTCAGTCTCCAACACGTACAGGGGGGGCAACCTTGCCTCATTCCCCGAGACAACCGAAAATAACCAAGCTAACATTATTCGTCCGAGCACTGGCCCTGGTTCCTTGTGCAGGTTTGACCACAGCACAAACCTAGGCCCTATCCCGAACCGCTCCAACACTGCAAACAAGTAGCCTGTCCTGTCAAATGCCTTCTCAGTATCTAACGCCACTATCACCTCTTGTTGCCCCCCGTCCCTTACCCCCCCCCATGTCCCCCGTTCCTCCCCCCACTGTCCCCATTCCTCCCCCCCCCCATCCCCCCCGTTCCTCCCCCCACCCACCCCCATGTCCCCATCCTCCCCCCCACCCACCTCCCACCCCGGCTCAGGAGAGAACAGCACATTCAGTTGGCACAAAAATGAAATGGACGCCTGACTCATCATCTCCGGGAGCGACCCCTGGGGCCATCGAGCCTTCAAACGCCGCCAGGGTCCCAGGTTCGATTCCCCGCTGGGTCACTGTCTGTGCGGAGTCTGCACGTTCTCCCCGTGTCTGCGTGGGTTTCCTCCGGGTGCTCCGGTTTCCTCCCACAAGTCCCGAAAGACGTGGTTGTTAGGTGAATTGGACATTCTGAATTCTCCCTCAGTGTACCCAAACAGGCGCCGGAATGTGGCAACTAGGGGATTTTCACAGTGTTAATATAAGCCCACTTGTGACAATAAAAAAGATTATTATTATTATCAATTAGTCCGTAAACCTTTTATAAAATTCCACCTGAAACCCATCCGGCCCCGATGCCTTCCCCAACTGCATACTTACTATTACGTTCCTAACTTCCTCCACCTCCGCGGGCATGGTGGTGCAGTGGTTAGCACTGCCTCCTATGGCGCTGAGGACCTGGGTTCTGGACCTGGGTTAAGGACATCAAATCACCTAGACTAACAGAAAAAACAGGAAAATACAACTTTACCAAAACATTATCCCCAACGGCAACAAAGTCTCTCTGCCACCATACTCAATCCCGTTCCAGTCCTTCTGCCTTTACGAACACCTCAACTCCTCCGCCATCTCGAATAGATGGTCCCTTGAGTTGTGCATAACCCTCAATTTCGCCGGGTAGATCACTCCGAAGCGTACTCCACGCTTGTACAATGCCGCCTTCACCCTGTTACAGGTCGCCCACCTCTTCGCCAGGTCCACCGTAAGGTTCTGGTAAATACGAATGCCGGTGCCTTCGCACATCTCCTCTCCTCCGCTTGCCCCACCTCAGCACCTTTGACTGATACCTATGGAAGGAGACTATCACTGCCCTCGGTGGCTCATTCGTCTGCGGTTTTGACCAAAGCGGCCCTTATTCTGCTCCGCGGGGGGGGAGGGGGGGGGGAGAGGGGGGACACAGCCCACCAGCTTCCTCAGCATCGGCACAATAACCTCTGTCAGCCTCGGGCACTCCACCTCCTCGGGCAGGCCCACCATCCTCAAATTCTGCCACCACCATCTATTCTCAGGGTTCTCCACCTTGCCTCTCCGACCTTCAGTTCTGTGTTGCACCTTGGCCAGTTCAGCTTCCAGTCAGGCGAGCTGGTCACTGTTGCCCCTCTACCCCTTTCAACATCTCACCCTGCTCCCGCACCACCTCTGAGGTTCTTGCAAGTGACTCCCTGATCGGGGCCAGCAGACCTTCCACCAACTGCTTCAGCGATTCCAGCATCTCTCTCCTACACATTGCAAAATGCTTATTGTTTTCTTTTTATACGTTTAGAGTACCCAATTATTTTTTCCAATTAAGGGGCAATTTAGTGTGGTCAATCCACCTACCCTGCACATCTTTGGGTTGTGGGGGTGAAACCCACACAAACACGGGAAGAATGTGCAAATTCCACACGGACAGTGACCCAGAGCCGGGATCGAACCTGGGACCTCAGCGCCGTGAGGCAGCAGTGCTAACCACTGCGCCACCGTGCCACCCTGCTTATTGAACTGTTGTTCAAACTCTGCCATCACCTCAGCCAGTGTCTCTAGCGTTAGAAGGGCAGCCCCCCCCCCCCTCCCCAGAAGGTAGGGAGGTGGAGGCAGTGGTCGCAATGGACGCAGAGAAGGCCTTTGATCGAGTAGAATGTGAATATCTGTGGGAGATACTGGGACGGTTCGGATTTGGGCGGGGCTTTACTGACTGGGTCAGGTTGCTGTATCGGGGTCCTGTGGCGAGCGCACGGATGAATAGGACAACATCGGACTATTTTAGGCTGCATCGGGGGACGGGACAGGGGCGCCCCCTCTCCCCACTGTTGTTCGCGTTAGCCATAGAGCAATTGGCAATTGGACTGAGAGCTTCAAGTGGCTGGAAGGGGCTGGTCCGGGGGGGGGGGGGGGGGGGGGGGGGGTGGAGCACAGAGTCTCGCTTTATGCAGACGACCTGCTCCTGTTTGTATCGGACCCAGCAGAGGGGATGGAAGAAATCATGAAGATTCTGGGGGAATTTGGCCGGTTTTCAGGTTACAAACTAAATACGGGGAAAAGTGAGATGTTTGCGATCCAGGCAAGGGGACAGGAGAGGCGACTGGGGGAGCTGCCGTTTAGAGTGGTAGGGGGAAGCTTTAGGTATCTAGATATCCAAGTGGCGCAGGAATGGGACAAACTAAATCTGGTCCGACTAGTAGACCAAATGAAGGACGGTTTTCGGAGGTGGGACGCGCTCCCGTTGTCACTCGCTGGGAGGGTACAGACGGTGAAGATGACGGTCCTCCCGAGATTCCTGTTTGTGTTCCAGTGTCTCCCCATCTTTATTCCGCGGTCCTTTTTTAAATGGTTCAACAAAGTTATCACCGGCTTTGTATGGGAGGGCAAGATCCCGCAAGTGAAAAAGGGGATGCTTGAGCGGAGCCGGGGGAGGGCGGGCTGGCGCTGCCAAACTTCAGTAACTACTATTGGGCGGCGAATAAAGCCATGATTAGGAAGAGGGTGGTGGGGAGAGGGTCGGCATGGGAGCGTATGGAGGCGGCTCCATGTAAGGGCACCAGCTTGGGGGCGTTGATAACGGCGCCTCTGCCGTTCCCGCCGGCACGGTACTCCACCAGCCCGTGGTGGTGGCAGCCCTGAGAGTCTGGGGGCAATGGAGGAAGCATCGGTCCGGTCTCCAATTTGTAATAATCACCGGTTTACCCCGGGAAGTATGGATGGGGGTTCCGGATATGGCGTAGAGCAGGGATTGAGAGGATGGGGGTATGTTTATAGAGGGGAGCTTTCCTAGCCTGAGGGAGCTGGAGGAGAAGTTTGGGTTGGCGAGGGGAAACAAATTCAGGTACCTGCAGGTGTGGGACTTCCTACGTAGGCAGGTCTCAACCTTCCCGCTCCTACCACCAAGGGGGATACAGGACAGGGTAGTTTCCAGAGGGTGGTTGGGAGACGGGAAGGTCTCTGACATCTATAAGGAACTCATAGGATCAGAGGACATGCAGACTGAGGAGCTGAAGCGCAAGTGGGAAGAGGAGAGATAGAGGATGGTCTCTGCGCGGATGCGTTGAGTAGAGTCAACGTGTTCACAACATGCGCCAGGCTCAGCCTGATACAATTCAAGGTCGTTCACCGGGCTCACATGACAGTGGCCCAGATGAGCAGGTTCTTTGGGGTAGAAGATAGGTGCGCAAGGTGTGCGGGAGGACCAGTGAACCATGTCCACATGTTTTGGACATGCCCAAGCTGGGGATTTTGGCAGGGGTTTGCAGATGTCATGTCCACGGTGTTAAAAACAAGGGTGGCACCAAGTCCAGAGGTGGCGATTTTCGGGGTGTCGGAAGACCCGGGAATCCAGGAGGAGAAAGAGGCAGACGTTCTGGCCTTTGCTTCCCTGGTAGCCCGGAGACGGATACTATTAGCTTGGAGGGACTCAAAGCCCCCGAAGTTGGAGACCTGGCTACCGGACATGGCTAGCTTTCTCTGTCTGGAGAAAATCAAGTTCGCCTTGAGAGGGTCAATGTTAGGGTTCGCCTGGAGGTGGCAACCGTTCGTCGACTTCTTTGGGGAAAATTAATCATCAGCAGAAGGGGGGGGGGGGATAGTTTAGCTTAGAGTAGGGAGGGACCTGTAAGAGAGGAAGCAGGCTTTTGCACTATGTTTATAGACTCATGTACATTGTTTATTTTGTTGTTGTTGTGAAACCAAAAATACCTCAATAAAATGTTTGTCAAAAACAAAAGAGCCCCACCCGGCAAGCCTGCCTCCCCCATCTTCCCTGCCAATGTACCTATTGCTGTGCTCGATCGTGCCTGCGAGCTGGCACTCAAATCCTTCTTCCCAATATTTGTTTGTTGGTTCTTGGTCATTCTTTGCCAACTAAGTCTCACCTGGGACACATCCTTTGAAGATTCCCCCCCGCAAAAAAAAACATGTGGAAAGGACCAAAAACCCAGGACTCTAGCAGGAGCTGCCCAGCGTGCGACCTCCTCCGAAAAGCCACTAGACGTCTCGAGTGAGTTGAATGATTGTGGAAGGGGAGCAACCAAGTGGGGCTGCTTTGTCCTGGATGGTGTCGAGCTTTCTGAGTGTTGTTGGAGCTGCGCTCATCCAGGCAAGTGGGGAATATTCCATCACACTCCTGACTTGTGCCTTGTAGATGGCAGCATGGTAGCACAAGTGGATAGCACTGTGGTTTCACAGCGCCAGGGTCCCAGGTTCGATTCCCGGCTGGGTCACTGTCTGTGTGGAGTCTGCACGTTCTCCCCGTGTGTGCGTGGGTTCCTCCGGTAGCTCCGGTTTCCTCCCACAGTCCAAAGACGTGCAGGTTAGGTGGATTAGCCATGATAAAAAAATTGCCCTTAGTGACCAAAAAGGTTAGGAGGGGTTATCGGGTTCCGGGGATAGAGCGGAAGTGAGGGCTTAAGTGTGTCGGTGCAGACTCGATGGGCGAATGGCCTCCTTCTGTATTGTATGTTCTAAGGTGGGCTGCTGTTGGGGAGTCAGGAGGTGAGTTACTTGCCACAGGATTCCTGCTCTGGTAGTCACAGTATTTATATGGCCAGTCCAGTTCAATTTGTAGTCAATGGTAATTCCCAGGATTTTGAGTGTGGGATTCAGTGATGGTAATGCAACATGTGATTGGGCAACAGTTAGATCCTCTCGTTTGTCATTGTCTGGCACTTGTGTGACGAATGTTATTCGCCAGCCCAAGTCTGGATATTGTCCAGGTCTTGCTGCATTTGGACGTGATCTGCTTCAGTACGAGTCGCTGAAGATGGTTGGGCCTGGGACACCACCCTAAGGAGCTCCTGCAGTGACGTTCTGGAGCTGTAATAATTAGCCTCCCACCACAACTGTGTGCAACTGGAAGAGCAGCATGGACCCATATCTGTTCAGCAGACTGAAATAATGTCTCACACTTTGGCATCTTATTTGATGCAGAGCTGAGACTCCAAACCCATTTCTTCTCGAACACCAGAATCGCCTACTTCCATTCCTGCAATCTCAATATTCCCGGTTATCTCTCAACTCATCTACTGTTGAAATACTCAATAAAGGTACTGCTTAACAATCTCCTTACCTTGCAGGTCAGCTGGGAGCGGGAGAGAGAGAGAGCCGGGACTTTGGAAACAGCGCGGGAGATTGAAACAGCGCGGGAGCTGCGAGGCCGAGCGGACAGTTTAAAAGGTCGCGGCCTGGGTGAGGTAAGTACTGATTAACAATCTCCTTACCTTGCAGGTCAGCTGTTTAGTTTCGGGAGATCAGTTTCGGGAGCAGGCCTATTGGCTGACTGTAAATCAGGAAGGATACAAAGGGTGTGGCTGAAGTGCCTTTAGAAACAGAGTGCTGGAGGCAAACAGAGTGCATCTGAGTTCAGGTAAGAGGTGAGTGAGGGCTGTGTCTTTTTTGGTGTTTGGGGGTGAGTTTCCAAAAAAAAAAAAAAAATCCAATTAATTAAGTAAATTAATTAACTAGTTAAGGGAATTTGGTGCTCATCTTAAGGAGATGCAGAGAAGCAGACCTGTGAGGGAGTCTCGGGAGCAATTACATCACAGCCAGCAGGTAAGTGATTGGCTTGTGACTGGTAAGTGATTTCTCTCTCTCTTTGACTTTCTCTTAGCTGTGTAGTGTAGTTCAAATTTAACTTCAGGTTTAAGTCATGGCAGGAGAGCTCAGACCCGTGTCATGCTCCTCTTGTGAGATGTGGCAAGTCAGGGACCCTTCTGGTGTCCCTGACTCCTTCATCTGCAAGAAGTGTGTCCAACTGCAGCTCCTGTTAGACCGCTTGACGGCTCTGGAGCTGCGGATGGATTCACTTTGGAGCATCCGCGATGCTGAGGAAGTTGTGGATAGCACATTCAGTGAGTTGGTCACACCGCAGATTAAAATTACTGAGGCAGATGGGGAATGAGTGACCAACAGACAGAGGAAGAGTAGGAAGGCAGTGCAGGGATCCCCTGCGGTCATCACCCTCCAAAACAGATTTACCGTTTTGGAAACTGTTGGGGGAGATGGCTCACCAGGGGAAGGTGGCAGCAGCCAGGTTCATGGCACCGTGGCTGGCTCTGCTGCACAGAAGGGCGGGAAAAAGAGTGGCAGAGCTATAGGGATAGGGGATTCAATTGTAAGGGGAATAGACAGGCGTTTCTGCGGACGCAAACGAGAATCCAGGTTGGTATGTTGCCTCCCTGGTGCAAGGGTCAAGGATGTCTCGGAGCGGCTGCAGGGCATTCTGGAGGGGGAGGGTGAACAGCCAGCTGTCGTGGTGCATATAGGCACCAACGATTTGGGTAAAAAAACGGGATGAGGTCCTACAAGCTGAATTTAGGGAGTTAGGAGTTAAACTAAAAAGTAGAACCTCAAAGGTAGTAATCTCAGGATTGCTACCAGTGCCACGTGATAGAATAGGAATGACAGGATAGCTAGGATGAATACGTGGCTTGAGAGATGGTGCAAGAGGGAGGGTTTCAAATTCCTGGGACATTGGGACCGGTTCTGGGGGAGTGGGACCTGTACAAATCGGACGGTCTGCATCTGGGTGGGACCGGAACCAATGTTCTCGGGGGTGTGTTTGCTAGTGCAGTTGGGGAGGGTTTAAACTAATGTGGCAGGGGGATGGGAACCGATGTAGGAAGTCAGTGGGGACGGAAACAAAAGGCAGGAAGGGAGAGTGTGTAAAGCATGACCAGAGAAAGCAGGGCAGAGAGCAAGGAAAGTCTACATTAAACTGCATTTATTTCAATACAAGGGGCCTGACGGGCAAAGCGGATGAACTCAGGGCATGGATGGGCACATGGGACTGGGATATTATAGCTATGACTGAAACATGGCTAAGGGAGGGGCAGGACTGGCAGCTCAATGTTCCGGGGTACAGATGCTATAGAAAGGATAGAACAGGAGGTAAGAGAGGAGGGGGAGTGGCGTTTTTGATTAGGGAGAACATTACGGCAGTACTTAGAGGGGATATATCCGAGGGTTCGCCCACTGAGTCTATATGGGTGGAACTGAAAAATAAGAAGGGAGAGATCACCTTGATAGGACTGTACTACAGGCCCCCAAATAGTCAGCGGGAAATTGAGGAGCAAATATGTAAGGAGATTACAGATAGCTGCAAGAAAAATAGGGTGGTAATAGTAGGGGACTTTAACTTTCCCAACATTGACTGGGACAGCCATAGCATTAGGGGCTTGGATGGAGGGAAATTTGTTGAGTGTATTCAGGAGGAATTTCTCATTCAGTATGTGGATGGACCGACTAGAGAGGGGGCAAAACTTGACCTCGTCTTGGGAAATAAGGAAGGGCAAGTGACAGAAGTGTTAGTGAGGGATCACTTTGGGACAAGTGACCATAACTCCATTAGTTTTAAGATAGCTATGGAGAATGATAGGTCTGGCCCAAGAGTTAAAATTCTTAATTGGGGCAAGGCAAATTTTGATGGTATCAGACAGGAACTTTCAGAGGTAGATTGGGGGAGACTGTTGGCAGGCAAAGGGACGGCTGGTAAATGGGAGGCTTTTAAAAATGTGTTAACCAGGGTGCAGGGTAAGCACATTCCGTTTAGAGTGAAGGGCAAGGCTGGTAGAAGTAGGGAACCCTGGATGACTTGAGATATTGAGACTCTGGTCAAAAAGAAGGAGGCATATGACGTACATAAACAACTGGGATCAAGTGGATCCCTTGAAGAGTATAGAGATTGTCGAAATATAGTTCAGAGGGAAATCAGGAGGGCAAAGAGGGGACATGAAATTGCTTTGGCAAATAATGCAAAGGAGAATCCAAAGAGATTCTACAGATACATAAAGGGGAAAAGAGTAACTAGGGACAGAGTAGGGCCTCTTAAGGATCAACAAGGACATCTATGTGCAGAGCCAGAAGAGTTGGGTGAGATCCTGAATGAATATTTCTCATCGGTATTCACGGTGGAGAAAGGCATGGATGTTAGGAAACTAAGGGAAATAAATAGTGATGTCTTGAGAAGTGTGCATATTACAGAGGAGGAGGTGCTAGAAGTCTTAAAGCGCATCAAGGTAGATAAATCCCCGGGACCTGATGAAATGTATCCCAGGATGTTGTGGGAGGCTAGGGAGGAAATTGCGGGTCCCCTAACAGAGATATTTGAATCATCGGCAGCCACAGGTGAGGTGCCTGAAGATTGGAGAGTGGCGAATGTTGTGCCCTTGTTTAAGAAGGGCAGCAGGGAAAAGCCTGGGAACTACAGACTGGTGAGCCTAACGTCTGTAGTAGGTAAGTTGCTAGAAGGTATTCTGAGAGACAGGATCTACAAGCATTTAGAGAGACAAGGATTGATTTGGGGCAGTCAGCATGGCTTTGTTGCCATACCAGAATGTTGCCTGGTATGGAGGGCATAAGCTATGAGGAGCGGTTGAATAAACTTGGTTTGTTCTCACTGGAACGAAGGAGGTTGAGGGGCGACCTGATAGAGGTATACAAAATTATGAGGGGCATAGACAGAGTGGATAGTCAGAGGCTTTTCCCCAGGGTAGAGGGGTCAATTACTAGGGGGCATAGGTTTAAGGTGAGAGGGGCAAGGTTTAGAGTAGATGTACGAGGCAAGTTTTTTACGCAGAGGGTAGTGGGTACCTGGAACTCGCTACCGGAGGAGGTAGTGGAAGCAGGGACGATAGGGACATTTAAGGGGCATCTTGACAAATATATGAATAGGATGGGAATAGAAGGATACGGACCCAGGAAGTGTAGAAGATTGTAGTTTAGTCGGGCAGTATGGTCGGCACGGGCTTGGAGGGCCGAAGGGCCTGTTCCTGTGCTGTACATTTCTTTGTTCTTTGTTTGTTCTTTGTGCGTGGAAAATCATGTCTCACAAATTTGATTGAGTTTTTTGAGGGGGCGACCAAGAAGGTAGATGAGGGCAGTGCAGTAGACGTTGTCTACATGGACTTTAGCAAAGCCTTTGACAAGGTACCGCATGGTAGGTTGTTGCAGAAGGTTAAAGCTCACGGGATCCAGGGTGAGGTTGCCAATTGGATTCAAAATTGGCTGGACGACAGAAGACAGAGGGTGGTTGTAGAGGGTTGTTTTTCAAACTGGAGGCCTGTGACCAGTGGTGTGCCTCAGGGATCGGTGCTGGGTCCACTGTTATTTGTGATTTATATTAATGATTTGGATGAGAATTTAGGAGGCATGGTTAGTAAGTTTGCAGATGACACCAAGATTGGTGGCACAGTGGCTAGTGAAGAAGGTTATCTAGGATTGCAACGGGATCTTGATCAATTAGGCCAGTGGGCCGACGAATGGCAGATGGAGTTTAATTTAGATAAATGTGAGGTGATGCATTTTGGCAGATCGAATCAGGCCAGGACCTACTCAGTTAATGGTATGGCGTTGGGGAGAGTTATAGAACAAAAAGATCTAGGAGTATAGGTTCATAGCTCCTTGAAGGTGGAGTCGCAGGTGGACAGGGTGGTGAAGAAGGCATTCGGCATGCTTGGTTTCATTGGTCAGAACATTGAATACAGGAGTTGGGACGTCTTGTTGAAGTTGTACAAGACATTGGTACGGCCACACTTGGAATACTGTGTGCAGTTCTGGTCACCCTATTATAGAAAGGATATTATTAAACTAGAAAGAGTGCAGAAAAGATTTACTAGGATGTTGCCGGGACTTGATGGTTTGAGTTATAAGGAGAGGCTGGATAGACTGGGACTTTTTTCCCTGGAGCGTAGGAGGCTTAGGGGTGATCTTATAGAGGTCTATAAAATAATGAGGGGCATAGATAAGGTAGATAGTCAACATCTTTTCCCAAAGGTAGGGGAGTCTAAAACTAGAGGGCATAGGTTTAAGGTGAGAGGGGAGAGTTTCAGAAGGGCCCAGAGGGGCAATTTCTTCACTCAGAGGGTAGTGAGTGTCTGGAATGTGCTGCCAGAGGTAGTAGTAGAGGCGGGTACAATTGTGTCTTTTAAAAAGCATTTAGATAGTTACATGGGTAAGATGGGTATAGAGGGTTATGGGCCAAGTGCGGGCAACTGGGACTAGCTTAATGGTAAAAACTGGGCGGCATGGACTGGTTGGGCCGAAGGGCCTGTTTCCATGCTGTAAACTTCTATGATTCTATGAAAGCCTCTGTTACTTACCTGTCGGCTAGTGGAGAGTATTCCGTTACACTCCTGACTTGTGCTTTGTAGATGGTGGTTAGACTTTGGGGGGGGGGGCGTCAGATGATTGTGGAGGATTCAATGATGGTGATGCCATTGAATGTCAAGGAGCAATGGTTAGATCCCCTCTGTTTGGAAATGGTCATTGCCTGGTACTTGTGTGGCGCGACTGTATCAGGATCCTCATGAATCTATTAGCCCACCATTGTAAATTCAGTCACGGGCTGTGGGAGTGGCTGGCTGGGCCAGAATGTGTCGGCCATCCCTTGAATGGGTGAGTGGCTTGTTGAACCATTTCAGAGGGTGTTTAAGAGTCAATCACATTGATGTGGGTCTGGAGTCACATGCCGGTCAGACCGGGTAAGTTCAACAGATTTCAGTTAGTGAACCAAATGGGTTTTTACATCAATAGTTTCACGGTCACCATTCCACTTTTGATTCCAGATATTTTACAGAATTCAAATTCCACCTCCTGCCGCAGTGGGATTCAATCTCCGGTTCCCAGAGCATTTTCCTGGGTCTCTGGATTACTGGTCCAGTGACAACCATTGCGCCAGTGCCTCCCTTCCCTTTAGGACCTAAACTTTGATTACATCCTTCAACGTCAAAGCCTCTCCAACTCGGGCGATTCTCCGGAAAAATTTCCAAGTGTTGTAGCAAGCGGGAATTGCTGCCAGACTCCCGGCCCAGCGAAACCAGCAACGCAATTCAACGTTAATTGGTCCACTTCACGAGGCCTCACAGGTTTCTCACCACAAACAACGCCTCGCCAGCTGATTCGCCGGGAGAGCGCTCACCAGGAAGGTCAATGTCCTACACCGGGCAGCCAGAGTAGACACCAACGTCCCACCCCCCAACTCTGCAAGTGATCCCCAGCCCCCCTCCTCCTCCTCCCCCCCAACCCCGACTTCACACCACTGAACCACGTATGTGGCTAACGATGCTCTCTGAGGAGAAGCTCTCCCACAATCAGCGGGAGAAGGCCCAGACTGGCAGTGGGGTGCCGCACTTGGAAATCCTCACCTCCTTCGAGGTGCGGGCCCTGGAGGTGACAAGTGTGGCCGAGGACAGGGCAGTCACCAACGAGGAGGCTGGCAGACGCCGCAGAGGTGAGGAACCACCGGGCTCCAAGCGGGCGACCTGTCAAACGGGAGTAGGGATTGCATTAGTACTGACCCACCCCTCCCACTGACCACATGTCTATTCTCCTGTCGGTGCTCCAGCCCATCCCGAGTGGCCCTCACTCCCGACTCCAAGAACACCTCCGAGGCGGGTTCCAAGGGTGGCACTGTGGTCGCGGTACAGCTGCTGTGCCCACCCTCCACCAGCACAGATGCACTCATCAGGGTGGGATATGTTAGTGGTTCAGCTCCTGGGGTACAATCTGGTGAGGACCACACAGCTGCTGATGTACATCTGGTGGGGGCAGGAACCCCCGGGCGAGACAGCAGCCAGAGGGCTCCTGGATCCCAGCCTGATGCTGAGCCTTTGGAACAGGATTACCCAGAGCTGCAACATGTGCAGGATATGGCGCCGGCAATGAGTGGCACCGAGGCCAACACGGCTAGGGTGGTGACTGCAGTGGAGAACAAAGTGCATGACGTCGGCACCATGAGCGAAGGTGTCCAAGCAGTTGCCGTCGGTGATGGCCATGGCTGAGGACCTCAGCAGAATGAGCGCTTCGCTGGAGGATGTCGCTCAGTACCAGGCGAACCTTGATGAGGTTCTGCGGGACATGTCGCGCTCTCAGATGGGCATGGCCGAGGCGCTACAGAGCATGGACCAATCACTGAGGAGCATCGCTGAGAGCGTCAACACCACGGTGCAGACCATGGGGAGCCGCCAGGGCTGGCAGAGCCAGACGATGCAGGGAGAGCCGGGGCTCGAACCAACTGCCCCTCCGTCCCAAAGTGAACCCCAGGGCCCTATGGGCACCAATCAGGAGGAAGGGGCCAACCCGGACCCGTCCCATGGATTTCCCTAGAGCCCCCAGAGGATGCCTGCCCGGGGAATCAAGCACCACAGGACGAGGTAAGTAGCTGATGGCCTCCATCTCAGCTGTGCAGCCTGGGGAAACACCAAGACGTAGTGGTCAAGCTAGGAAGGCCAAGCATGTTCTGGATCACTGAGGGCACCTGGGTAGGGGCTATCATGAATGAGGAATTGTACAGCACATAAAATGTTTTGCACAACCATTATGATGCCTCGGTCACTTCCTTCCGCAATGCGAGCCGACCCCCGGACCCTTTGCCCATCTCTCCAGATATCCCCCCACCCCCACGGCGCTCACCTACCCTCCGGCTGTAGACATGTCCCTGAAGCTGTGTCCCATCGCCTGGGTGTTTCGGATGTTGTCTGGTGCGTGTGGTATTGCCTCCCAGTGTTTAGGCATCAAGATGCGATTGGAATGCTGGGCAATGACTCCCACATGCTACATGGCCCACCCACTCAGGGGAATCCACTTGGCATGTGTCAAGTGCTCACTTATCCGTAATTTCCAATTCCCTATTAGCGATAACCTTCAGCCACGCAGCAAGAGTCCTCAGCAGTCATAGGACAGTGCAGGCCATTCCGCCCATCGAGTCTGCACTGACCCACTTACACCCTATCCCCGTAACCCAATAACCCCTCCTATCCTTTTTGGACACCAAGGGCAATTTATCATGGCCAATCCACCTAACCTGCACGTCTTTGGACTGAGGTAGGAGACCGGAGCAAACCCACGCAGACATGGGGAGAACGTGCAGACTCCACAGTGACCCAGCGGGGAATCAAACCTGGGACCCTGGTGCTGTGAAGCCAGTGTTAACCACTTGTGCTACCCAGTCGGTGGGGGTTATGGGCAATCGGTGGGGCAGGGACAAGGGTTGCCCCCGGAATAGGGCTGGGATGCCCTATTGGCATGGTGATACTGCGATTGCCCCCGTAGCACCTCTCCCCCCCACCCCCCCACCCACAGCAGCCCACCCCTGCAGACCATCACCCACCCCCTGCCGAGCACTAGGGTGGCAAGCCCGACACACCCGGGCTCTTTGGCTGTGAGCAAAGATGGCTACTCACCTCCTCGGTTCCCCACAGCCCTTCCATCAGGTTCATGTTTTTCAAGAGTACTAATTGGTGCCAGCGTGAGCACTTACTGGGGAGGTGGCTGAATGAGGGGAGGCCGCTGGAGAAGGGGTAGCTCTTGTTGTTTGTATGGAAATGGCGCTTTAAGTGGTGATAACTGGATTCTCGCCACACTATGCCGAGGCCCCGATTTCGCTGATGGGAGTGGCCGGTTACATCGCAAACGGTTTGGTGTCCAGTGCAGATCTAGTTTTTGGCCTGTCCCACTTGAGCGTGAGTGTAATGAGGCCAGCGAATTGCACCCGTTGTCGTAGGACGTCTTAAAGATGCTGTAGAAATGCCATTTTGCAAAATATTTGCAAACTGTTGAAGCTTTAAAAGACCCATTAGTTAGATGGCTAATGTGCAAATATGATTGCTGCCAACATAGGGTTTAATCCTCATCCCAGCTGGAGCAGACTAAAGGTTTGCCTCTTCGCACTAAATAGCAGCATTGGGCCATCATTCAGTGAATAATCTGCATTTGGACAGATGAATTAAGAGTTATAAAGGGCGACTAGAGGTCACTGATGGTCTGGAATGGAGCCTGTTTTGTTCCCAACATCAGTCGACAGCTTTTAAATATCAATAAAACTGCTACTTATAAAAGCAGGGCTGTGGGAAACATGATCAAGGATGGCTGGATAGAAGATTTCCAACCCAACCAACTAATCTGGCCAACTTGGCCCTCTCCCAAAACCCTATTTAAGATGCATCCAGTACCAATCCATAAGCAACTGCCATGATTCCCCCTCAGAACTGGGATTCGGAGGTCTTGCTTCACCTGGACAAATGCAGACCATTAATTTTTAGATGGGATGACTTACAAGATATTATTACAGATACTGGATGCTGACAGGACCACGAACACAAAATAAGTTGCAAGAAGTTTGACAAAGGGTCACCTGGACTCAAAACTTTAACTCTTTTCTCTCCCTACAGATGCTGCCAGACCTGCTGGGATGTTCCAGCATTTTCTCTTTGGTTTCAGATTCCAGCATCCGCAGTAATTTACTTTTATAAACAAGTTGCAAATCTGAAATAAAAACTGGATGCTGGAAGTGGTCAGCAAATCAGGTCTGAAAGAGAAAATAAAAAAAGCGAGTGACGTGTAAGGTCAATTTCACTCCCATTGTAGTTAAAAGGACCACCACTATTTCTGGCTAAATACTAGTCACAAGTTGGGTAGACATTGAAATGACAAAATTGGACCTAGCTGTTAAAATTTCTACAGCTGACCCTTAAACCTGATGGGACAGTACCTACAAATTTGAAGCAAGGAAACTCCTTCCTGAGAAGCGTACCAGTCAGGTTGCACTGGGAAATAAGAGCACTGCAGGATCCATCCAAAGCATTAACCTACATTTTTATTTCCTAATGCCCAGCATCAATGGGGGCAAGTGAGAATCATGTATGGTGTCCACTTCCACTTCCCACAGCCGTTGGGTAGTCTGTAGTCGCACAGGTCCCAATTGCATTCTGGTATCTCACACAGGTTGAATTTATAAGAGGAAGTGGACGCAGAAACTTGGAAATTATGTTAAATCTTCAGAAAATGTTAATTCAGCTGGATGATTTCTAATGGTAAGTGTGAAGAAATTTACAAGACTAATTATACCAGGACGAGGGACTTTCATGTGGAACATTTCTCCATAGAACAGAGGTGAGATTTTATGGTTTTAAAAATCATTCACACTTGGCAGTGAATAGGGAGACTGTTTTCAGTAAAGGTATGGGGTCAGGAAGCAGAGGTAGTTGTAAATAATCTATGTTGGCATTGGCATATATTAGAAGGTATAGATTTAAGTGAATTTAGTTTAGCGCTAGTGTAAGAAAGGATTAAAACTTGAGCTCGATTAATGTTAAACAAAGATGTTTGCATGTATGGTTTTTTTTTAGTTTAATTTTAAACTGTCTCTTGTGCTCGAGGGAGTTTACGACGTGAAAATGGCAAAAGAACTAGAGGCGACATAAGAACGTTAAGGGCAGTAGAAGACAGGTCAAATTCGATAGCACTTTCAGAAAGCTAACATAGGAATGAAGGGCTAAAGGATTTCCTTCTGTGCTATGAACATACATTGTAGAAGGCCATTCGGCCCATTGAGTCTGTACCGACCGACTTAAGCCCTCACTTCCACCCTATCCCTGTACCCAATAACCCCTAATATTTCTGGGCACTTTTAAGGGCAATTTAGCATGGCCAATCCACCTAACCTGCACGTCTTTGGACTGTGGGAGGAAACCGGAGCACCCGGATAAACCCACGCAGACACGGGGAGAACGTGCAGACTCCGCACAGAGAGTGACCCAGCCGGGAATCGAACCTGGGACCCTGGAGCTGTGAAGCCACAGTGCTAGCCATTTGCTACCGTGCTGCCCACAAATCTATCGCATTCCACAATTCATAAAGATATCCATGATGTGGAGATGCCGGCATTGGCCTGGGGTGAGCACAGTAAGAAGTCTTACTTCACTGAGGAAGGAGCAGTGCTCCGAAAGCTAGTGATTTGAAACAAACCTGTTGGGACTTTATAATAAGTCTTACAACACCAGGTTAAAGATAGCATAAGAACTGCTGGGGGAGCGGGGGGAGAAAATCAATTGTGAATCTAATCTAGTCAGAATGAACATTTTTAACAGCACCGATTTACAACAGCCACAGGTAAGGAATCCTACACAACTTTCTCCTCTCCTCACCCCAGAGGTCAGGCACCCACCACAGTGCTTCTGTTACTCCAGCGGACCAACAAAATACAGTAGACTTTGTTCTCTGTTGAAATTCTACACAAGACTAATGGTTGAGTATTTCATTCAGACTGCTGTTCCAGATATTAACTGGAGAAATAAAAACAATTTATTAATCAGGAGAGCAGATTATCTGAACATGTTTTAATGGAAATTTACAGGTTTTGTGCAAAACTCATTTGCATTAGCATCATTCCTTTATAAATGGCACCACAAGCATTCAGATTAAACAGCTTTTAATACAGTTTTCTCTCTTTGAGCCCTTATTAATTGCTAAAAACAAAACAAATCCAGGAAAAATTAGTAGCCTGACGACCTGCTGCTCAAATTACACAAGTAAGGATGCCAATACCCAGGTCAAAGGAGACTTCAATACAACATCAAATAGCTAAGAACCTTGAAGGAATACACTTTACTGTGAAGGATATACTCTCTATTTGTAGTTGTTTGTTTCCTGGTTACATCTGTGTGTCATTATGATGGTGAGTGAGCTTTAATTGCATTGCAAAACCTAGTAATAGGTTTTTTCATACGAATAGGTACAGACAATCCCAAAATCTGCCTGGTGGAGCAGATTAAACTAGCTTAAAATAACTTGGATAACTGCATTTCAGTCAACTATTTGAATTACGCACGCAGATTTAAGTCTTTTGAAATCAAATTAAGATCTTTTGTCTATTTATTTCCAACTCAATGCACCAATGGGGTGGAGAATGACTCCATTCAATCATGCTGACCAAAGCACATCTACTGTATTTACAAAATCTCCAAAGACCAGGGATCCATGAGGACGCCAACAAATCTTGCACATGAAAGGAACGGACCTCTTTTGGGGACTGAACTAAACATTTTTGTTTGCACCTCCCACCACCAAGCACACCAGACAAGCTGGGATTATAAAAGCTAAGGGGAGATTTAATGGAGGTGCTCAAATCAGTGAGTTGGAATAAAGTGAAGGGAAACTTTCCAGGAGCATTGGGAACCAGAGGTTACAAATTTCCGGTAATTGGAAATGTCAGGTAGTGGGGTGGGGAACAGACGGACGGACGCGAATGAGAAATGTTTATACTCAACACGTTATGGTGGAAGCAGATTGAAAAAAAATTGTTAAACACTTCAAAAAGGAAAAAGCCTTGCAGAGCGCTGGGTAAAGGGCAAGGGATTTGGATTAACTGGCAGCTCTATCAGAGAGCCAGCACAGCATTTACACTGGATTATTCTATGTTCAGGTGAAGATATGCAGCATTGCCATTTCCCCACACCAGTGCCTGAATAATACTGCCAACGTACTATCGGCAGCTTTATGCAGCAAGCCTACACTCACTGCGAATGGAGTACAGCGGCTTTCTGCACCTTCCTCAACATGCTCCACAATGAGAAACTTTCACCCACATAGATGTGAGCCGAACGTGAACCTAGGTCCCTGGGGTAAAGGGCCAAATCTGCTACCTGGTTAACGTTTGTGAAAGCAACTGTCCTCACATTTCAAGCAGCCCACTGTAAAGCAATGGTGGAACTATGGCTCAACCAACTGCAGCCAAAGAAACCATTTCTGCCTCAATAGAAAGTGAAATTTACCCTGGAGCACAGCTTTAATTCTAAAGTAATGACAATACAAATCACTGACCGCATTATTTTATGCACATGGACAAGCACCAACCCACTGAGTACTTGGAGGCCCATGAAGCAGTATTTGTTCGATTGCATACAAGTAGCAGAAGCAAAAGCAGCCAAAAAGCTACAAGCAGCCAGAAAGGTGGGACCTAGTAACACTTCCACATCAGGGGAGAGGGCAAGATTACACTTTGAGAAAACAAGGGTCTTGAAAGCTTCTATGTAACCCATTCTGCAAGTTCAAACATACACCAAGCAAATCAGCAAAATGACGTGGGTTTCAGTATGAAATTGCAACTCTCACCACAGGCATTTTCCTTTGAAGCTGCACTCGCCAGTAATGGTTTGAACTTGGTGGTCTGATCCAGTTTGGTGTGTGAGGGAAAGTGTTGGTGAGTATTACAGCTACAGGCAAGTAATACAAATACTTCCTCCATCAGCAGCCTGCCCCCTCTATAAGTAATTAACAAAATCATTGCAGCACTGGCAGTTCATCTCGTCCCTGACAAATCCAACACCAAATACACGTCACGAAGACAAGTTCCCGGAAATGCTTCCCTCATTTTAATCCCTTAGCATGATAAGTACAATAAAAGTAAGAAGCAACTGAATATTATAATTATCAGTCTGGTGATAAAGGCCTCGAGTGAAATTTTGCAGCTTAACACACCCAGTATTGGTGTTTTCTTTAAATTGCAACATTTGAAGAACCTGCCCATTATACCCAAGACAAATGCTGACACTGTATAAGCAGACTTTTACAACAAGAGAAGCCAACAAATTTTTTTTTTTTTTTTTAAAGTTGGCCGGAGTGTAAGAGGGAATACAGTTAGTTTAGGTGCACTGAGGGTTCAATGAGGACAGGCATCAAATCAAACACCGGGCAGACAGCTTTTGGAATTCACTCTGTAGGCCCATTCTATTAACAAAACAGGACCAATGGCGGCAAATGTTACATCACCATACTTTTATTTGGGAGCACCAACACCCATGATTTAGTACAAGGCCAATCAGCCCACATAACCGCTGGTTAGCTGATTAGGCAACAAGGTCAGGTTCGGTCTGGTGCCATTTGGAAAAAAATTCTAAGAAAATTAGGTCATGGTGTGAAGGCCATTACTTTGCCGATAATTAACCTAATTATAATCCAAGGTTTTGGCCCAAGCAGTCAGGTCTTTTAATTCCCATTTATTGTTTGGCCAATGGCTTGATGCTAATGGCTGCTTCTTCGTTCATTGCGTGCAGAACTGTGACCTAGGAAGACGGGGAAAACAAAACATTAGCAAGGCTGGTCACAGGCAACAATCAAGTTTCATAGATCATTAGAGAGAGTAGAAGACCATTCCATTATTTGTGGATCATTGCACAACATGAATTCAGTAGGAAGACTGGGAGACATTACCAGCCTCCTTTAACTGCAAAGTTCATTTCTTAATTCTGGCATTTGAGAACAATCACTGAGGTTTGAGGGGGAATCTCAAATTCCCATGGTTAAACACAGCTTTTAGAACGAATGGTCTCATTCGGAAGTCACATCATTCATGGTGTTGCTTTAAGAATGCAACATAACATGCAGGAAAGTACATCCAAGTACGTAGGATATGAACACAAGGTAAGAGGAGTAAAAAGTACTTTGGTGACAAAACTAGTTCCATGCATGGCTGTGGCCAAAGAAATCAAATGCAACTCCGACAAGTTAAGAAGCAGGACTTACCTCCTGCACCTCCCTATTTAACAGAGTTCACCAATCCAGCCAATAAGCACAGAAAGTCATCACTTAAGTCACTCCACTTAACATCATTGCGCTTAAAGTTGTTTATTCTTTAGAGCCTGTTTTTTCCCAATTTGCAGTTGGTCACCTGCACTCTGGGCCATTTTCCGCGAGGTTCTGATGCCAAAGTTGCCACCACCAGAGGGACAGGGTGCAGAGAGATTGCGAGGCCCAAGATGTGAGAGTAGGAGCGCAGGGTAGGCACAGGAAACCTCCGGCCGCTGATTGGGTAAAGTGCGTGTTACCCAGGGAAGGAAGAATCCATCATTAAGGAGGTCAGGTAGCAGGATTCTTAGAAAGTCATTATTTGATCAGGCAGAGTCAATGTGTCTTTTGTAAAAGCTAACTTTATGAACAAATTTATTAGTTTTTTGAAAAAGTAACAAGCATAGTAGATAAAAGGGAAACATGTAGATGTGGTGCACTTGAATTTTCAGAAGTCGTTTGATAAGGTACCACGTCAAAGGTTATTTTACAAGATAAAATTTCATGGTGTCGGAGGTAACATGTCAGCATGGATGAAGGATCGGTTAACCAACAGGAAGCACAGAGTAGGGATAAATGGGTCTCTTGTGGGTTGGCAAGCTGTGACAAGTGCGTTGATACAGGCACCAGTGTTGGGGCCTCAGCTATTTATAATCTGCATCAATGATATGAATGAAGGGATTGACTGTACATGAGCTAAATTTACCAATGACACCAAGATAGGTAGGAAAGTAAGTTGTCAAAAGGAGGTAGAGACTGTAAAGGAATATAGAGGTTAAATCAGTCGGCAAAATATTGGCAGATGTGAGTATAATGTGGGAAAAGGTGAATTTGTCCACTTTGGCAGGAAGAATACAGAAGCAGATTAGTTAATAAATGAATAATAAATAATCTTTATTATTGTCACAAGTAGGCCTGCATTAACACTGCAACGAAGTTACTGTGAAAAGCCCCTAGTCGCCACACTCCTGTTTGGGTACACTGAGGGAGAATTCAGAATGTCCGATTCACCTAACAACGCGTCTTTCGGGACTTGTTGGAGGAAACCGGAGCACCCGGAGGAAACCCACAGACACGGGGAGAATGTGCATACTCCGCACAGACAGTGACCAAGCCGGGAATCGAACCTGGGAAACCTGGTGCTGTGAAAGTGCTAACCACTGTGTTGCCGTGCCCCCCAAATTGAAAGATTGCAGAACTTGGTGGCTCAGAGGGATCTGGGTATCCGAGTAAAAGGTTAGAATGCAGGTACAGCAAGTGAGCAGGAAGGCAAATAGAATGTTGTTTATTGCCAGAGGAATGGAATGCAGCTGTATAGGACCTTGGCGAGACCACAACTGGAATGCGTTTTCCAGTTCTGGTCTCCTTATTTGAAAAAAGAGATATAGCGGTAGAGACAGTTCACAGAAGGTCCACTCAACTAATTCAACACACCGAGTCTGCACTGACCCTCTGATAGTGCACCCCACCTAGGCCCACTCCCCCACCTTATCCCCGTAACCACCTAACCTGCACATCTTTGGACACTAAAGAGCAATTTAGTACGGCAGTCCACCTGACCTGCCCATCTTTTTATTTGAGATGGGGGGGGGGCCTCAGCTCTGTGCCCAGCCACTGCTGATCGTCAGGAGGTTGTCCAGGTGCAGGAAGAGGGAGGTTGCGAGGGTGAGCGGCGGGTTAAGGGGAGGACGCACGAGGGGGAAAGGAGGGCGCACGAGGGGGATCTGATCCTGTTACTTTGCTTCATGTGCTGATGGTCAATGGATTGCTTGTTGGGACTTCAATGACGCATGTCATACGAGAAATGACTCAACAAATTGATCTGTGGCAGTTTGGGCCCACACCCAATATAATATGGCATCTACACAACAATTGTTTAATACAAGGAAGTGAACCATTCCACCTCTGTACATCCCATGATTCATCAGCCCCTTTCTCTCACCAATCTTTCACCCCCCCCAAAAGCACCGACTTCTTGATAGTCATCAAGTGACCATATTTTCAGAGTCAAGTTTGGATCTACGCATTGACAAGGAGCTCTGCTATTCAACAAACTCAATCTTGTCCAATCTCAGAAGGTACTGCTGATATCAAATCAGGAGTAACAATGCTAGATTGCTTTCCTCTCCACACAAAGTACTCATTAGAATCCAAAGAGCTTCTACAAATACAGAAAGAGCCAAAGAGTAACTAGGGAGGGAGTTGGGCCTGTTAAGGATCTACAAGGTCATTGATGTGCGGATCCACAAGAGATGGGTGAGATCCTAAATGAATATTTCCTGTTGAGAAAGGCATGGATGTTAGGGAACTTGGGGAAAATAAATAGTGATGTCTTGAGGAGTGTACATATTACAGACAAAGTGGTGCTGGAAGTCTTAATGCGCACCAAGGTAGATAAATCGTTGAGACAGGATGTTGTGGGAGGCTGGGGACGAAATTGCGGTTCCCCAGCAGAGATTTTTGAACAGTCGACTGCCACAGGTGAAGTGCCTGAAGATTGGAGGGTAGCAAATGTTGTGCCCTTGTTTAAGAAGGGCCGCAGGGAAGAGCCTGGGAACTACAGACTGGTGAGCCTAACGTCTGTAGTAGGTAAGTTGCTAGAAGGTATTCTCAGAGACAGGAACTACAGGCATTTAGAGAGGCAAGGACTGATTCTGGACAATCAGCATGGCTTTGTGAGTTGAAAATCATGTCTCACGAATTTGATTTGAGTTTTTTGAAGGGGTAACCAAGAAGGTAGACGAGGGCAGTGCAGTCGACATTTTCAACATGGACTTTAGCAAAGATTGTACTGTATCATACATCATTGCATAAGTTTAAATCTCACGGGATCCAGGGTGAGGTAGCCAATTGGATACAAAATTGGCTTCGCGACCGAAGCCAAAGGGTGGTTGTGGAGGGTTGATTTTCAAACTGGAGGCCTGTGACCAGCGGTGTGCCTCAGTGCTGGGTCCACTGTTATTTGTATTTATATTAATGATTTAGAACATAGAACAATACAGCGCAGTACAGGCCCTTCGGCCCACGATGTTGCACCGAAACAAAAGCCATCTAACCTACACTATGCCATTATCATTCATATGTTTATCCAATAAACTTTTAATTGGATGAGAATTTAGGAGGCATGGTTAGTAAGTTTGTAGATGACACCAAGATTGGTGGCATAGTGGACAAAGAAGAAGGTTATCTAGGATTACAACGGGATCTTGATCAATTGGGCCAGTGGGCCGATGAATGGCAGGTGGAGTTTAATTCAGATAAATCAGAAGTGATGCATTTTGGTAAACCGAATCGGAGCAGGACCTACTCAGTTAATGGTAATGTGTTGGGGAGAGTTACAGAACCAAGAGATCTCAGAGTACAGGTTCATAGCTCCTTGAAAATGGAGTCAAAGGCGGGCAGGGAGGTGAAGACGACATTCGGCATACTTGGTTTCATTGGTCAGAACATTGAATACAGAAGTTGGGACGTCTTGCTGAAGTTGTACAAGATATTAGTACGGCCACACTTGGAATACAGTGTACAGTTCTGGTCACCCTATTTCACAGTAACTTCATTGCAGCGTTAATGTAAGCCTACTTGTGACAATACAGATTACTGTTATAGAAAGGATATTATTAAACTAGAAAGAGTGCAGGAAAGTGGTTTACTAGGATGCAACCAGGACTTGATGGTCTGAGTTATAAGAGAGGCTAGATATAATGGGACTTTATCCCCTGGAACGGAGGAGGCTTATGGTTGATCTTATAGAGGTCTATAAAATAATGAGGGGCATAGATAAGGTAGATAAGTCAGCATCCTTTCCCAAAGGTAGGGGTATCTAAAACTATAGGGCATAGGTTTAAGGTGAGAGGGACGAGATACAAAAGGGTCCAGACGGGCAATGTTTTCCACACAGAGGGTGGCGAGTGTCTGGAACGAGTTGCCAGAGGCAGTAGTAGAGGTGGGTACAATTTTGTCTTTTAAAAAGCATTTAAGACAGTTATATGGGCAAGATGGCTAGAGGGGGATATGGGACAAATGCAGGCTATTGGGACGAGCTTAGTGGTAAAAACTGGGCTGCATGGACAAGTTGGGCCGAAGAGCCTCTTTCCATGCTGTAAACATCTATGGCTCTAAGTGAAGAAAACTGGTGACTTCTCATTCTGCATTCATTATTATTTTGATAAATGCCACTCATGACTTTATGAAAGACTAGAGGCAAGTGTGGTTTTTACTGTCCCTGCTCAAAAATGATCATGGAAATACACATCAGTTCTTCTTACTACTAGATCTTCGCCAGCATCATATTTCTGTAGTATTTCCTTTCCCAGATCAGTTTCTGCTAGCTTCAGGTCCTCACGCACTTCACCGCCATCTGTCATCAGAGAGAGGTAGCCATCCGTAATTCCAATCAACTAGAGAAAAGAAAATGCAATTCAATGCAAAGTTCCGAGAAAAATCTATCGACTTCATTGATAACTGCACGGTACAGACTTTTATTTAATTGCACCCGTACGTAAAGGCATTACTTAGGAGGCAGAAGCAGTATTATCGCTGGACTAGTAACCCAGAGACCAAGAGGCATGCTCTGGGGGCACGGGTTCGAATCCCACCGTGGCAGATGGTGAAATTTGAATTCAATAACAAATCTGGAATTAAAAGTATAAAGATTACTGTGAAACCACTTTGTCGATTGTCGTTAAAAACCCACCTGGGTCACTAATGTTCTTTAGGGAAGGAAATCTGCCGTCCTTACCCAGTCTGACCTACATGTGACTCCAGACCCACAGCAACGTGGCTGACTTTTAAATGCCCTTAGGGATGGCAATAAATGCTGGCCCAGCCAGGGACGCCCACCCCTGTGAACGAATAAAAAAAAACACAGGGGAGCAGGGGGGGTCAACCCTAAGGGAGCTGCTATTGACATTGTGAATCACAATAACGGATGTTTTTCGGCTGGTTTTCTGCTGTTGATTGGACGGGTGTGTGGCTCCACACTTTACTGTCACAATGATCATTAATTAGTCCTCGTCAAAAATGTTTAACTATAACCCTCTTAACATCTGTAACATATACTCTTTTACTGCCCTAATCAGGTTAACTGCACATGGTTCCCAGTAACTAGAAATGTACAGCAGTCTCCCCTGCAATTCAGTTCACTCTCCCCCTGTAATCTGAAAAGTTAATTGTGAAACCTCATTTTCAAACCTATTCTAGAACGAGTTAAGATCTTGGGATTCAGTCAACATATCAATTTGATGGATTTCATTCATCTATATCCGACTTTTCCTCATTGTTTTATTAAATAAAAACACTTGAGCCTTTTGGGAGCTTGTAATCCATTTAGCAACTGCCATTTTACTCATTAATTACCATTCGGGAAAAGGAACCAAAGCCAACCTGGTGCTGCACCAGAATCACTTCTGGAAAAACGGATTGAAGAATCTGGAGTTTGTCACGTTCTCAACAGCTAGGAAACAGTGAATTATAGTCGTGCCTTTTGGAATAATGTGTCGATACTGAAGCCAGGACTGGGGTTAGTGTCACTCACACACTTGCACCCTGCTCACATTCCACATACCTGAATACTGATGGACAACACGTAGCCTACAGCAAGAACTCAACAAGTTCAGCGCTGAAATAATCTCCACCCATCACCTGGTAACAGAGACGGAAGGATGATATTTGGAAATGTTGCTCACCGAGTGCTGTGGCTGCTTCATAAGCGGGTAGAAAAATGTTCAGTTTAATATTTCCCCCCCGAAAACTGTAACTGAATTTCTATCGTTGCGTAACACAGCCCCCTTGCTGGTAAGAAAATCCAAGATTCCATTAGCCTCTTTAATCGCTTATTGAACCTGCCCACCAGTCTAAGTGTGCGCGCCGTGGAATTGTTTGTCTCATTGAAGTTTGCCATGTTACTGAAAAGGTCGGAAAGGACTGCCCTAGAGCACAGGTAAACAAACAACATG
Source organism: Scyliorhinus torazame (assembly GCF_047496885.1). Taxonomy (NCBI): domain Eukaryota; kingdom Metazoa; phylum Chordata; class Chondrichthyes; order Carcharhiniformes; family Scyliorhinidae; genus Scyliorhinus; species Scyliorhinus torazame. The sequence goes on from NC_092720.1 coordinate 8,984,156, forward strand.
CATACACCCACTTACCACACAACTCATTGATGAGGATTACAACCTTTCTTCTGCTCAACAAAAGAGGCCAAGTCCAATTTTGTTGCCCCGCTGCTGCCCAGAATGAGGTGAGCAAGCTGCAAACTCAATTTGAATACAAGAATGTTCAGAGCATTGAACCATCTAAAATTCAATCATCACAACGCACTCTTTCCCACCCCCAAAGTAAATCCAGCCTGCCTCAGGATTTGATGTCTGCGATGGATGGAATGTTTCTCTGTATTTCCACAATTTAACAGTTTGGGTCGCTATCCCGCCAGACGATCTGAATTGCTTTCCACTGGCCAGGCCAAACCAGCAGCTAAGAATTACATGTGCAAGAAACAGTAAAACATCACCCCATACGGGATATTTCAAGCAAGACTGTGCAATTCCACAAAACTAGAAAAATACAACAGTTGAAACATCACCCAGTGCAGTAATCGCAGCCGTTGTACACAGCAACTCAAGTTCATACCATAATACAGCATCTCCTTCTCAATGGTTGACCCAGTTCACCTCCTACATGTGAAAAATCAGTTTACAATTTAATTACCAAATTGCAAATGACTCAATTCCCAGCCTGTCTCATTCTCTACTGTACATTTTCTACCATTCAGCCCATTGAATTTGTGTTGAAAAAAAAAGAGTATCCTTCCTAATTCTACTTTCCAGCTCTTGGTTCATAACCCTGTACATTACAGCAACTTAAGTGCATCTTTGTTTTAAATGCAGAGAGTTGGGTCTTTACCATCCCTCAGCCAGTGAGTTCCAGGCCCCATCACCACCTGGGCGAAAGCATTCTTAACTCCCCTCTAATTCTTCTGACTTGCCCTTTAAATCTGTGTCCCCGGTTTCTGACTTCCCTGCTAAAGGAAATAGATCCTTCTTTTCCACACAATTTAGACAACTCAATTGTATACGTCAATTAAATCCTCCCAATCTCCTCTGCTGCAAAGGAAAGGGCAGCACGGTAGCATTGTGGATAGCACAATTGCTTCACAGCTCCAGGATCCCAGGTTCGATTCTGGCTTGGGTCACTGTCTGTGCGGAGTCTGCACATCCTCCCCGTGTCTGCGTGGGTTTCCTCCGGGTGCTCCGGTTTCCTCCCACAGTCCAAAGATGTGCAGGTTAGGTGGATTGGCCATGATAAATTGCCCTTAGTGTCCAAAATTGCCCTTAGTGTTGGATGGGGTTACTGGGTTATGGGAATAGGGTGGAGGTGTTGATCTTGGGTAGGGTGCTCTTTCCAAGAGCCGGTGCAGACTCGATGGGCCGAATGGCCTCCTTCTGCACTGTAAATTCTATGATAATCTATGAAACAACCTCAGCCATTCCAAACATTCCTATAAGATGTAGGAGCAGAAGGCCATTTGGCCCAAAGCTAAAATTCTCCAATCCTGGTATTATCTTCATAAATGTCCTCTGTACCCTCTCCACTGTGACCACAGCCTTCTTGTAATGTGGAATGTAAATGTAAATCATCATCTCCTATAGGTAATAACATTTAAACAGAAAAAGCACATGAGCAAGAACAATTAACCATGGCTTAGTACAACTAGGCAGCAACCCATACACTGGTCTCCTTGGGAGACATTGGTATCAGAGGTGGCAGTCGCATAGTGCTGATGTCTCTGGACTAGTAATCCAGAGACCCAGGGTAATCCTCTGGGGACACAGGTTCGAACCCCCCCCCCCCCCCACCACGGCAGGTGGTGAAATCACCACTTCAATTTTTAAAAATCTGAAATTAAAAGTCTAACAATGAAACACATTGTTGATTGCTATAAAAACCTTCAGGGATGAAAATCTGCCATCCTTACCCTGTCTGGTCTGCCCATGACTCCAGTTCCACAGCAATTAGGAATGGATAATAAGTGCTGGCCCAGCCAGCGACAGCCACATCCCACAAACAAATAAAATAGCACATTTTTCAGTTAATTACAGCAGCTCACCTGATAATCGTTTCTCTTGACATTGGGGACATCAACATTGTGGGTAGAAGGGCAGATATCTTCATATTTCTTTGAAGTGAATATATCAATACCAACCATGTGAACCTGGGAAGAAATACAACAGGAAATACAGCATGTAACATTCGATGCTGTACCAATGTTACTTGGCACATTTAACATGCAAGGACATGCAAGCTGTATGTGACTCCATTCCCACACCAGTCTAATTTATTTATTTCCATACAATACACACACACAATCATGATCACTGTATTCACAACAATTGAGAGATTCAAATTCATCAGGCCTTCAGGATGTGTTTCTATGGGGGCGAGGTCACAAGCATCTGCTTGAAGGTGGAAACAGCCTAGCAAGTTACTCCACTGTTTCAAACCATCACCAGTGATCCAAGGTGATTAATCAATGACTCAGGGCTACTGGGGCAAGGCAATAGGTGCAGCCTTGCCTGTAAGATTCAGATAGTGAAAAACACATCAGTAAAACAAACTGATCACAAAACATACTTCAAATGAAGCTTTACCATTCAAATCTACGTTTAATACCTTTTAAGTTCCATTTTGCAACTCAGTGGGCCCCCAAGGATTGTTCACTTTAATTTGTCATGGTCAATCAGGAGAACACCACAAATATTTCAGATCAAAATGCAGTATTGGGCAGCACAGTGGTTAGCATTGCTGCCTCATGGCGCCGAGTACCAGGTTCAATCCCGGCACTGGGTCATTGTCTGTGTGGAGTTTGCACGTTCTCCCCGTGTTTGCGTTGGTTTCGCCCCCACAACGCTAAAAAAATGTGCAGGCTAGGTGAATTGGCCACGCTAAATTGCCCCTTAAATTGGAAAAAATGAATTGGGTACTCTAAATTTATTTTTGAAAAAATGCAGTGTTTAAACATTTCCAAGGTGTTCAGGGTAAGATCCTGGCATGGATAGAGGATTGGCTGACTGGCAGAAGGCAGAGAGTGGGGATAAAGGGGTCTTTTTCAGGATGGCAACCGGTGACTCGTGGTGTGGCTCAGGGGTCTGTGCTGGGACCACAACTTTTTACAATATACATTAATGATCTGGAAGAAGGTACTGAAGACACTGTTGCTAAGTTTGCAGATGATACAAAGATCCGTAGAGGGACAGGTAGCATTGAGGAAGCAAAGGGGCTGCAGAAGGACTTGAGACAAGCTAGGAGAGTGGGCAATGAAGTGGCAAATGAAATACAATGTGGAAAAGTGTGAGGTTATGCAGAAGCACAAAGGGACTTGGGAGTCCTTGTTCACGATTCTCTTAAGGTTTATGTGCAGGTTTAGTCAGCAGTTAAGAAGGCAAATGCAATGTTAGCATTCATGTCAAGAGGGCTAGAATACAAGACCAGGGAAGTACTTCAGATGCTGTATAAGGCTCTGGTCAGACCCCATTTGGAGTATTGTGAGCAGTTTTGGGCCCCATATCTAAGGAAGGATGTGCTGGCCTTGGAAAGGGATCCAGAGGAGGTTCACAAAAATGATCCCTGGAATTAAGAACTTGTCGTATGAGGTACGTTTGAGGACTCTGGGTCTGTACTCGTTGGGAGTTTAGAAGGATGAGAGGGGATCTTATTGAAACGTACAAGATACATCAGAACATAAGAACTAGGAGCAGGAGTAGGCCACCTGGCACCTCAAGCCTGCTCCGCCATTCAATGAGATCATGGCTGATCTTTTGTGGACTCAGCTCCACTTTCCGCCCCAATACCATAACCCTTAATCCCTTTATTCTTCAAAAACTATCTATATTTATCTTAAAAACATTTAATGAAGGAGCCTCTACTGCTTTACTGCACAAGGAATTCCATAGATTCACAATCCTTTGGGTGAAGAAGTTCCTCCTAAACTCAATCCTAAATCTACTTCCCGTATCTTGAGGCTATGCCCCCTAGTTCTGCTTTCACCCGCCAGCGGAAACAACCTCCCCGCATCTATCCTATCTATGCCCTTCATAATTTTATGTTTCTAGAAGATGCCCCCTCATCCTTCTAAATTCCAACGAGTACAGTCCCAGTCCACTCAACCTCTCCTCGTAATCCAACCCCTTCAGCTCTGGGATTAACCTAGTGAATTTCCTCTGCACACCCTCCAGTGCCAGTACCTCCTTTCTCAAGTAAGGAGACCAAAACTGAACACAATACTCCAGGTGTGGCCTCACTAACACCTTATACAATTGCAGCAGCACCTCCCTAGTCTTAAACTCCATCCCTCTAGCAATGAAGGACAAAACTCCATTTGCCTTCTTAATCACCTGTTGCACTTGAAAACCAACTTTTTGCGACTCATGCACTAGCACACACCCAGGTCTCTCTGCACAGCAGCATGTTTTAATATTTTATCATTTAAATAATAATCCCTTTTGCTGTTATTCCTACCAAAATGGATTACCTCACATTTGTCAACATTGTATTCCTTACCCTAGCCCATTCACTTAACCTATCCAAATCCCTCTGCAGACTTTCAGTATCCTCTGCACTTTTTGCTTTCCCACTAATCTTAGTGTCGTCTGCAAACTTGGACACATTGTCCTTGGTCCCCAACTCCTAATCATCCATGTAAATTGTGAACTGTGGGCCCAACACTGATCCCTGAGGGACACCACTAGCTACGGATTGCCAACCAGAGAAACACCCATTAATCCCCACTCTTTGCTTTCTATTAATTAACCAATCCTCTATCCATGCTACTACTTTACCCTTAATGTCATGCATCTTTATCTTATGCAGCAACCTTTTGTGTGGCACCTTGTCAAAGGCTTTCTGGAAATCCAGATATATCACATCCATTGGCTCCCCGTTATCTACCGCACTGGTAATGTCCTCAAAAAATTCCACTCAATTAGTTAGGCGCGACCTGCCCTTTATGAACCCCTGCTGCGTTTGCCCAATGGGACAATTTCCATCCAGATGCCTCGCTATTTCTTCCTTGATGATAGATTCCAGCATCTTCCCTGCTACCGAAGTTAAGCTCACTGGCCTATAATTACCCGCTTTCTGCCTACCTCCTTTGTTAAACAGTGGTGTCACGTTTGCTCATTTCCAATCCGCCAGGACCACCTCAGAGTCTAGAGAATTTTAAAAAAATTATCACTAATGCATTTGCAATTTCCCTAGCCATCTTTTAGCATTCTGGGATGCATCCATCAGGGCCAGGAGACTTGACTACCTTTAGCCCCATTAGCTTGCCCATCACTACCTCCTTAGTGATAACAATCCTCTCAAGGTCCTCACCAATCATAGCCTCATTTCTATCAGTCACTGGCATGTTATTTGTGTCTTCCACTGTGAAGACCGACCCAAAAAACCTGTTCAGTTCCTCAGCCATTTCCTCATCTCCCATTATTAAATCTCTTATCCTCTAAAGGACCAATATTTACCTTAGCCACTCTTTTTTGTTTTATATATTTGTAGAAACTTTTACTATCTGTTGTTATATTCTGATCAAGTTTACTCTCATAATCTATCTTACTCTTTATAGCTTTTTTAGTAGCTTTCTGTTGCCCCCTAAAGATTTACCAGTCCTCTAGTCTCCCACTAATCTTTACCACTTTGTATGCTTTTTCCTTCAATTTGATACTCTCCCTTATTTCCTTAGATATCCACGGTCGATTTTCCCCTCTTTCTACCGTCCTTCCTTTTTGTTGGTATAAACCTTTGCTGAGCACTGTGAAAAATCGCTTGGAAGGTTCTCCACTGTTCCTCAACTGTTTCACCATAAAGTCTTTGCTCCCAGTCCACTTTAGCTAGTTCTTCTCTCATCCCATTGTAATCGCCTTTGTGTAAGCACAAAACACTAGTGTTTGATTTTACCTTCTCACCCTCCATCTGTATTTTAAATTCCACCATATTGTGATCGCTCCTTCCGAGAGGATCCTAACTATGAGATCATGAATCAATCCTGTCTCATTACACAGGACCAGATCTAGGACTGCTTATTCCCTTGTAGGTTCCATTACATACTGTTCCAGGAAACTGTCGCGGATACATTCTATAAACTCCTCCTCAAGGCTGCCTTGACCGACCTGGTTAAACCAATCGACATGTAGATTAAAATCCCCCATGATAACTGCTGTACCATTTCTAGATGCATCCGTTATTTCTTTGTTTATTGCCTGCCCCACCATAATGTTACTATTTGGTGGCCTATAGACTACTCCTATCAGTGACTTTTTCACCTGACTATTCCTGATTTCCACCCAAATGGATTCAACCTTATCCTTCATAGCACCGATGTCATCCCTTACTATTGCCCGGATGTCATCCTTAAATAACAGAGCTACACCACCTCCCTTACCATCCACTCTGTCCTTCCGAATAGTTTGATACCCTCGGATATTTAACTCCCAGTCGTGACCATCCTTTAACCATGTTTCAGTAATGGCCACTAAATCATAGTCATTCACGATGATGTGTGCCATCAACTCATTTACCTTATTCCGAATACTACGAGCATTCAGGTAAAGTACACTTATGTTGGCTTTTTTACCTCCGTTTTGAATCTTAACACCACCATCAGTAACCTCTCCCAAGTTATATTTCCTCTTAACTTTTCTCCTAATTTTCCTTGTCGTTGAACCCATATCTTCATGTAACAACCCTCCGCGTCGCTTACCATTAATGTTTTTACTTGTTTTATTCCTTTTAGTATTACTGGGCCTATTCACTGAGCTCCCCTCAGTCACTGTACCTTGTACTGTCACCCTTTTTGATTTTTTGACTATGGCTTCTCTGCCTTACACTTTCCCCCTTACTTGTTTCTGTCCCTGTTTTACTACCTTCCAACTTCCTGCATCGGTTCCCATCCCCCTGCCACATTAGTTTAAACCCTCCCCAACAGCTCTAGCATACTGCGAGGCCTGGATAGAGTGAATGTGGAGAGGATGTTTCCACTTGTAGGAAAATCTAGAACCAGAGGACACCATCTCAGATTAAAGGGACGATCCTTTAAAACAGAGATGAGGAGGAATTTTTTCAGCCAGAGGGTGGTGAATCGGTGGAACTCTTGCCGCAGAAGGCTGTGGAGGACAAATCACTGAGTGTCTTTAAGACAGAGAGATAGGCTCTTGCTTAATAAGGGGATCAGGGGTTATGGGGAGAAGGCAGGAGAATGGGGATGAGAAAATATCAGCCATGATTGAATGGCGGGGCAGACTCGATGGGCCAAGTGACATAATTCTGCTCCTACGTCTTATGGTCTCAGCCATTTAAACTATTATACCGGAATTATTCTTGTCAAATCCAAGTGAGTTTTTTCGGTCTTTGCAGAGCGAAGTACTTGAAAAACACAACAAAAACCCCTTTCTGATGGGTCAACATGCCCAACCACGGGTCACTGCAGAGCAGATTTAGTTCCTGAGGTTAACAGTGGGTTAACAATTCTCCAGGTTAGATAGGAAAAAACAAAGCCCGTTATCCAAAGACCCTGATCTTCAAAAACACATCTCTGAAAGAACATCAGGCAAAGCAATGCTGTTCCTCCAATTAATGAGACAGCCATGCCACTCAAATTTACTTTCACACTGAAAGACCATTTGAGGGCGGTACCTTAAAACTAGCAAAGTGTGCAGATTCATAGAAAAGGGGAGACAAGATGGAGAGGGGAAAAGTCAACACGAATATTAATATTCAAATTCTGCTAACTGGATTACAGTATTCAGGACACTGAAGATGACTACACACCTTGGCATGCCCATGCTTGCCAGTCTTAGATGTCGACATTTCAACAATCTTGCAGGGGCGCCCTTTCAGAACCACAAATCCATTTTTGCGCAAAGAGGAACATTGTGTTGGGAAGGTGGCAGATGCCCCAGCATCTCCGGTCTGGAAATCTAGGTCGACATCCATGGTCCTTGCGTTTCAGTGGAGATACTGGAGGGGAAAGCTTTTTCATCAAACAATGGCAAAACAAAAATGCAAAGTATCACACTATGTAGCTTTTAAAACCTATCTCAACCAAAAAGGAAAAACCAGATGAGTTTCTGGTAACTCAGAGCTCCGCGGCTGTTGGATGAAACAAGTTCGACCAATTTGAAAACAAGATTGAATGAAACACTGCCTCATTTTCTCATCCGTCACCCGATTTTCAAGGCTAATTGGCAATGCCCCCACCAGTCCCACTGTGGCTTACTATCACCCTCGATGATGCAGTCACTCATTGTGCTTCTAGAATGGCACGGTAGCACAGTGGTTCGCACTGTTGCTTCACAGCGCCAGGGACCCAGGTTCGATTCCCGGCTTGGGTCACTGTCTGTGTGGGTCTGCACGTTCTTCCCGTGTCTGCGTGGGTTTCCTCCGGGTGCTCCGGTTTACTCCCACAAGTCCTGAAAGACGGGCTGTTTGGTCATTTGGACATTCTGAATTCTCCCTCGGTGTACCCGAACAGGTGCCGGAATGTGGCGACTAGGGGATTTTCACAGCAACTTCATTGCAGTGTTAATGCAAGCCTACTTGTGACAATAAAGAGTATTATATTATATAAGATCTATACTCACTAACTGTACCAAAAAAATACAGTGAAGTGGATTTATAACATCATACAGCAAAGATGGAGGACTCTGCCCCATTTCAGCACTGACATTTTTATATTCTACAACATCCAGTGGCACACAAGAGGTGGGACTGAAAATACAGACCATCTCAAATTAATATACTTGCTCAGATTGGAGGTGTCCCAGGAGGCCACTGTATTCCCAGTGGTCATGATTACTCAGTTCCGCACAACCTCAGAGGGACGTAGCCCTTTCACCAACCCGGCAACCCTCCTTCCACACAGACAATGGTCACAACACATTTACTCCCCTCCCCCCTTCCCGCCATCTCGCACAACGCTGCTTATTCACTCCTCCCTCCACAATGGACAGTTTATTTGCCGACCCTGATGTGAATTTTGCAGCCCCTCCCTGCAATGGATATTTTATTCATCACCCAGCCCCCCCCCAGAATGGACAGTTTACTCCCCTGGACTTGATTTACCCCATCCTCCCCCACGGAGTGTATTAACCACTCCTCTCTCCAAAATGGACAATTTGTTGACTCCATCCTCACTGCTTATGGATAGTGTATTTACCCCTCTCCTCACTGAGCGTGGATAGTGTATTTATCCCTCCTCACTGCGCATGGACAGTTTATTTACCCCTCCTCACTGCGCATGGACAGTTTATTTACCCCTCCTCACTGCGCACGGACAGTTTATTTACCCCTCCTCATTGCGCATGGACAGTTTATTTACCCCTCTTCACTCTGCAGGAACAGTTTATTTACCCCCTCCTCACTGCGCATGGAGTTTATTTACCCCGACTCACTGCGCATGGACAGTTTATTTACCCCCTCCTCACTGCGCATGGACAGTTTATTTACCCCGACTCACTGCGCATGGACAGTTTATTTACCCCTCCTCACTGCGCAGTTTATTTACCCCTCCTCACTGCGCAGTTTATTTACCCCTCCTCACTGCGCATGGACAGTTTATTTACCCCTCCTCACTGCGCATGGACAGTTTATTTACCCCTCTTCACTCTGCAGGAACAGTTTATTTACCCCCTCCTCACTGCGCATGGAGTTTATTTACCCCGACTCACTGCGCATGGACAGTTTATTTACCCCCTCCTCACTGCGCATGGATAGTTTATTTACCTCTCACTGCGCATGGACAGTTTATTTACCCCTCACTGCGCATGGACAGTTTATTTACCCCTCACTGCGCATGGACAGTTTATTTACCCCCTCCTCACTGCGCATGGATAGTTTATTTACCTCTCACTGCGCATGGACAGTTTATTTACCTCTCACTGCGCATGGACAGTTTATTTACCCCTCACTGCGCATGGACAGTTTATTTACCCCTCCTCACTGCGCATGGACAGTTTATTTACCCCATCTCACTGCGCATGGATAGTTTATTTACCCCTCCTCACTGCACAGTTTATTTACCTCCTCACTGCGCATGGACAGTTTATTTACCCCTCCTCACTGCGCATGGACAGTTTATTTTGCTCTCCTCACTGCGCATGGACAGTTTATTTACCCCTCCTCACTGCGCATGGATAGTTTATTTACCCCTCCTCACTGCGCATGGACAGTTTATTTTGCTCTCCTCACTGCGCATGGACAGTTTATTTTGCTCTCCTCACTTCACATGGACAGTTTTTTTGCCATCCTCTCCGACAATGAAGTTCCCTTCCATGGACATTTAATTTATTCCCTCCTCCCCCAGCCAGTTGTTACCCCTACTTCCCCCACAATACACAATTTGTCGATACGCCCTTCCCCCAATATGAACAGTTGAATCCCCATTCTCCCCCAACATGGTCAGTTGCCACCCCCTCCCACCACATGGACGATTGATTTCCCCACTAATGAAATGAAATGAAAATCGCTTATTGTCACAAGTAGGCTTCAATGAAGTTACTGTGAAAAGCCACTAATGGGCAGATAAACCACCTCTTCCCCCAGACAGCTGAGTCCCCGCTCCACAACATGGATAGTTGATTCCTTCCCACCCCCCCACATGGATAATAATCTTTATTATTGTCACAAGTAGGCTTACATTAAGAACAACAAAGAACAAAGGAAGTACAGCACAGGAACGGGCCCTTCGGCCCTCAAAGCCCGTGCCGACCATGCTGCCCGTCTAAACTAAAATCTTCTACACTTCCTGGGCCCGTATCCGTCTATTCCCATCCTATTCATGTATTTGTCAAGATGCCCCTTAAATGTCACTATCGTCCCTGCTTCCACCACCTCCTCCGGCAGCGAGTTCCAGGCACCCACTACCCGGTGTAAAAAAACGTGCCTCGTACATCTACTCTGAACCTTGCCCCTTAAACCTATGCCCCCTAGTAATTGACCCCTCTACCCTGGGGAAAAGCCTCCGACTATCCACTCCGTCTATGCCCCCCATAATTTTGTAGACCTCTATTAGGTCGTCCCTCGTTCCAGTGAGAACAAACAAGAGTTTATTCAAATGCTCCTCATAGCTAATGCCCTCCATACCAGGCAACATCCTGGTAAATCTCTTCTGCACCCTCTCTAAAGCCTCCACATCCTTCTGATAGTGTGGCGACCAGAATTGAACACTATACTCCAAGTGTGGCCTAACTAAGGTTCTAAACAGCTGCAACATGACTTGCCAATTCTTATACTCAATGTCCCGGCCAATGAAGGCAAGCATGCTATATGCCTTCTTGACTACCTTCTCCACCGGTGTTGCCCCTTTCAGTGACCTGTGGACCTGCACACCTAGAACTCGCTGACTGGCAATACTCTTTTGAGGGTTCCATCATTCACTGTATATTCCATACCTGCATTAGAACTTCCAAAATGCATTACCTCATATTTGTCTGGATTAACCTCCATCTGCCATCTCTCCGCCCAAGTCTCCAAACGATCTAAATCCTGATGTATCCTCTGACAGTCCTCATTGCTATCCACAATTCCACCAACCTTTGTGTCGTCTGCAAACTTACTAATCAGACCAGTTACATTTTCCTCCAAAACATTTATATATACTACGAACAACAACGGTCCCAGCACTGATCCCTGAGGAACACCACTAGTCACAGCCCTCCAATTAGAAAAGCACCCTTCCATTGCTACTCTCTACCTTCTATGATCTAGCCAGTTCTTTATCCACCTTGCCAGCTCACCCCTGATCCCGTGTGACTTCACGTTTTATACCAGTCTACGATGAGGGACCTTGTCAAAGGCCTTACTGAAGTCCATATAGACAACATCCACTGCCCTACCTGCATCAATCATCTTTGTGACCTCTTCGAAAAACTCTATGAGGTCAGTGAGACACGACCACTGACTCAAGGCTCACCGGCCTGTAGTTCCGTGGATTATCCTTGCTACCCTTCTTAAACAAAGGAACAACATTGGCTATTCTCCAGTCCTCCGGGACATCACCCGAAGAGTGAGGATCCAAAGATTTCTGTCAAGGCCTCAGCAATTTCCTCTCCAGCCTCCTTCAGTATTCAGGGGTAGATCCCATCAGGCCCTGGGAACTTATCTACTTTAATATTTTTCAAGACGCCCAACACCTCGTCTTTTTGGATCTAAATGTGGCCCAGGCTATCTACACACCCTTCTCCAGACTCAACATCCACCAATTCCTTCTCTTTGTTGAATACTGATGCAAAGTATTCATTTAGTACCTCGCCCATTTCCTCTGGCTCCACACATACGATTCTATCCTTCAGTGGGCAACCCTTTCCCTGGCTACCCTCTTGCTTTTTATGCATGTGTAAAAAGCCGTGGGATTTTCCTTAACCCTATTTACCAATGACTTTTCGTGACCTCTTTTAGCCCCCCTGACTCCTTGCTTAAGTTCCTTCCTACTTTCCTTATATTCTACACAGGCTCAGTCTGTTCCCAGACTTTTAGTCCTGACAAATGCCTCATTTTTCTTTTTGACGAGGCCTACAATATCTCTCATTATCCAAGTTCCTGAAATTTGCCGTATTTATCCTCCTTCCGCACAGGAACATGCCGGTCCTGAATTCCTTTCAACTGACATTTGAAAGTCTCCCACATGTCAGATGTTGATTTACCCTCAAACGTCCTCCCCCAACCTCGATTCTTCAGTTCCCGCCTAATATTGTTATAATTAGCCGTCCGCCAATTTAGCATTCACCCTCGGACCACTCTTATCCTTGTCCACCAGCACTTTAAATCTTACTGAATTGTGGTCACTGTTTCCGAAATGCTCCCCTACTGAAACTTCTACCACCTGGCCGGCCTCATTCCACAATACCAGGTCCAGTCAAGCCCCTTCCCTAGTTGGACTGTCTACATATTGTTTTAAGAAGCCCTCCTGGATGCTCCTTACAATCTCTGCCCCGTCCAGGCCCCTACCACTAAGTGAGTCCCAGTCAATATTGGGAAAGTTGAAGTCTCCCATCAAAACAACCCTGTTGTTTTTACTCGTTTCCAAAATCTGTCTCCCTATCTCCTCCTCTATCTCCCGCTGGCTGTTGGGAGGCCTGTAGCAAACCCCCAACATTGTGACTGCACCCTTCTTATTCCTGATCTCTACCCATATAGCCTCACTGCCCTCTGAGGTGACCTCCCGTAGTACAGCTATGATATTCTCCCTAACCAGTAGCGCAACTCCGCCACCCCTTTTACATCCCCCTCTATCCCACATGAAACATCTAAATCCTGGAACGTTTAGCTGTCAATCCTGTCCTTCCCTCAACCAGGTCTCTGTAATGGCAACAACATCATAGTTCCAAGTACTAATCCAAGCTCTAAGTTCATCTGCCTTACCCGTAATACTTCTTGCACTTCAGGCCACCAGACCCGCTGTTTACGGCAACATCTCCCTGCCTGTTCTTCCTCAGAGCCATACTGGCCTTATTCCCTCGTTTTCCCTCAATGCTTTCACCTTCTGACCTATTGCTCCGGTACCCACCCCCCCTGCAATGAAGTTACTGTGAAAATCCCCTAGTCGCCACTCTGGCGCCTGTTCGGGTACGAGAATTCAGAATGTTCAATTCACCTAACAGCACGCCATTCAGGATTTGTGGGAGGAAACCGGAGCACCCAGAGGAAACCCACACAGACAAGGGAGAATGTGCAGACTCCGCAGACAGTGATCCATGTCAGGAATCGAACCCGGGGCCCTGGCGCTGTGAAGCAACAGTGTTAACCCCTCATGGACAGTTGATCCCTACTCCCCCCACACATGGACAGGCGACCCCCACTGCCCCCCCCAGATGAATAGTTGACCCCCCCGCCACGGACAGTTGCCCCCCCTCCATTCCCACCTTAAGGACAGTTGATCCCTCCCTTCCTCACCCGCCACATGAACAGTTGATCGCCCTCACTCCCCTCTCCCATGGAGTTGACCCTCTCCTCACATGGACAGTTGACTACCCCTCGCCCACATGGACAGTTGACCCCCCTCCCTCCCACATGGACAATTTCCCCCCCCTCCCCCCCCACATAGACGATTTACCCCTTCCTCCTCCCACATGGGCAATTTACCCCCCCACAGGGGATTTTCACAGTAATTTCATTGCAGTGTTAATGTAAGGCTACTTGTGAAAATAAAGATTGCTAATATTAATTTACCCCCTTCCTCCTACCACATGGCCAATTTACTCCCTCCCTCACCACATGGATAATTTACCTCCCCCACATGGACAATTTGCCCCCTCCCCCACATGGACAATTTACACCCCCTCACCCCCAAATGGACAACTATCCCCTACCTCATGGACAATTTATCCTCCCCCCTCCCCCCCCAATATGGACAGTTTATCCTCCTCTCCCTCCCCACATGGACAGTTTAACCCCCCTCCCCTCCAGATGGGAGCACAGGCAGCAAGGTAGCACAGTTGCTTCACAGTTCGAGGGGTCCCAAGTTTGATTCCCGGCTTGGGTCACTGTCTGTGCGGAGCCTGCACGTTCTCCCCGTGTCTGCGTGGATTTTCTCCGGGTGCTCCGGTTTCCTCCCACAGTCCAAAGATGTGCACGTTAGGTGGATTGACCAAGCTAAATTGCCCATAGTGTCCAAAAAAGGTTAGGTGGGGTTACTGGGTGCAGACTCGGTATGCCGAATGGCCTCCTCCTGCACTGTAAATTCTATGGGCAATTCACTCCCTTCCCGCCCCCCCCACCATGGATAATTTACCCCCCCCTCCAGATGGACAATTTGCCCCCTCCCTCCTCATTGACAATTTATCTCCCCCCCCCCAACGTGGACAATTTACCCCCTCCCAGTGGACAATTTACCCCCCTCACCCCCCCACGTGGACAATTTACCCCCTCCCCCCTAACGTGGAGAAATTACCTCCTTCTCCCCACGTGGACAAATTGCCCCGCCCCCCACATGGACAATTTACACCCCCACCCCCACGTGGATAAATTACCCCCGTCTCCCCACATGGACAATTTACACCACCTCCGCCCCCCACGTGGACAATTTACCCACCCCAACGTGGACAATTTACCCCCTCCCCCCCGTGGACAATTTACCCCCCCGCACGTGGACAATTTAACCCCTCCCCCCACGTGGACAATTTACACCCTCCCCCCACGTGGACAATTACCCCCCCCTCACCCCCACGTGTACAATTTACCCGTCCAAGTGGGCAATTTAACCCCTCTCCCCCCCCCACGTGGACAATCCCCCCCCCCCTCACGTGGAAATTCTACCCCCCAAACGTGGACAATTTACCCGCCCCCCCCCCACGGTCAATTTACTCCCCCCCCCAAACGTGGTCAATTTACCCCCCTCCCCGCACATGTACAATTTACCCCCCTTCCCCCATGTGTACAATTTACCCCCCTCACCCCCATGTGGACAATTTACCCCCCCCCGTGGACAATTTACCCCCTCCCCCAACGTGGACAAATAACCCCCCCACCCCCCCGTGTACAATCTACCCCCTTCCCCCCACATGGAGAATTGACCCCTCCACATGGACAATATACCCCCCTCCCCCGCCACGTGGACAATTTACCCACCCTTCCCCCCCACGTGGACAATTTACCCACCCTCCCCCCCACGTGGACAATTTACCCCCCCCCGTGTACAATGTATCCACCCCCCCCCCCCCCCCCGTGTACAATTGACCCCCTACAGATGGACAATTTACCCCCCTCATGGACAATGTACATCCCTTCCCCCACAAGTGGCCAATTTATCCCCCCCCCCCCGTGGACAATTTACCCCCTCCCAACGTGGACAATTTACCCCCCTTCCCCCATGTGTACAATTTACCCCCCTCACCCCCATGTGGACAATTTACCCCCCCCCGTGGACAATTTACCCCCTCCCCCAACGTGGACAAATAACCCCCCCACCCCCACGTGTACAATCTACCCCCTTCCCCCCACATGGAGAATTGACCCCTCCACATGGACAATATACCCCCCTCCCCCGCCACGTGGACAATTTACCCACCCTTCCCCCCCACGTGGACAATTTACCCACCCTCCCCCCCACGTGGACAATTTACCCCCCCCCCCGTGTACAATGTATCCACCCCCCCCCCCGTGTACAATTGACCCCCTACAGATGGACAATTTACCCCCCTCATGGACAATGTACATCCCTTCCCCCACAAGTGGCCAATTTATCCCCCCCCCCCCGTGGACAATTTACCCCCTCCCAACGTGGACAATTTACCCCCCTCCCCCACACGTGGACAATTTACCCCCCCTCCCCCCCACGTGGACAATTTACCCCCCCCCCAACGTGGACAATTTACACCCCTCGCTCCGTGTACAATTGACCCCCCTCCCCCCGTGTACAATTGACCCCTCCACATGGACAATTTACCCCCCTCCCCCCACATGGACAACTTACCCCCCTCCCCCCAACGTGGACAATTTACCCACCCTCCCCCTCGTGGACAATTTTCCCCCCTCCCTCCCCTACGTGGACAATTTACCCCCCCTCTTGTGGACAATTTACCCACCCCCCCCGCGTTGACAAATTACCACCCTCACCCACTGTACAATTTACCCCCCCCTCCCATGTACAATTGACCCCTCCACATTAACAATTTACCCACTCTTCCCCCCCCACGTGGAAAATTTACCCCCCCCCTGTGCACAATTTACCCCCCCCACATGTACAATTTACCCCCTTCCCCCCCACATGGACAATTTACCTCCTTCCCCAGTGAACAATTGACCCCCCCACATGGTCAATTTACCCCCCTCCCCCCCACATGTACAATTGACCCCCCACGTGTACAATTTACCACCTTCCCACCCCACGTGGACAATTTACCCCCCCCGCCCACGTGAACAATCGACCCCTCCACAAGGACAATTGACCCCCCCCGGTGTACAATTGACCCCTCCACATTAACAATTTACCCACTCTCCCCCACGTGGAAAATTTACCCCCCTCCCCCCCCCGTGTACAATTTACCCCCCCACATGTACAATTTACCCGCTTCCCCCCACACGGACAATTTACCCCCCCCCCCGCCCACGTGAACAGATGACCCCTCCACATGGACAATGTACCCCCCTCACCCCCACATGTACAATTTACCCCCCTCTCCCCCACGTGTACAATTGACCCCCCCCACGTGTACAATTTACCACCTTCCCACCCCACGTGGACAATTTACCCCCTCCCCCGTGAACAATTGACCCCTTCACATGGACAATTTACCCTCCCCAACATGGACAATTTACCCCCTTCCCCCCCCACGTGTACAATTGACCCCCCCCACGTGTACAATTTACCCACCCTCCCCCCAACGTGGACAATTTACACCCCTTCCTCCACGTGTACAATTGACCA
The DNA here is from genome assembly GCF_047496885.1 of Scyliorhinus torazame. Classification (NCBI taxonomy): domain Eukaryota; kingdom Metazoa; phylum Chordata; class Chondrichthyes; order Carcharhiniformes; family Scyliorhinidae; genus Scyliorhinus; species Scyliorhinus torazame. The sequence continues at coordinate 9,001,432 of NC_092720.1, forward strand.
CCTCCACATGGACAATTTACCCCCCCCCCACGTGAACAATTTACCTCCTCCCCCCCCCCCGTGGACAATTTACCCACCCTCCCCCCACGTGGACAATTTACCCCCCCCCCCACGTGTACAATTTATCCACCCTCTCCCCCACCCCGTGGACAATTTACACCCCCCCCCCACATGTACAATTGACCCCCTCCACATGGACAATGTACCCCCCTTCCCCCACAAGTGGTCAATTTATGCCCCCTCCCTGTGGACAATTTACCCCCCTCCCAACGTGGACAATTTACCCCCCCAGGTGGTCAATTTACCCACTCCCCCCCCCCCAAACGTGGACAATTTACACCCCTCCCTCCGTGTACAATTTACCCCCCTCCCCCCACGTGTACAACTGACCCCTCCACATGGACAATTTACCCTCCTCCCCCCCCCCACGTGGACAATTTACACCCCTCCCCCAACGCGGACAATTTACCCACCCTCCTCCTCGTGGACAATTTTCCCCCCTCCCGCCCCACGTGGACAATTTACCCCCCTCACGTGTACAATTTACCTCCCTCCTCCCCCCCCCCCCCCCGTGTACAATTGACCCCTCCAAATTAACAATTTACCCACTCTCCCCCCCATGGAAAATTTACCCCCTCCCCCCCACGTGTACAATTTACCCCCCCACATGTACAATTTACACCCTTCCCCCCAGATGGACAATTGACCCCCTCCCCCGTGAACAATTGACCCCTCCACATGGACAATTTACCCCCCCGCCCCCCACGTGTACAATTGACCCCACCACGTGTACAATTTACCACCTTCCCACCCCACGTGGACAATTTACCCCCTCCACCTGCACACGTGAACAATCGACCCCTCCACATGGACAATTTACCCCCCCCCCCCCGTGTACAATTGACCCCTCCACATTAACAATTTACCCACTCTCCCCCCACGTGTACAATTGACCCCTCCACATGGACAATTTACCCCCCTCCCACCCACATGTACAATTTACCCCGCTCTCCCCCACGTGTACAATTGCCCCCCCCCACGTGTACAATTTACCAGCTTCCCACCCCACGTGGACAATTTGCCCCCTCCCCCCGCCCACATGAACAATTGACCCCTCCACATGGACAATTTACCCTCCCCCGTGGACAATTTACCCCCCCCCCACGTGGACAATTTACACACCTCCCCCCACGTGTACAATTGACCACCTCCACATGGACAATTTACCCCACCCCCCACGTGAACAATTTACCCCCCCCACGTGGACAATTTACCCACCCTCCCCCCCACGTACAATTTACCCCCTCTCCCCCCCCCCCGTGTACAATTGACCCCTCCACATGGACAATTTACCCCCCTCCCCCCCCCACGTGGACAATTTACCCACTCACCCCACCCCCACGTGGACACTTTACAACCTTCCCCCCCCACGTGCACAATGTACCCCCCCCCCCCCACGACGTGGCCAATTTACCACCCTCGTACAATTTACCCCCTTCCCCCCCCCACGTGGACAATTTACCCCCTTCCCCCCCCCCCACGTGTACAATTGACCCCTCCACGTGGACTATATACCCACTCTCCCCCACGTGGACAATTTCCCCCCCCTCCCCCCCCACGTGTACAATTGACCCCTCCACATGGATAATTTACCCACCTCCCCCCCATGTGGGCAATTTACCCACTCCCCCCCAACGTGGACAATTTACACCCCCCACCCCACGTGTACAATTGACCCCTCCACGCCGTGGACAATTTACCCACCCTCCCCATGTGTACAATTTATCCCCCCACCCAACGTGGACAATTTACACCCCTCCCCCCCACGTGCGCAATTTACCCCACCACATGGACAATTTACCCCACCCTGTGGACAATTTACCCCCCCTCCCCCCACATGGACAATTTACCCACTCCCCCCCCCTCCCCTCCACATGCACAATTTACCCGCCCACCCCACACAATGTGGACAATTTACCCCCTCCCCCTGTGGACAATTTACACCCCCTACATGGACAATTTACCCCCCCTCCCCCCCGTGGACAATTTACCCCTCCTTCCCCCCGTGGACAATTTACCCCCCCTACATGGACAATTTACCCCCCCTCCCCCACGTGGACAATTGACCCCCCTCCCCCACGTGGACAATTTACCACCCTCACCCCCCTGCACGTACAATTTACCCCTCCACATGGACAATTTACCCACCCCCCCCACGTGGACAATTTACCCCCCCCCACATGGACAATTTACCCCCCCCATGGACAATTTACCCCCCTCCCCCCCACATGGACAATTTACCCCCCCATGGACAATTTACCCCCCTCCCCCCCCACGTGGACAATTTACCCCCCTCCCCCCAACGTGGACAATTTAGCCCCCTCCCCCCACACGTGGACAATTTACACCCCCTCCCCCACATGGACAATTTACCCACTGCCCCTCACGTACAACTTACGCCCCCCCACGTGTACAATTGACCCTCCCACGTGGACAATCTACCCCCCCCACATGGACAATTTACCCCCCCCCCGACGTGTACAATTGACCTCTCCACATGGACAGTTTTCCCCCCTCCCCCCCCACGCGGGCAAATTACCCCCCCCCCGTGTACAATTTACCCCCCCCCACGTGTACAATTGACCCCCCCACGACGTGGACAATTTACCCCCCCACGTGGACAATTTACCCACTCCCCGCGTAGTCAATTTACCCCCCCCTGCCTCACGCGGACAATTTACCCCCCGCCTCACGCGGACAATTTACCCCCCCGCCTCACGCGGACAATTGACCCCCCCCGCGGACAATTTACCCACCCTCCCCCCACGTGTACAATTGACCCCCCACGTGGACAATTTACCCCCACCCCCCCCACCCACGTGTACAATTGACCCCTCCACATGGACAATTTACCCCCCGCCCCACGACGTGGACAATTTACCCACCATCACCCATGTGTACAATTTACCCCCCCCACCCAACGTGGACAATTTACACCTGCCCCCCCCCACGTGTACAATTGACCCCCCACGTGGACAATTTACCCCCACCCCCCCCACCCACGTGTACAATTGACCCCTCCACATGGACAATTTACCCCCCGCCCCACGACGTGGACAATTTACCCACCATCACCCATGTGTACAATTTACCCCCCCCCACCCAACGTGGACAATTTACACCTGCCCCCCCCACGTGTACAATTGACCCCACCACATGGACAATTTACCCCACCCTGTGGACAATTTACCCTCACCCGTGGACAATTTACCCACTCCCCCCCTCCCCCCACATGGACAATTTACCCACCCGTCCCCCCATGGACAATTTACCCCCTCCCCCCGTGGACAATTTACCCCCCCCGCTACATGGACAATTTACCCACCCTCCCCCACGTGGACAATTTACCCCCTCCCCCTCGTGGACAATTTACCCTTCCACATGGACTATTTACCCAATCTCCACCCACGTGGACAATATACCCCCCCCCAGTGGACAATTTACCACCCTCACCCCCCCTGCACGTACAATTTACCCCTCCACATGGACAATTTACCCCCCCCCACGTGGCAATTTACCCACCCTCCCCCCACGTGGACAATTTACCCACTCCCCACCCTCCCCCCCGACATGGAAAATCTACACCCCCCCACGTGTACAATTGACACCTCCACGTGGACAATTTACCCCTCTCATGGACAATGTACACCCCTCCCCCCCACAGGTGGCCAATTTATCCCCCCCCCGTGCACAATTTCGCCCCTCCCCCCGTGGACAATTTACCCCCTCCCAACGTGGACAATTTACCCCCCTCCCCCCCACGTGGATAATTTCCCCCCTCCCCCCATGTGGACAATTTACCCACTCCCCCCCCCAACGTGGACAATTTACACCCCTCGCTCCGTGTACAATTTACCCCCCTCCCCCCCACGTGTACAATTAACCCCACCACATGGACAATTTACCCCCCTCCCCCTCGTGGACAATTTTCCCCCCTCCCTCCCCCACGTGGACAATTTACCCCCCCTCATGTGGACAATTTAACCCCCCCCCAACGTGGACAATTTACCCACCCTCCCCACGTTGACAAATTACCACCCTCACCCAGTGTACAATTTACCCCCCTCCCGTGTACAATTGACCCCTCCACATTAACAATTTACCCACTCTCTGCCCCCCCACGTGGAAAATTTACCCCCCCCGTGTACAATTTACCCCCCCACATGTACAATTTACCCCCTCCCCCGTGAACAATTGACCCCTCCACATGGACAATTTATCCTCCTGCCCCCCCACATGTACAATTGACCCCCCCCCACGTGTACAATTTACCACCTTCCCACCCCACGTGGACAATTTACCCCCCCCCGCCCACGTGAACAATCGACCCCTCCACGTGGACAATCCCCCCCCCCGGTGCACAATTGACCCCTCTCCACATGGACAATTTACCCCCCCTCACCCCCACATGTACAATTTACCCCCATCACCCCCCCCACGTGTACAATTGACCCCCCCACGTGTACAATTTACCACCTTCCCACCCCACGTGGACAATTTACCCCCTCCCCCGTGAATTGACCCCTCCACATGGACAATTTACCCCCTCCCCCCCCACGTGCACAATTGACCCCCCCACGTGTACAATTTACCCCCCCTCCCCCCCCACATGGACAATTTACACCCCTCCCTCCACGTGTACAATTGACCACCTCCACATGGACAATTTACCCCCCCCCACGTGAACAATTTACCTCCCCGTGGACAATTTACCCACCCTCCCCCACGTGGACAATTTACCCCCCCTCCCCCCCCACGTGCACAATTTATCCACCGTCTCCCCCCCCCCAAACGTGGACAATTTACACCCCCCCCATGTACAATTGACCCCCTCCACATGGACAATTTACCCCCCTCATGGACAATGTACCCCCCATCCCCCACAAGTGGTCAATTTATCCCCCCTCCATGTGGACAATTTACCCCCCTCCCAACGTGGACAATTTACACCGCTCCCTCCGTGTACAATTTACCCCCCTCCCCCCACGTGTACAATTGACCCCTCCACATGGACAATTTACCCCCCTCCCCCCACGTGGACAATTTACCCCCCCCCCCCAACGTGGACAATTTACCCACCCTCCCCCTCGTGGACAATTTTCCCCCCTCCCTCCCCACGTGGACAATTTACCCCCCTCACGTGGACAATTTATCCACCCCCCTCCCAACATGGACAATTTACCACCCTCACCCCGTGTACAATTTACCTCCCTCCTCCTCCCCCCCCCCCCCGTGTACAATTGACCCCTCCACATTAACAATTTACCCACTCTCCCCCCCCCGTGGAAAATTTACCCACTCCCCCCCCACGTGTACAATTTACCCCCCACATGTACAATTTACCCCCTTCCCCCCCACATGGACAATTGACCCCCTCCCCCATGAACAATTGACCCCTCCACATGGACAATTTACCCCCCTATGTACAATTTACCCCTCCGCCCCCCACGTGTACAATTTACCACCTTCCCACCCCACGTGGACAATTTACCCCCTCCACCCGCCCACGTGAACTATCGACCCCTCCACATGGACAATTTACCCCCCCCCCCCCGTGTACAATTGACCCCTCCACATTAACAATTTACCCACTCTCCCCCCACGTGTACAATTGACCCCCCACGTGTACAATTTACCACCTTCCCACCCCACGTGGACAATTTGCCCCCACCCACGTGAACAATTGACCCCTCCACATGGACAATTTACCCCCCCCGTGGACAATTTACCCCCTCCCCCCCACATGTACAATTGACCCCCCTCCCCCCACGTGAACAATTTACACCCCCCCCCCCGTGTACAATTGACCCCTCCACATGGACAATTTACCCATCCTCCCCCCCCACGTGGACAATGTACCCCCCCCCCCACGACGTGGACAATTTACCACCCTCGTACAATTTACCCACTCTCCCCACACGTGGACAATTTCCCCCCCCTCGTGTACAATTGACCCCTCCACATGGACAATTTACCCACCCTCCCCCATGTGTACAATTTACCCCCCTCACCCGACGTGGACAATTTACACCCCTCCCCCCACGTGTGCAATTTACCCCCCCCCACGTGTACAATTGACCCCCCCACATGGACAATTTACCCTGCCCGTGGACAATTTACCCCCCTCTCCCCCCACGTGGACAATTTTCACCCCTCCCCCCCACATGAACAATTTACCCACTCCCCCCCCCTCCCCCTCACATGCACAATTTACCCCCCACCCCACACAACGTGGACAATTTACCCCCCCTACATGGACAATTTCCCCCCCTCCCCCCCCGTGGACAATTGACCCCCTCCCCCACGTGGACAATTGACCCTCCCTCCCCCACGTGGACAATTGACCCCTCCACATGGACTATTTACCCAATCTCAACCCACGTGGACAATTTACCCCCCCCTCACGTGGACAATTTACCACCCTCACCCCCCCTGCACAATTTACCCCGCCACATGGACAATTTACCCACCTCCCCCCCACGTGGACAATTTACCCACCCTCCCCCACGTGGACAATTTACCCACTCTCCCCCCCCCCCAACATGGACAATTGACCCCCCCCACGTGTACAATTGACCCCTCCGCATGGACAATTTACCCCACCCCCCCACGTGGACAATTTACCCCCCTCCCCCCAACGTGGACAATTTACACCCCCTCCCCCCACATGGACAATTTACACCCCCTCCCCCCACATGGACAATTTACCCACTCCCCCTCACGTACAATTTACGCCCCCCCCGTGTACAATTGACCCTTCCACGTGGACAATCCCCCCCCCACGTGTACAATTGACCCCCCCACGGCGTGGACAATTTACCCACTCCCCCGTAGACAATTTACCCCCCCGCCTCACGTGGACAATTTACCCCCCCCCACATGGACAATTTACCCACCCTCCCCCACGTGTACAATTGACCCCCCCCCACGTGGACAATTTACCCCCCTCCCCCCCGCCCACGTGTACAATTGACCCCTCCACATGGACAATTTACCCCCCGCCCCACGACGTGGACAATTTACCCACCATCCCCCATGTGTACAATTTCCCCCCCCCCCACCCAACGTGGACAATTTACATGCCCCTGTGGACAATTTACCCTCCCCCGTGGACACTTTACCCCCTCTCCCCCCCGTGGACAATTTACCCCCTCGTGGACAATTTACCCCCCCCCTACATGGACAATTTACCCACCCTCCCCCATGTGGACAATTGACCCCCCCTCCCCCACGTGGACAACTGACCCCTCCACATGGACTATTTACCCAATTTACCCCCCCCCCAGTGGACAATTTACCACCCTCACCCCCCCCTGCACGTACAATTTACCCCTCCACATGGACAATTTACCCACCTCCCCCCACGTGGACAATTTACCCACCCGACGTGGACAATTTACCCCCCCCCCCCCCGTGTACAATTGACACCTCCGCATGGACAATTTACCCCCTCCACGACGTGGACAATTTACCCCCCCTCCCCCCGGTGGACAATTTACCCCCCCAACGTGGACAATTTACCCCCCCTCCCCCAACATGGACAATTTACCCACTCCCCCTCACGTACAATTTACGCCCCCGTGTACAATTGACCCTTCCACGTGGACAATTTACCCCCCCCCCTGACGTGTACAATTGACCTCTCCACATGGACAATTCCCCCCCCACCACGCGGGCAAATTACCCACCCTCCCCGTGTACAATTTACCCGCCCCCACGTGTACAATTGACCCCCCCACGACGTGGACAATTTACCCCCCCCACATGGACAATTAACCCCCCCCCCACATGGACAATTTACCCACCCTCCCCCACGTGGACAATTTACCCCCCTCCCTCCCCACGTGGACAATTTACCCCCCCCCCACGCGTACAATTGACACCTCCACATGGACAATTTACCCCCCTCCCCTGCCCACATGGACAATTTACCCCCCCTCCCCCCCACATGGGCAATTCACCCACCCTCCCCGGGTACAATTTACCCACTCACCCCCCCACGTGCACAATTTACCCCCCACCCCCACGACGTGGACAACTTACCCACCCTCCGCCCCCTGTGGACAATTTACCCCCCTCACGTGGACAATTTACCCCCCACCCCCACGTGTACAATTGACCCCTCCACATTGACAATTTACCCACCTCCCCCCACGTGGACAATTTACCCCCCCCCTCACATGGACTATTTACCCCCCCCCCGACGTGTGCAATTGACCCCTCCACATGGACAATTTACCCCCCCCATGACGTGGACAACTGACCCCCCTCATCCCGTGGACAATTTCCCCCCTCCCCCCCCACATGGACAATTTACCCCCCTCCCCCCCACATGGACAATTTACCCCCCCATGGACAATTTACCCCCCTCCCCCCCACATGGACAATTTACCCCCCTCCCCCCCACATGGACAATTTACCCCCCTCCCCCCCACATGGACAATTTACCCCCTCCCCCCCACATGGACAATTTACCCCCTCCCCCCCACATGGACAATTTACCCCCCTCCCCCCCACATGGACAATTTCCCCCCCTCCCCCCCACATGGACAATTTACCCCCCTCCCCCCCACATGGACAATTTACCCCCCTCCCCCCCACATGGACAATTTACCCCCCTCCCCCCCACATGGACAATTTACCCCCCTCCCCCCCCCACATGGACAATTTACCCCCTCCTCCCCCACACGGACAATTTACCCCCTCCCCCCCCCACATGGACAATTTACCCCCTCCCCCCCACATGGACAATTTACCCCCCTCCCCCCCACATAGACAATTTACCCCCCTCCCCCCCCACATAGACAATTTACCCCCCCCACATGGACAATTTACCCCCCTCCCCCCCCCACATGGACAATTTACCCCCTCCCCCCCCCACACGGACAATTTACCCCCTCCCCCCCACGTGGACAATTTACCCCCTCCCCCCACGTGGACAATTTACCCCCCTCCCCCCCCACATGGACAATTTACCCCCCTCCCCCCACGTGGACAATTTACCCCCCCCACATGGACAATTTACCCCCCTCCCCCCACGTGGACAATTTACCCCCCCCCCACATGGACAATTTACCCCCTCCCCCCACATGGACAATTTACCCCCCCCCATCCTCCCCACATGGACAATTTACCCCCCCCACATGGACAATTTACCCCCTCCCCCCACGTGGAAAATTTACCCCCTCCCCCCCCGTGGAAAATTTACCCCCTCCCCCCCCGTGGAAAATTTACCCCCTCCCCCCCCGTGGAAAATTTACCCCCTCGCTCCCCGTGGAAAATTTACCCCCCCCCCCCCACATGGACAATTTACCCCCTTTCTCCCCCCACATGGACAATTTACCCCCTCCCCCCCACGTGGACAATTTACCCCCCTCACCCCCACGTGGACAATTTACCCCCCTCACCCCCACGTGGACAATTTACCCCCCTCCCCCCCATGTGGACAATTTACCCCCCTCCCCCCCCCACATGGACAATTTACCCCCTCCTCCCCCACACGGACAATTTACCCCCCCTCCCCCCCCCACATGGACAATTTACCCCCTCCCCCCCACATGGACAATTTACCCCCCTCCCCCCCACATAGACAATTTACCCCCCTCCCCCCCCACATGGACAATTTACCCCCCTCCCCCCCACATGGACAATTTACCCCCTCCCCCCCCACACAGACAATTTACCCCCTCCCCCCCACGTGGACAATTTACCCCCTCCCCCCCACGTGGACAATTTACCCCCCCCCCACATGGACAATTTACCCCCCTCCCCCCACGTGGACAATTTACCCCCCCCACATGGACAATTTACCCCCCTCCCCCCACGTGGACAATTTACCCCCCCCCACATGGACAATTTACCCCCTCCCCCCACATGGACAATTTACCCCCCCCATCCTCCCCACATGGACAATTTACCCCCCCCCACATGGACAATTTACCCCCTCCCCCCACGTGGAAAATTTACCCCCTCCCCCCCCACATGGACAATTTACCCCCTTTCTCCCCCCACATGGACAATTTACCCCCTTTCTCCCCCCACGTGGACAATTTACCCCCCCCACATGGACAATTTACCCCCTCCCCCCACATGGACAATTTACCCCCCCCATCCTCCCCACATGGACAATTTACCCCCCCCACATGGACAATTTACCCCCTCCCCCCACGTGGAAAATTTACCCCCTCCCCCCGTGGAAAAATTTACCCCCTCCCCCCCACATGGACAATTTACCCCCTTTCTCCCCCCACATGGACAATTTACCCCCCCCCACATGGACAATTTACCCCCTCCCCCCACGTGGAAAATTTACCCCCTCCCCCCCCCGTGGACAATTTACCCCCTTTCTCCCCCCACATGGACAATTTACCCCCTCCCCCCCACGTGGACAATTTACCCCCTCCCCCCCACGTGGACAATTTACCCCCCTCACCCCCACGTGGACAATTTACCCCCCTCCCCCCCACGTGGACAATTTAACCCCATCCCCCTCCCCGGGGGCTGTGATTGCGGAGGGTCAGCGGTGACCTCTAACCCGGAAGTTACAGCGCGGCGGCAATCGGGCCTGGGGCCCCCAGGCGGAGCGGCTCCGGTAGCGGGATTGGGACCTGGGGGGGGTTGCGGAGGGGGGACCTGGGGGGGGGTGCGGAGGGGGGACCTGGAGGGGAGACCTGGGGGGGGTGCGGAGGGGGGCCCGGGGCCACCAGGCCGCCCGCTCCTCACCCGCCCGAACAAAGGCCGGGACTTTACCTCAGACCTCGCGCGGCGAGGGGAGAGAGGGCGGTGGGCGCCCGATCTGAGTGAGCGCGGGGTGCCGGACCGGGCGCGGCCGGGCCTCTCCTCCCGCCGACCGCGCCATTCGCTTCAGGCCGCGGCGCGCGCGCTGCTGCCTCACCTTCCAACGGTCCGGGCAGAAGGCGCTGCTACGCATGCGCACCTCCCAGCACTGCGCCAGCCAACGGGAGGGGCCTGACCAATCCTCAATAACCCGCACCCCTCCCAGGCCCCGCCCAGCAGCACGCAGGACCACGCCGCCGTGACGCCAGCGCGCTGGAAAATCACCCCCTCTGACGTCTGCACCAACAACATCCTGGATTTCACCATCAAACCCAATAGACACAGACTGGGATCAGACCAGATTCACACACACAGACTGGGATCAGACCAGATTCACACACACAGACTGGGATCAGACCAGATTCACACACACAGACTGGGATCAGACCAGATTCACACACACAGACTGGGATCAGACCAGATTCACACACACAGACTGGGATCAGACCAGATTCACACACACAGACTGGGATCAGACCAGATTCACACACACAGACTGGGATCAGACCAGATTCACACACACAGACTGGGATCAGACCAGATTCACACACACAGACTGGGATCAGACCAGATTCACACACACAGACTGGGATCAGACCAGATTCACACACACAGACTGGGATCAGACCAGATTCACACACACAGACTGGGATCAGACCAGATTCACACACACAGACTGGGATCAGACCAGATTCACACACACAGACTGGGATCAGACCAGATTCACACACACAGACTGGGATCAGACCAGATTCACACACACAGACTGGGATCAGACCAGATTCACACACACAGACTGGGATCAGACCAGATTCACACACACAGACTGGGATCAGACCAGATTCACACACACAGACTGGGATCAGACCAGATTCACACACACAGACTGGGATCAGACCAGATTCACACACACAGACTGGGATCAGACCAGATTCACACACACAGACTGGGATCAGACCAGATTCACACACACAGACTGGGATCAGACCAGATTCACACACACAGACTGGGATCAGACCAGATTCACACACACAGACTGGGATCAGACCAGATTCACACACACAGACTGGGATCAGACCAGATTCACACACACAGACTGGGATCAGACCAGATTCACACACACAGACTGGGATCAGACCAGATTCACACACACAGACTGGGATCAGACCAGATTCACACACACAGACTGGGATCAGACCAGATTCACACACACAGACTGGGATCAGACCAGATTCACACACACAGACTGGGATCAGACCAGATTCACACATACAGACTGGGATCAGACCAGATCCACACACACAGACTGGGATCAGACCAGATTCACACACACAGACTGGGATCAGACCAGATTCACACACACAGACTGGGATCAGACCAGATTCACACACACAGACTGGGATCAGACCAGATGGAAACCCACGCAGTCACGGGGAGAAAGTGCAAACTTCACACAGATAGTCACCCGAGGCTGGAATGGAACCTGGGTCCCTGAAGCTGTGAGGCAACAGTGCTAACCACTGTGCCACCGCACAGGATCGACCAAATGGAGACACATAGACAGGGTCTGGGATCACCAGATTCAGACACATAGGGCCTGGGATCAAAACAGATGGTAGAAGATAATAAAAAAGTACCAAAAACTACAGTTAATACAAGGGAACTTATCGAATTATAGAATTTACAGTGCAGAAAGCCCATTCGGCCCATTGAGTCTGCACCGTCTCTTGGAAAGAGCACCCTACGCACACCCACACCTCTACCGTTTCCCTGTAACTCAGTAACCCCACCCATCCCTTTTGGACACTAAGGGCAATTTGACATGGACAATCCACCTAACCTGCACAACTTTGGACTGTGGGAGGAAACCGGAGCACTCAGAGGAAACCCACACAGACATGAGGAGAACGTGCAGACTCAGCACAGACAGTGACCCAAGCCGGTAATCGAACCTGGGACCCTGGAGCTGTGCAGCAACTGTGCTAACCACTATGCTACCGCGCTGCCCATATTGGTGCAAATGGGTCCTTCTCTAGCTGACGAACTGTAACCAGCGGGGTGCCGCAGGGGTCAGTCCTCGGACCTCAACTGTTTAAAATTGATGTAAATGATCTGCAAGCATGAACAGAGTGTAACACAGCAAAATATGTCGATGATACTGAAATAGGTGGGAAAGCAGGCACTGAAGAGTTGATACAGATTTTACAGACGGATATACATAGGTTAGGAGATTAGGCCAAAATTTGGCATATGGAGTTTAATGTGTGGTTATTCATTTTGGCCACAATAATAGAAAGGCAAATTATTATCAAAATATCGAAAGCAGGATCAAGATGCATCTGGGTAGTGGGATATGGGTGTCTTTGTTCATGAATCGCAGAAAGTCAGTGCAGGTACAGTGTGTGTAGCTTGGCTTAAGGGGTTATTGGCATAGGATGGGAAAGTGGGCTTGGGTGGGTTGCTCTGTCAGAGGGTCGGTGCATACCCGATGGGCCGAATGGCCTACTTCTGCTCTGTAGGGATTCTATTCTAATTGTATGGGGTGTTGGTGAGACCACATCTGGAGTATTGTGTCCAGTTTTGGTCTTCTTATTTGGGGAAAGATGTGACGGCATTGGAGGCAGATGACAGAGACACATATATGTGGGAAAGATAATGGGATCCAATAATGGATCGAAAAACACAGGGAAAATTATTGGGATAAAGCCTGATGGATTGACATAGATAGGGGCAAACACTGGGGGTCTGGAATTCACTGCTGTAAGAGCGGCAGAGGATTGATGTTCCGTAACCTAAACAGTGAAGGATTAAAAAGTGAATAGTTGGTTTAGGCTGGATAACTTGTTATCTGCTAGCCCATTAAGTCTGCACCGTCTCTTGGAAAGAGCACCCTACGCACACCCACACCTCTACCGTTTCCCTGTAACTCAGTAACCCCACCCATCCGAATGGCCTCCTGCATTGTCAATCTTTCTGTGTTTCTATACTATTGATATAGGGAGGCAGATGAATAGGGTTTACTGACAACGATTTATTAAGGCAATCAACAATCATTCTTAGGGAGTTTTGAACATATATAGTGCAGTGTAGTACACTAGAATAGGAGAGAATAATTTTACAAAGATGTCAACCGTTAATAAAGCGACACAAACGATGCGAACTAAATGCTTAGGTAGCACAATCCTTAAGAAGCCATAATAAGGGTCAAGCAATATGTTTTCTGGTTTAACGTATAGACCAGACATATCTAACTGTACAACAACAAGTAACCTAATTGGGGAAAGGGTCATAGAAAGATAAGGGGAGATAATACTCACTCTGCCTGAGTGCGCATCTGCAATTTGTTTAAATATAAAGTTGAACCAGATAATGCTCAATGGTAAACAATGCATTTGCCCACATGCTCGGCAATGTATAAATGATGCTTGATTTCTTAGTTGGGCAGAGTCAACTCCAGAGATCCTTCTCTGATGTTGTGCTCTCCCAACGCGTTGGCTAATAAAAGATCATTCTGTAACTGTCGCCTCTGATTATTTTGTTGAAAATAAAAGTACGACGACACCATCTATTCAACTGTTCGCTAAGTATCCAAAATGGCTTTTCGGAAACATACAGAAACCTGGCATTTTTAAAGATAGGTATAGATTGCAAAAGCAAGGACATATTTTGAATCTATAAATCACTGGTTTTCCCTCAGCTGGTGTATTGTATCCAATTCCGGACACAACAATTTCAGAAGGATTTGAAGGCTTTGGAGAAGATGCAGTGAAGATTTACCAAAATGAGGGACTTCAGTTATGTGGAGGTGCTGGGGAAGCTAGAATTTGCCTCCTTAGAGCAGAGAAGATGTGCTGATTTGGCAAAAGGGACATAAGAGGAGATTTTGATAAATGTTTCCAAAATCATGAAGGATTTTGATCGATCAAATAAGTAAAAACTGTTGTGCAGAAGGTCGATAACCTGACAAAATAACCAGAATTGTTCCACATCTGGGCTGTGGAATAGAGTGTGGTAAAATGAAATAAACACACTGATTCAATGACTGTGATGTGCTTTGGGACAACCTGTGGGTGTCAAAGGTAAGTGTGTGGGTTAATCTTTCTGTCAGCCATGATCAGTGGGTAACTCTGAGTCAGAAATCCAGTCCCAATCCAGCGACTTCAGCACAAAATCCAGGCTGATATCTAAGTGCACGCAATACTGAGGGAATGCTGCACTGCCAGAGGTGCCATTTTTCAGATGAGACATTAAACTGAAGCATTCACTGTCCTCCCAGGGGATGTGAAAGGTTCCATGGCACTATTCTGAAGAGTGGGGAGGGGGGGTGGTTCTCTAGCTTTTGGAAAGGAAAACAAATTATCTGGCCATTTCCATATGGGCTGCTTGTGGGAGATTGCTGTGTGCAAATACATTACAAAAGTAACAACACTCCCAAAATACTAACTGACCCTTCAAATAAGGGAACAGCTGCTCCCTATCCACCCTGTCCATACCCCTCATAATCTTGTCCACCTCCATCAGGTCGCCCCTTCAGTCTCCTCTGCTCCAGCGAAAACAACCCAAGCCTATCCAACCTGTTTATAACTTAAATGTTCCATCCCAGGCAACATCCTGGTGATTCTCCTCTGCACCCCCTCCAGTGCAATCACATCCTTCCTATAATGTGGTGACCAGAATTGTGCACATTACTCCAGCTCTGGCCTCACCAAAGTTCTATACAACAACATGACGTCCCTGCTTTTGTAATCTATACCTCAACAGTTAAAGGCAAGAATGAAATGAAATGAAAACCGCTTAATGTCACAAGTAGGCTTCAATGAAATTACTGTGAAAAGCCCCTAGTCACCACATTCCGGCACCTGTTCGGGGAGGCTGGTACGGGAATTGAACCGTGCTGCTGGGCTGCCTTGGTCTGCTTTAAAAGCCAGCTATTTAGCCCAGTGTGCTAAACCAGCCCCTGAGTCCCCATTTGCCTTTTTCACCACCCTATTAACCTGCCCTCCCGCCTTCAGAGATCTATGGACAAACAAGTCGAGGTCCCTTTGCTCCTCAGAACTTCCCAGTGTCAGGCTGTTTATTGGTTACTTTCTTGTCAAATTCCTCCTTCCAAAGTTTATCACCTCACATTTTTCAGGGTTAAATTCCATCTGCCACCTTTCTGCCCATTTGACCATCCTGTCTATATCCTGTCTGTGTCATTGCAGGAATTCCTCAGGGTCGGGTCCCAGGCCCAAATGTTTTTTGATGGTTGCACAGTACTATGTTGAGGACTATTTGTATCACATCAATATTCAGGCTTCAGTTAATAAACAATGCTACGCAAGTACCAGACACTCACAGAATTTTACAGTGCAGAAGGAGGCCATTCGGCCCATCGAGTCTGCACCGGTCCTTGGAAAGAGCACCCTACTTATCCCACACCTCCACCCTATCCCCACCTAACCTTTTTTATGGACACTAAGGGCAATTTAGCATGGCCAATCCACCTAACCTGCACATCTTTGGACTGTGGGAGGAAACCGGAGCACCCGGAAGAAACCCACGCAGACACGGGGAGAAAGTGCAAACTCCAAACAGACAGGGACCTAAGTCGGGACCCTGGAGCTGCGAAGCAACAGTGCTAACCACTGTGCTACCGTGCCCCGCACAGTGGCCACGTCGATAACTTTGGAAAAATGCATAACTTTAAGCTTAATTTATATTGCCGTGTTTTCATAGAATTTACAGTGCAGAAGGAGGCCATTCGGCCCATCGAGTCTGCACCGGCTCTTGGAAAGAGCACCCTACCCAAGGTCAACACGTTCACCCTATCCCCATAACCCAGTAACCCCACCCAACACTAAGGACAATTTTGGACACTAAGGGCAATTTATCATGGCCAATCCACCTAACCTGCACATCTTTGGACTGTGGGAGGAAACCGGAGCACCCGGAGGAAACCCACGCAGACACGGGGAGGATGTGTAGACTCCGCACAGACAGTGACCCAAGCCGGAATCGAACCTGGGACCTTGGCGCCGTGAAGCAATTGTGCTATCCACAATGCTACCGTGCTGCCCACCGTGTTGAGAAAGTGAAACATGGGGCGGGATTCTCTGACCCCCCCCCACCACCCCAGGCGACTCTCCCCGTGCGATGGGCCAAGTGCCCGCCGGGTTAGGCCGAGTCCCCCCCGGCGTTGTTCCGGCGTTGTGTGGTCCTACCCGGCGGGACGGCATTCATGCTGCGGGGGCGGCCTGGTGGGGGGCGCGGGGGATCCGACCCCGGGGGGGGGGGGGGGGGGGGTCCTCCACGGTGGCCTGGCCCGTGATCGGAGCCTACCGATCGGCGGGCGGGCCTACCTCAGTGGGGGCCTATGTTCCTCCGCGCCAGGCCCCTGTAGGTCCCCACCATGTTGCATCGGGGCCGGCGCGGAGACGGCAAACCACGCGCATGCGCGAACCCGTGCCGGCCGTGGGCGCATGAGTTGACCCGCGCCGCCCGTGCTGGCGCCCGGATCGACAGCTGGAGCTGCGTGAGGCTCTCCAGTGCCGTGCTGGCCCCCTGTGCGGCGCAGGATCGCTGATCCTAGGGGCCAGGTGACGCCGCCGTAAAACGCTCCGGCGTTTACGACGGCTTCGACACTTACCCCAGGATCGGAGAATCCCGCCCATGGTTTCAGTTTAATTTAGCTTTTTTGTGAGATTGGTGCCAGGACGTCTGGAGGGTTCCCTAGCAAAAAGGGTCAGGTATTTTGGATTAGTTTGCTTCTGTGCATTTTTAATGAGGTCCTACAACCTGAAGTGAAAAGCTGGGTTACAGAGGGGTTAGTTTAGTAAATTCAAAGTTAAACCTGTTCTGCTGGCCTCGCTCTGCATCACAACCAGCTGTCCGACCGGTTTAGCTCAGTTGCCTAGACAACTGGATCGATCCTCAGATTCAATCACCAGTCTGTTCTCACAGAAAATAGAAGCAGGACGAGGCCATTCAACCCTTCAAGCCCGCTCCACCATTCATTATGATCATGGCTGATCATCCAACTCAATAGCATAATCTCACTTTCTCTCCATATCCTTTTATCCCCATTTGTCCGAAGTGCTACATCTAACTGTTCTTGAAATCATGCCTCAACTACTTCCAGTGATAACAAATTCCACAGGCCAACCACTCTCTGGGTGAAGAGATTTCTCCTCATCGCTGTCCTCAAAGGTCTACTCCGTATTCTCAGACTGTGACCCCTGTTTCTGGACACACCCACCATCGGGAACATTCTGTCCAGTCCCGTTAGAATGGGGAGCACGGCAGCACAGTGGTTAGCACTGGTGCTTCACAGCGCCAGGGACCCGGGTTCGATTCCTGGCTTGGGTCACTGTCTGTGCGGAGTCTGCACCTTCTCCCCGTGTTTCCTCCGGGTGCTCCGGTTTCCTCCCACAGTCCAAAGATATGCAGGCTAGGTGGATTGGCCATGATAAATTGCCCCTCAGTGTCCAAAAGGTTAGTTAGGGTTACTGGGTTATGGGGATAGGGTGGAGGTGTGGGTTTAAGTTGGATGCTATTTCCAAGGGCCGGTGCAGACGTGTTGGGCCAATTGACCTCCTTCTGCACTGTACATTCTATGAATTTTATAGGTTTCTATGAGATTCCCCCCTCATTCTTCTGATCTCCAACGAATACAATCCTAACCGATTCAATCTTTCCTCCTACGTCAGTCCCACCATCCCAGGAAAAAGCCTGGTAAACCTATGCTGCATTCCTTCCAGAGCAGGAACATCCTTCCTCAGATAAGGAGAGCAAAACTGAACACAATATACCAGATGTGGCCTCACTAAGTCCCTGTATAATTGCAGCAAGACATCCCTGCTCCTGGATGTGAATCCTCTCGCTATGAAGGCCAACATACCATTTGCATTATTTACTACCCGCTGTACCTGCATGTTTACTTCAGTGTTTCTTTGCACACTCCCCTCTCCATTCAGATAATAGTTTGCCTTCTGATTTTTGCTAACAAAGTGGGATGACCTCGCATTTCCCCAAATTATACTGCATCCACTCACTTGTCCAAATCACACTGAAGGACCTCTACATCCTCCTCACAGCTCATCCTCCCACCCAACTTTGTGTCAGCTAGGTACTAGCACTGATCCCTGTGGTACCCCACTGCCTGCCATTTGGGAAAAGACCCATTAATTCCTACTCTTTATTTCCTGTCTGCAAACCAGTTTTCTATCCATCTCAATACACTGCCCCTAGTCCCATGCGCTTTAATTTTACAAACTAATCTCTCGTTCGGGACTTTGTCAAATGTCTCATGAAAGTCTAAATATACCACATCCATTGGCTCCCGCTCGTCAACTCTACTAGTTACATTCTAGAAGAATTTCAGTAGATTTGTCAAACATGATTTCTCTTTCTAAACCCATGTTGACTCTGTCCGATCCTGCCACTGTTTTCTAAGTGTTCTGCTATAAAATCTTTGACAATACATTTTAGGATTTTCCCTACTACTGACGTCAGACTTACTTGTCTATAATTCCCTATTTTCTCTCTTCTCCCCTCTTTAAATAGGGGAGTTGCATTAGCCACCATCCAATCTGCAGGAACTGTTCCAGAGTCTATAGAATCCTGGAAGATGACCACCAATGCAACCACTATTTCTAGAACCACCTCCTTCAGTACCCAAGGATGTAATCAGGCCTTGGGTATATGTTAGCCTTCAATCCCATCAATTTCCTCAACACTGTTTCTTGACTAATATTGATGTCCTTCAGTTCCTCCCTCTCATTAAACCCTGTGTTCCCCAACATTTCTGGTATCTGATTTGTGAAGACAGATTCAAAGTAGGTATTTAGTTACTCAGCCATTTCTTTGTCCCCTATTATATATTCTCCTGTTTCTGACTGAAGACATTTATCTTCATCAATCTTTTTCTCTTCAAGTACCTGCAGAAACCTTTGCAGTCCCTTTTTATGTTCCCTGCAAGCTCACTCTCACACTCTATTTCCCCCTTTTTAATCAATCCCTTGGTCCTTCTTTGCTGAATTCTAAACTGCTCCCAATCCTCAAACCTGCTATTTTTCTTGGTCAATTTGTATGCCTCTTCCTTGAATCGAATACTATCTCTAATTTCCCTTGTAAGCCATCGATTGGCCACCTTTCTTTCCCATTTTACTTTTGTGCGGGGCAGGAATAAACAATTGTTGCAGCTCCCTCATGTACTCCTTGAATGTTTGCCATTGCCTATCACTGTCATCCCTTTAAGTAACCTTCCCCAATCGATCAAAGCCAACTTGCGCCTCGTATCATCATGGTTTCCTTTATTAAGATTCAGGACCTTAGTCTCAGAATCAACTACTTCACCTCAAAGGGGAAAGCAGCCTATGGTCACCTGGGACTATGGCGACTTTACTTACTTAGATGTTTAGTGATTTGAGGAATAAACACAAGGTAGAAAAAATGGGCATTCACCAATGGCAATCTGTAATAACCCTCGCAAGACCCATGGGGACCACCTGACTGATCCCCCCCCCCCCCCCCCCTCACTCCCCCACAATGGGCAGAGGACGTTAAAAGCCGGCCCGAATTGGGACCTTCACGAATGGTAGTCCCAGTTGGGTCCTTTGTGATGTCTGCTACATTGCAGTCTTTTCTTTTGTCTGAAAATAAGTTGCCATTTAGATTTACTTTCTCGAGTCTCCTGAGCTTTTATAAAATTAAAGACTTGTCCCAAAACCTTGCAGACTGATGCACTATCAATTACTACATGACAAGAGTAGAGAATAATCGAGGCTTTATTAAGCAGAGATGTGTGGCCTCCTGCAGCTGCTACCAGAATGGGAGCAGCTCAGTGAGCACACACATTTATACTCCGCCTACTGGGTGGAGTCAGCAGACAGGGATTTACCCCCGTACCTCTAGTACAGGAGCTTACCGTATTACATCTACTAAACCGTTATTACAACTACCATACAATCAGTGGTGACTATTACATTCACCCCCTGTTAAAAAAGAGTCCAGCGGGGATGGTGGAAAAATTTACAGTTTGGTGGAAAAATTTACAGTTCAGGCAAAATTTACAAATTTAGTCAGTCGGGTGCCTTGATCCTCCGCTGTGATAACCTCGGTCCCGGTGGTAATGCGGGCGCCGACTTGGTCGCCTGTGACTCCAAGAGTGTGTTTTCCTCGTCTTCATCCCCGGGTGGAACCAGTGGGAGGACGGATCATCCTGGGGCGGGGGCTGTGGTGAGGTGCGCTGGGGGGAGGGTGAGTGGCGCCGGGGCAATCGGAGGGGGGTGTCGGGTGGTGTGGGGCCGTGGGTGGGGATCCAGCTGGTGCCAGATCCCGGAGGGAGACTGTGTCCTGGCGCCCGTCGGGGTACGCCACGTAGGCGTACTGCGGGTTCGCGTGCAGTAGTTGTACCCTTTTGACCAACGGGTCCACCTTGTGGGTCCGCATGTGTTTGCGGAGGAGGACGGGTCCAGGAGCTGCCAGCCACGTTGGGAGCGAAACCCCAGAGGTAGACTTCCTGGGGAAGGCAAGGAGACGTTCATGGGGGGTTTCATTAGTTGCAGTGCAGAGTAGTGATCGGATGGAGTGGAGCACGTCGGGGAGGACATCCTGCCAGCGGGAGACCGGGAGATTTTTAGACCGCAGGGCCAGCAAGACGGCCTTCCAGACCGTCCCATGTTCCCTCTCCACCTGCCCGTTTCCCCGGGGGTTGTAACTGGCCGTCCTGCTCGAGGCAATGCCCTTGCTGAGCAGGAACTGACGCAGCTCATCGCTCATAAAGGAGGATCGACGGTCGCTGTGGACGTAAGCGGGGAAACCAAACAGGGCGAAGATGCTGTTGAGTGCTTTAATGACCGTGGCAGAAGTCATATCGGGGCATGGGATGGCGAAGGGGAATCGGGAGTATTCGTCGATCACGTTCAGGAAGTACGTGTTTCAGTCGGTGGAGGGAAGGGGCCCTTTGAAATCCATGCTGAGGCGTACAAAGGGGCGGGAGGCCTTCACCAGGTGCGCTCGGTCTGGCCGGTAGAAGTGCAGTTTGCACTCCGCGCAGACCTGGCAGTCTCTGGTGACAGCCCTGACCTCCGCAATGGAGTAGGGCAGGTTGCGGGCCTTTATGAAGTGAAAGAACCGGGTGACCCCCGGGTGACAGAGACCATCGTGTAGGGCCCGGAGTTGGTCCACTTGTGCGCTGGCACATGTACCTCGGGATAGGGCATCGGGGGGCTCGTTGAGCTTCCTGAGGTGATACAAAATCTCGTAATTGTAGGTGGAGAGCTCGATCTTCCACCTTAAGATTTTATCATTTTTGATCTTGCCCCACCGCATATTGTTTAAAAAATATATATATTTTATTAAAGTTTTCAAA
The DNA here is from genome assembly GCF_047496885.1 of Scyliorhinus torazame. Lineage (NCBI taxonomy): Eukaryota > Metazoa > Chordata > Chondrichthyes > Carcharhiniformes > Scyliorhinidae > Scyliorhinus > Scyliorhinus torazame. The sequence continues at coordinate 9,023,681 of NC_092720.1, forward strand.
CACAATTTTCCCCCCTTACAAATCAACAAAAACGGTAACATGATAACTGATAGATAACATTGTTTAAATAAAATAGTGAACTAACAAAATAACACGAAATAGTGCCCCCCCCCGCCCCCTCACACCATCTAGAACACAAACAATTTACCCCCCCTTCCCTCCCTGCCTCCCCCCCCCTCTCTGGGTTGCTGCTGCTGGCTATCTATTTTCCCCCTAACGTTCCACTAGATAGTCGAGGAACGGTTGCCACCTCCTGGTGAACCCCTGAGCCGATCCTCTCAGCGCAAATTTCATCCGCTCCAGTTTTATGAACCCTGCCATATCGTTTGCCCAGGCCTCCACGCCGGGAGGTTTCGCTTCCTTCCACATGAGTAAAATCCTACGCCGGGCTACTAGGGACGCAAAGGCCACAATATCGGCCTCTTTCGCCTCCTGCACTCCCGGCTCATCCGCTACCCCAAATATAGCTTTTAAGCTCGTTCCTTTACAGGACGCCATCTCCAGCCTTTTCCACGCCGCCCCCTCTCCCTCTATCATCCACTTACGGATCATCGCCACGTTGGCAGCCCAGTAGTAGTCACCCAAATTCGGTAACGCCAGTCCCCCTCTGTCCCTGCTATGTTGCAGGAACCCCCTCCTTACCCTCGGGGCCTTCCCTGCCCACACGAAGCTCATGATGCTCCTGTCTATTTTTTTGAAAAAGGCCTTAATAATCAATATAGGGAGACATTGAAACACAAATAGGAACCTCGGGAGGACCATCATCTTAATCGCCTGCACTCTACCCGCCAGTGACAGCGGCTGCATATCCCACCTTTTGAAATCCTCTTCCATTTGCTCCACCAGCCGAGTCAGATTGAGTCTGTGTAAGGTTCCCCAGCTCCTGGCTATCTGAATCCCCAGGTATCGGAAGTTTCTTTCCACTCTCCTTAGCGGCAGGCCATCTATCCCTCTACTATGGTCCCCAGGGTGTATTACGAAAAGCTCACTCTTCCCCATGTTAAGCCGATATCCCGAGAAATCCCCAAACTCCCTCAATATCTGCATAACCTCTATCATCCCCCCCACTGGATCCACCACATATAGCAGTAGGTCATCCGCGTAGGGTGACACTCGGTGTTCCTCTCCCCCTCTAACCACCCCTCTCCATTTCCTGGAGTCTCTCAGCGCTATGGCCAGTGGTTCAATTGCCAGCACGAACAGTAATGGGGACAGCGGGCATCCCTGTCTTGTTCCCCTGTGTAGTCGAAAATACTCCGACCTTTGCCGATTTGTGACTACACTTGCCATTGGGGCCCCATAGAGGAGTTTAACCCAGCTGACAAACCCCTCCCCGAACCCGAAACTCCTCAGCACCTCCCGTAGATACTCCCACTCTACCCTATCAAATGCCTTCTCTGCATCCATTGCCGCCACTATCTCTGCCTCCACCTCTGCTGGGGGCATCATTACCACCCCCAATAGCCGTCGCACGTTGACATTCAATTGTCTCCCCTTTACAAACCCTGTCTGATCTTCGTGCACCACCCCCGGGACACAATCCTCTATCCTCATTGTCAGCACTTTTGCCAGCAACTTGGAGTCCACATTTAGGAGTGAGATAGGCCTATAAGACCCGCATTGCAGCAGGTCTTTATCTCGCTTCAAGATTAGTGATATCGTCGCCTCCGACATTGTCGGGGGTAGGGTCCCCCCTTCTCTGGCCTCGTTAAAGGTTCTTACCAGCAGCGGGGCCAACAAATCCACATATTTCCTATAAAATTCCACCGGGAACCTGTCAGGTCCCGGGGCCTTCCCTGCCTGCATGTTCCCCAGCCCTTTGGTCACCTCGTCCACCCCAATTGATGCCCCCAGGCCTTCCACCTCCTGCTCCTCCACCTTCGGGAACCTTAGTTGGTCCAGAAACTGCTGCATCCCCTCTTTTCCCTCCGGGGGTTGGGACCTGTATAACCTCTCATAAAAGGTCTTGAACACCTCATTTATCTTCCCTGCTCTCCGCACCGTGGTTCCCGTTTCACCCCTAACTCCCCCTATTTCCCTCGCCGCTGTCCTCTTTCGAAGCTGGTGGGCCAACAGGCGACTCGCCTTTCCCCCATATTCATATCTCATCCCCTGTGCCTTCCTCCACTGTGCCTCTGCCCTCCCTGTGGTCAGCAGGTCGAACTCCGTCTGGAGTTGTCGCCTCTCCCTGTATAGTCCTTTGTCCGGGGCCGCCGCATATTTTTTATCCACACTCAAAATCTCCCGCAGTAATCTTTCCCTCTCTTTGGCCTATGTTTTCCCCTTGTGAGCCCTGATGGAGATCAACTCTCCCCATACCACCGCCTTCAGCGCTTCCCATACTACCCCCACTCGGACCTCCCCATCATCGTTGGCCTCCAGGTACCTTTCGATACATCCCCGCACCCTTCCACAGACTCCCTCATCTGCCAATAATCCCACATCCAGTCGCCAGAGTGGACGCTGTTCCCTCTCCTCTCCTAGTTCCAGATCCACCCAATGTGGGGCATGGTCTGAAACAGCTATGGCTGAGTACTCCGTTCCTTCCACCCTCAAAATCAGTGACCTTCCCAAAACAAAGAAACCTATCCGGGAGTATACCTTATGGACATGGGAGAAAAAGGAGAACTCTTTGGCCAGCGGCCTAGCAAATCTCCACGGATCCACTCCCCCCATTTGGTCCGTAAACCCCCTAAGCACCTCGGCCGCTGCCGGCCTTCTTCCGGTCCTGGATCTAGATCTATCTAACCCTGGGTCTAGCACGGTGTTGAAGTCCCCCCCCACCATTACCAGGTTTCCTACCTCCAGGTCCGGGATGCGTCCCAGCATCCGCTTCATAAATCCTGCATCATCCCAGTTCGGGGTATATACATTGACCAGCACGACCTCCATTCCCTGCAGTCTGCCACTCACCATCACATACCTGCCCCCGCTGTCCGCTACGATGTTCCTAGCCTCGAACGACACCCGTTTCCCCACCAATATGGCGACCCCTCTATTCTTTGCGTCCAGCCCTGAGTGGAACACCTGTCCCACCCGTCCTTTCCTTAACCTAACCTGGTCCGCCACCTTCAGATGCGTCTCTTGAAGCATGGCCACGTCTGCCCTCAGTCCCTTTAAGTGCGCGAACACTCGGGCCCTCTTAATCGGCCCATTTAGGCTCCTCATGTTCCACGTGATCAGCCGGACTGGGGGGCTGCCCGCCCCCCTCCCCTGTCGACTAGCCATCACCCTCTCTGGGCCAGTCCCACGTCCCGGTTCCGCGCACCCACCCGTCCCCCAGGCGGCGCATTCCCGCCTCCACCACCTTTCTCTTACCAGCTCCCTTTCGATCTCCACAGCAGCAACCCAGTTGCGCCTATCTTCCCGCCATCATCTCTCTGGCGCGGGAAAAGAAAAAGAAACCCCGCGCTTTCTAGAACCATCCCGCCCCCCATGGCACAGCTCCCCCTCACAGCCCCGCTCCCATTCCCCGTCCCCTGCCTGTGTCTCTTCTTCCCCCCCACCGGCGCCCACATTTCTCAGTGTCCCCCCATCCCCAATTTACACCTCTATACATCAGCATTGTCGTTTCCCCTCCAACATCAGTCCCTCAGTTCTGGTCCAGTTTCTCTTTTTGAATGAAGGTCCATGCTTCTTCCGACGTCTCAAAATAGTAATGCCTCTCCTGGTGCGTGACCCACAATCGCGCCGGCTGCAACATCCCAAACTTCACTTTCTTCTTATGCAGCACCACCTTGGCTCGATTGAAACTCGCCCTCCTTCTCGCCACCTCCGCACTCCAATCCTGGTACACCCGTACCACCGCATTCTCCCATCTACTACTTCGTACCTTCTTGGCCCATCTCAGAACCACCTCTCTGTCATTGAAGCGGTGAAATCGCACGATCATCGCCCAAGGTGGTTCTCCCGCCTTTGGTCTCCTCGCAGGGACCCGATGGGCCCCTTCCACTTCCAAGGGGCCCGAGGGGGCCTCAGCTCCCATTAGCGAGCGTAGCATCGTGCTCGCATAAGCCCCGCCGTCAGCTCCTTCCACTCTCCGTGATCTATTTTCCAGGACTTCAATCCTTTCGGTGCACTTCTTATGGAGCGCCTCGTGCGTCTGCATTTTGACCGCTAGGCCCAGGATCTCGTTGTCCGTTACCTTCTGCTCCACCACACGGAGCTCTATCTCCTGGGCCTTTTGTGTCTCTTTAAGCCCCTCGATTGCCTGTAGCATCGGGGCCAGCACCTCCTTTTTAAGCAGCTCCACACACCGTCTTAAAAATTCGTCCTGGTCCAGTCCCCATGTCGGCTGGGCTCCCTCCGACGCCATCTTGCTCCTTTCTTTCTTCTGCCGCTGCCCTCGAGGATTCTCCGAGATCTGGCCGCCGCCGACGATATTTTTCTTTCTCACTGGGGGGGGGGGGGGGGGGGGGGGCAACTCCCTGTTGCCTCACCCCACACCGGGTTTCATCAAAAAAGAATTTCCCGTTGGGACTCTTAAAAGGTCCATTTAAGCTGGAGCCGCCGAAACGTGCGGCTTAGCTGGTCATCACCGCAACCGGAAGCCCCACTGCGTATTGTTAAACATGAAGGCAACCAACCATTGGTCAGTGAGGAGAGTGAATCTCCTGCCAGCCAGGTAATGCCTCCAATGCTGCACAGCTTCCATGATGGCTTGGGCCTCCTTTTCGACAGAGGAGTGCTGAATTTCGGAGGCATGGAGGGTGTGGGAAAAGAATGCCACGGGTCTGCCTGCCTGGTTGAGGGTGGCGGCCAGAGCGACGTCCGATGCGTCGCTCTCGACCTGAAAAGGGAGGGACTCATCGACCGCGTGCATCGCGGCCTTGGCGATGTCGGCCTTGATGCGGTTGAAGGCCTGGTGGGCCTCAGCCGTCAGGGGGAAAACTGTGGAGTGGATGAGTGGGCAGGCCTTGTCCGCATAGTTGGGGACCCACTGGGCATAATAGGAGAAAAACCCCAGGCATCGTTTCAGGGCCTTGGGGCAGTGGGGAAGGGGGAGTTCCATGAGGGGGCGCACGCGGTCGGGGTCGTGCCCTAGAACTCTGTTTTCCACAACCTAGCCAAGGATGGCTAAGCGGTTGGTGCAGAACACGCACTTCTCCTTATTGTATGTGAGATTAAGGAGTTTGGCGGTGTGGAGAAATTTGAGAAGGTTAGCGTCGTGGTCCTGCTGATCGTGGCCGTAGATGGTGATGTTATCTAGGTACGGGAAGGTGGCCCGCAGTCCGTACCGGTCAACAATTCAGTCGCCGTCGTGCGTATGCGTGGACTCAGACCGGAGGTGTGGGGGCCCGTATCCCCAGCCAAAGCTGCGAGCTTCACGATGGGTCACTGCTAGCCCACTGCAGGTAAGTGAATCGCCTTTTATTTTTTGCAGGAAACTGGGGAGTGCAACGCCAGCGTTTTTACCCCAGCGTGGGGATATACCCCAGTTTGGGAGAATCCAGTCCATGATATTTCTTTATAGTGGTCAATCTTCACTGGGTTTTTGTGACTGTAATGGTATTTCTGGGATAAACAAAATAGTGTGAGTTTGAATCATTTTCTTGGGTGGGATTCTCCAACCCCCCGCCGGGTCGGAGAATCGCCGGGGGGGGGCAGCGTGAATCCCACCCCCGCCGGCCGCCGATTTCTCCGGCACCGACGATCCAGCGGGGGCGGGAATCGCGCAGCGCCTGTCGGCAGGCCCCCCACCCCCGGCGATTCTCCGGCCCGCGATGGGCCGAAGTCCCGCTGGTTCTATGCAGGTCCCGCCGGCGTAAATTGGAGTAGGTCCCTGACCGGCGGGGCATGGCGGCGCGGGCGGGCTCCTGGGATCCTGGCGGGGCGATCTGGCCCCGGGGGGTGCCCCCACGGTGGCCTGGCCCGCGATCGGGGCCCACCGATCCGCGGGCGGGCCTGTGCCGTGGGGGCACACTCTTTTCCTACGCGCCTGCCATGTCAGCCTCCGCCATGGCCGACGCGTAGGTGAACCCCCCCTGCGCATGTGCGGGGATGATGTCAGCAGTCGCTGACGCTCCCGTGCATGCGCGGACCCGCGCCGGCTGGCGGAGTCCCTTCGGCCCCGGCTGGCACGGCGCCAAAGGCCTTCCACGCCGGGCGGCGGGACGCCAACCACTCCGGGGCGGGCCTAGCCCCTAAAGGTGCGGAGGAAGTGGTTCACGCCACTCTGTCCCGCCGAGACCCCCCCCCCCCCCCACCCCCCGGCCGGGTACGGGAGAATCCCATCTGTACAGTGCTTCTCCCAGCCTTTTGGTTTGGCATAATATTTTCCTTGTTTAATATGTTTTATTCTTTATGTTAACAGTTCATCATTAAACTTCTGTGAATTTGTTCAATAACAATTCTCCATTGCTGCTATCAAAAAACAAGATTCACCCGAGGAAGGAGCGGTGCTCCGAAAGCTAGTGATTCGAAACAAACCTGTTGGACTTTAACCTGGTGTAAAACTTCTTACTGTGCTCACCCCAGTCCAACGCCGGCATCTCCACATCATCAAAAAACAAAGTTAGGGGACGGATTCTCCGTTAGCCGACGGTGAAATCAGGGCGTGCGATCGGGCGGAGACTGTCCCCTGACGGCAACATTGCGGCAGGCGCTGGTTTGACGCCGAATCGTGATGCTCCGCCTCCTCGAAGACAGCGTCAATGAAACGCACGTGTCGCGTAGTTGAAACACTGTTTGCATATCATTAGTGGGCACAGCCGCGATGCTCCGCCTCCGGTGGGCAGTGTTCCCGACGGCGCGGACAGCGTGTGCTCTCACAAATCGTAATCCTGGCGTGGCGGCTGCTGAGAGAGGGAGGGCGTACGGGCAGTGTCCAGCATTGCCATTCTTCGCCGACAGTCATGCCACTGTCCGGGGGGGGCTTCTTCCAGGGCCAAGGGGAATAGTGGGGTTGGCCAGGAGGTGGGCTGTGGCATTGAGGTGGACAGGTACACAGCACCATTAGCCCACTTTAAACCTGGTGCCTGAAATGTTGGGTGCTCTGAGGTACAGACGAACCAACACGGTTGCGATTGGTACAACGCAGTTTTATTCCAACCAACTATTTATACATCAAACTTGGTACTCAGCACGTTGTGACTGTGTGAGTGTCTTGCTATGAGGTCCTGGCCCTGTGCTGTCTCCAGGTGGACTGCCCAGGAAGTGTTGTGTTTCTTGTTTTATACTGTGTCTGCTCTTGCCTGTGATTGGCTGTCGTGTTATGTGCTAATTGGACCGTTGCTCTGTCTATCATTACGTATGTGTTATGATGTATGTTTGAATATCATGACAGTGCCTGACCCTCCCGGGACACTCCCCTGGGTGCCCTCCGGCCCCAGCCGACCCATCAGCTATACGGGCGCTCCAGCACAACCTGTCCCATCTTTTCGGCCCCGATCAGTGTGTGTGTGGAGCGGGGTGGGGCAGAGGGGGGGGGGGGGGAGGTATATAGCTTAAGGCGGCTGCAGCTTATCAGCCCTGTGGGTGTCCATCACAGACCCGGCGATTCCTGCACTGTTTTTCACGGGTCTTCCACGCGGCACCAATGCGAACCCCTCACCGGTAGCGGAATCGGCGCGGGTATGGCGCTGATCTTTCTGACGCGAAAGCCACGGATTCTCCCACGATTCACGTCAACACTTAGGGCTGGATTCTCCGATTGCCGACGGCGAAATCTCAAAACGCAGAACAGCTTGCGGCGCCAAAATGGCGGTAGGCACCGGTTTGACGCCAACTCGGGATGCTCCGGCACCTCGTAAATGGTGCCAATGCGGTGCTCGCCGCGCGGGGTTAAAGTCCAGTTGGAATATCATTAGCGGGCCTGACACGCCATTCTCCGGGGGCTCCGGGATTCGCCGCCGCCGATAGGCCGGGTTCCCGGCGACGTGGTTCACTTGTGGTCTCAGTAATCATGAACCTGGCGTCGTGGCTGCTGAGCGAGAGAGAGGAGGTAGGAAATGGCGTGGAGCAATTGCAGACTGCTGGCCCGCACACCAGCCGTGCTGGCTGGGTCGGGGGGGGGGGGGGTGGGCTCCTGTCAGGGTCGTGGGAGGGGAGGGGGAGAGGGGGAGGGGAAGAGGGGACAGGCCGAGCAGCCGGCGTGCCCCTCCCCCCCCAACAGGTCTGGGGCGGTGCCCAGGCACCCATCGCCATTATGGTGGCCATCCTGCTGACCACCCATCTCGGCCCCAGGTTCTACACAGTGACGCCGGCCATGTGGGTGCCCCCCCCCCCCCCCCAACACACCGCCCAACCGGTGCCACCCACCAAAGGACCACCCAGGGCAACACCCACGGCAGCCAGTCAACGGTACCCCTGGCAGCAGAGTCAGGCGGCAAGACCAAGGGTACCGACGGGGCAGTGGTGCAGGGGTGGGGGAGGGACATGCGTGGGCGGGGCCCGCAGTGCCAACCGGGGCCACCGTGCAGCCCATAGCACCTGATTGGGCACGGGAGTTTGTGCCATGCTAACATGTTGGCCTTCCACCAGCTGCAGACAATGGCGTTTGGCGTACGACCTGCAATGCTGGTTGCCGTGCCGATGGTCACAGCTCTGCGACATGCCCTCGGCCGTGTGAGCGGGGGCCGCTGGGAGAGGAGCGGGAAGCTGCAGCAGCTGAGCGGGCAGCAGCGGAATGGCCAGCAGACAGCCGGGCTGCAGAGGGGCAGGTGGCGGCCTCCCGGCCCCCCAGTAGGCCGAGGAAGAGGAGGTGCCAAAGAGGTGCCCAATGAGGCCTCGTGAGCAGTGGCACCACCTGTCATTCGAGCACCTGCCGGACCGGGCAGAGAATCCGGCTGAGCAGAGAGTCAGTGCGACGTATCTACCGTCAAGGTGATGGTCACCCTGAATGTCTATGCAACGGGGCCCTTCCAATGGCCAAGTGGGGTCCTGTCCGGGATCTCACACACCTCAATGCACAGGTACATCCGCGCAGTCACGGAGGCCCTATATGCCCAGGCGGAGCAATACATCCATTTCAATATGGACCAAGTCCACCAGGATGCCCGGGCAGCAGGGCTCGCTGCCATCGCCGGGATGTCCCGGGTCCAGGGGGCAATTGACGGGATGCATGTCGCCCTACGGGCACCTGAGGATTACAGGCCGCACTACACAAACCGAAAGGGGTTCCACTCAATGAACGTGCAGCTGATCTGTGACCATCAGCTGTGCATCATGCACCTCTGTACCCGATACCCGGACAGTGCGCACGGCTCCTTCATTCTGGCACGCTCGGTGATTCCTGATATGTTCGAGGGGCACCCCCCCTCTCCCCTGCTGAGGGGTTGGCTCCTGGGTGGCAGGGGTTACCCGCAGGGACCATGGCTGATGACCCCTATGCGGAGGGCACAGACTGATGTGGAGACCCGCTACAACATGCCCGTACAGTGACCAGGAGTGTGATCGAGCGGTGCTTCGGCCTCCTGAAGATGCCGTTCAGGTGGCTGGACCGCTCTGGAGGGGCCCTCCTGTATGAGGCTGAGAGGGTCGCCCCCATCGTGGTGGTCTGGTGCACCCGCCACAACATTGCCACAACATCGGGCAGCAGAGGGGTGGGAACTCTCCCCAGTTAATTTCCAGGTTTTCTCTGGTGAGTTAAACAACCGAAGCACCAGGAAAAGTGGTAAAAAGGTCAGGTGTCTGCCACGATATGCAAACATGCAGCTAATGAAAATATAGAATAGGACACGACCAATGAGCAGTCAGGGGTGGTATCTCACTATAAAAGGGACGAGGCACTCACACCCCACCTCTTTCCACAGACCAACATCTACAGAGTGAGACAGGGTGTATCCTCAGCATCACACCCCAGCACGTGGCTCAGAGCAAGGCTGGTTCAGTTAGACTGAGTTATTACATTTAGATTAGCAGAGAGTTGAACTCATTGAGAACTGTGCTAATAGTTCAACAAAACACATTGCACTCACTTCAAAGTCTGGAGCATCTTTTACTCAAAACTGCATCAAGTGGCAGCTTATGTTATTCCAAATTACATAACACAACATGGTACCAGGAGTGGGGTTCAATCCAGTTAGATCTACTCAGCAAGATCCGTGACGACCAGCGAATTTATACCGGCACAATGGAAAAGATTCAGGCTCCTCACCAGCTCAGGACCTCCGGCAATCTCAGTGCCAACTGGCAGACATTCAAGCAGAAATTTCAGCTTTACGTCGAAGCATCAGACCTCAATGGTGCGCCTGATGCACGGATGATAGCTATTCTCTTCACCACAGCGGGTGATCACGCCTTGGAAATATTCAACTCCTTTCACTTCGCCGAAGACCAGGACAAGACAAAGTTTCAGACCATCCTGGACAAGTTTGACAGCCACTGTGAGGTGGACACCAACAAAATCTTCGAGCGCTACATATTCACGTAGCGATTGCAAGGTAAAGACGAATCCTTCAATCCGTATTTAACTCACCTTAGACTGCTAGCGCAAACCTGCAACTTTCGTGATATCACTGACTCCATGATCAGAGACCAGGGGCGGGATTCTCCGACCCCCCGCTGGGTCGGAGAATCGCCGGGGGCTGGCGTGAACCCGCCCCTGCTGGTTGCCGAATTCTCCGGCACCGGATGTTTGGCGGGGGTGGGAATCGCGCCGCGCCGTTTGGCGGGCCCCCCCCCGGCGATTCTCCGGCGAAGTCCCGCTGCTGGAATGCCTGTCCCGCCGGCGAGAATCAAACCACCTCTCTTACCGGCGGGACAAGGCGGCGCAGGCCGGCTCCGGGGTCCTGGGGGGGGGCGCGGGGCGATCTGGCCCCGGGGGGTGCCCCCACAGTGGCCTGGCCCACGATCGGGGCCCACCGATCCGCGGGCGGGCCTGTGCCGTGGGGGCACTCTTTTTCTTCTGCCTTCGCAACGGCCTCCACCATGGTGGAGGCGGAAGAGACCCCCCTCCACTGCGCATGCGTGGGGATGCCGTGAGCGGCCGCTGATGCTCCCGCGCATGCGCCGCACGGCAAGGTCATTTCCGCGCCAGCTGGCGGGGCACCAAAGTCCTTTCCCGCCAGCTGGAGGGGCGGAAATCAGTCCGGCGCAGGCCTAGCCTCTCAAAGTGAGGGCTCGGCCCCTCAAGATGCGGAGAATTACGCACCTTTGGGGCGGCGCGATGCCGGACTGATTCGCGCCGTTTTTGCGCCGGTCGGCGGACATCTCGCCGATTGCGGAGAATCCCGCCCCAGATCATTTTTAGAGTTCACTCTGATCCTCTGAGAGAGCAGTTACTGAAGATCAAGCAGTTGACCCTGCCAGTTGCAATTGAAACATGCACAGTGCATGAGCACGCTAGAAATCGCTATTCCCAGTGGAAAACGGCAGAAAATTATAAACTAGCCTCCCATGAGGCGGAGAGTGTGCAGGCCATCTCCTGGATGCAGCGCCCCAACATTGACGAAAGCGGCCATTTTGCGCGCTCTTCCCGGGGCCCGACGCATGCGCGATGCAAACGGGATAACGAAACAGCCGAAACCCGCACTGCGCAGGTGCAGACGTCTGAGAACCGCACTGCGCATGTGCAACGATGCATGGAGCGTCAGGACGCCGACGTCATGACGTGTTCGAAGTGTGGCACCGCCCATTTAAAGAAACACTGCCCTGCAAGAGGCAGGCGCTGTTTAAGCTGTGGGAAGCCAGGCCACTATGCAGCCCTGTGCAGATCTGTACCACCAGTCAGGCTTCCATCCTGTCCGACCAGGATCAGAATTAAGCCTCAGAGACTGGACTTGTGAACGTTTGTTTTGTTTGCTCTTTCTGTTGTCCTCCATCAGTCACGTTAGACAGACTCATTCACACGTACATACATTCACATACGCCAACAAAACATTTAAAAAAGGGGAGATGTCATGATATGCAAACATGCAGCTAATGAAAATATAGAATAGGACACGACCAATGAGCAGTCAGGACGCTCAGGGGTGGTATCTCACTATAAAAGGGGTGAGGCACTCACACCCCGCCTCTTTCCACAGACCAACATCTACAGAGTGAGACAGGGTGTATCCTCAGCATCACACCCCAGCACGTGGCTCAGAGCAAGGCTGCTTCAGTTAGACTGAGTTACTACATTTAGATTAACAGAGAGTCGAACTCATTGAGAACTGTGCTAATAGTTCAACAAAACACATTGAACTCACTTCAAAGTCCGGAGCATCTTTTACTCAAAACTGCATCAAGTGGCAGCTTGTGTTATTCCAAATTACATCACACAATAGTGTCCAGCGGGAGGAACCTCATGCGCATCTTCCCCTCACATCGCGCCACCGGAAGTCCCCCTGAGGCAGCAGTGCTAACCACTGTGTCACTGTGCCACCCCTCTTGAGGAGTTTGACATTGAGCTTTAGTTGTGCCTGGCAAGTTGATTTCAGTTGAGTTACAACGTTTTGGCTGGATCTTTAACCTCAGGTTGTTGTGGAAAAGGCAATGTCTGTCCAGCCGTCAGTTCTTCACAAGATACGAGGCCTAACGTAGGCCTCTCCCTTCTGTCTGGCCAATCCATAGTCGAAGAGATGCCAGTACTTTGATTGTGGGTAGTGCCAAGTTAATCATAGGTAATGCCAGGCTCCAATAGTAGGGAATAGCACTGCTTTTTTATAAAATAATGCAAGAATGATTGTTTCCCATCTCAGAGTTCAACCCTCAAAACAGCGTCATGAAAATGGAATGCTGGCTGAGTGTTGTGCCACGTGAGCAGAGACTTACAGCAGAGGGAGCTGTCGCACCAGCATCAAACCGGAGATGAGCCACTAAACAGGGAGAAAATAGAGTTAACGTTCCGAGTCTGAGTGATTCTTCTTCAGAGCTAAAGAGAGGTGGAAATGTGATGGATTTTGCACTGGAGCAGCAGGAGGCCAGTGATTGGTGGGAGCAAAGATGTGTAGATCACGAGACAGAGGCAGCGTCAATGGCAGGAGAAGGTGCCAGGTGTTGCATAAAGGTAACGGGCAGGATTCTACGTCGACCGACTTCCGGAATCGGGAAACACGATTGGGCAGAGAGTCGGTCTGGACGCCAAAACCGCGGCTGGCACCGATTTGACGGCAAATCGCAATTCTCCGTTGCCTCGACAGCGGCGCCAATGCGTTCCGGAACGCACGTAGAGTAAACACCGTTTGCATGTCATTAGCGGGCCCGACGCGGTATTCTCCGGGGCCTCCGCGATTCTCCGCCTCCGATGGGCCGAGTTCCTGACGGCGAGGTTCACCTGTGCTTTTGAAAACCGTGAAACCGGCATCGTAGCTGATGAGCGAGAGAGAGAAGGTGCGCGCCAAGGAGAGGCACGACTGTGGGCTGCCAGGCTGGACACGGGCCAGGTTGGCTGGGAGCGGGGGGGAGGGGGGGCCGCCAGGGCCGGTGAGGGGGGTGGTGATGGGTGAACGGGCCGAGCCGCCGGGGTGGGCCCCCACGGGGCTGGGATGGTGTTGGGGCATGGACTGCCATTGCCGCGGCCTGCAAGGCGGGCATCTTGCGGTGCACCCACTGCCGCGGAATGGCCGGGTTCATGGCCGCGCATGTGCACGGCGCCAGCCTGCGGCGGCCACGCGCGGCCCCTGCCTGCCAAAAACCGCCTCCCCTGTAACCCCTCCCGCCACCGCCGGACCAACCCCAGCAGTCCCCCCCAGCCCCCGCCGAAGCTCCCCCTGCCAGCAGAACGGATCTCCTCCGACTGTAGCGGCGATGGACACAGTCCACAGCCGCTATGCAAGGTCTCCGAAAGCTGTGAGGACGTGCGCCCCATACCGTCGGGGACTCGGCGGGGTCGCAGCACTGGGGGAGGGCCTCAAGGTGGCGTGCACGCGTACTCCTCGAGTACTCCGTTTTAGCGGGGGTGGGGCATTGGAAAAACGGCGCCGCCCCGATTCCAGTGTAAACACGCAGTCTCCGGCCGATTGGCGAATGCGATTTTGGCGATCGGAGAATCCCGCCTTTAGTCTCAGGAACGGAGTATCCAGCCCCGCATATCAGAATGTGTTAATGAGGCTGGAGACGGCGTCCTGTGTGGGTACGAGTCTGGGGGCGCTGGCAACGGCGCCGCTGCCGCTCCCTCCAAGGAGGTATACCACGAGCTCGGTGGCGGCCCTCAAAATTTGGGGGCAGTGGAGGCGGCATAGGGGGGAAGTTAGGGCCTCGGCGTGGACCCCATTACGGGGGAATCACCGGTTCGCCCCAGGAAGAACAGGTGGAGGGTTTTCGGGGTGGCACAGGGCAAGGATACAAAAGTTGGGGGACCTGTTTGTGGACGGGAAGTTCACGAGCTTGGGTGAGCTGGAGGAGAAGTACGGGCTCCCCCCGGGGAACACCTTCAGGTACTTACAGGTAAGGGCGTTTGCCAGACGGCAGGTGGTGGAATTCCCACGGCTACTGCCACACACAGTACAGGACAGGGTGCTCTCGGGGGGGGTGGGTGGGAGTGGGGAAGATCTCGGAAACTTACTAGGTGATGCAGGATGAGGAGGAGGCCTCGGTGGTGGAGGTGAAAGGTAAGTGGGAGGAGGAGTTGGCGACTCCACCTGCAAGAAGCTATCAACTTTTGTCCCTAGATCTCTTTGTTCTGTAACTCTCCCCAACTCCCTACCATTAACTGAATAGGTCCTGTCCTGATTTGATCTGACAAAACGCATCACCTCACATTTATCCAAATTAAACTCCATCTGCCATTCATCGGCCCACTGGCCTAATTGGTCAAGATCCTGTTGCAATCTTATATAACCTTCTTCAGTATCCACTGTGCCACCAATCTTGGTGTCATCTGCAAGCTTACTAACCAATGTAGCCACCTAAAATGGCTGATTCCCGATTAATTTGGCCAATACCCGATGTAAAATGGCGAACCGAAAAGGCTGATGGGAAAATCAGCCAACAGGGCACAAACGGACAACTGCAGACAGAACAGTATATTCGGCTCTGGGGAAGTCGGCCCAGACCGATACCTGCAGCCGTCAACATCACAACAACCCAGCCATCTGCAGTTTAATCGGCGATCCCCGGGAACAATTGCTACACATTAGCAACATAAAGCCGATCCAGACCTCTCGGCGCCAGCAGTGGCCGAGACAAAGAAAGGTGAACGACCACCCCCCGATCAAGGAATCGCCCCATTATTGGAGCATATCGAACCCAGTGATTGGAACCAAGTCCAATCACTTGGGACCAGGGTCAAGGTCCGCCCCGAGAGGCGGGAAGCCCCTGGGAACTATAAAGATAGGGGCCAAGTTCAGATCGACCCTTCTCTCCCTTCTTCTCCTGCTCGCAACCTTCACAAGAACCATCGACAAGAAACCGTAAGTTTGACTCCAGCGATCGCTACCCAATAGAGACTTCTAGCCATCGACCTGTATCAGCCTTTGAATCCCGCAGGCCAGACCCAATTCGATAAGCCATTCATTTCCCTGACCTGGTGGGCCATCACCAAAGTTAAGTATTGGCCAGTAGTGGTAGGTAGTAGTCCAGAAAGTAGGATTATTGTATAAGTATTTATTGCTGTATATAATAAATGACCGTTGATTTTACTATTACTAAGCGGTGTGTTGTCTTATTAATCATAACTAGAGCTTGAACCACGTGGCGGTATCAGAAAGATACCTGGCGACTCGTGAGCAAAGGTGACAGAATTAGAGCTAATAAAACTAAGGCTAATAAGAGCAACACCATGCCACCTACATTCTCATCCAAATCATTAATAGAGATCACAAATAACAGTGGACCCAGCACCGATCCCTGAGGCACACCGCTGGTCACAGGCCTCCAGTTTGAAAAACAACCCTCCACATCCACCCTTTGCTTTGGTCGTCAAGCCAATTTTGTATCCAATTGGCTACCTCACCCTGGATCCCATGAGATTTAAACTGTTGCAACAACCCACCATGCAGTATCTTGTCAAAGGCCTTGCTAAAGTCCATGTAGACAACGTCGACCGTACTGCCCTCATCTACCTTCTTGGTTACCCCTTCAAAAAACCCAATCAAAGTCGTGAGACATGACTTTCCCCTTACAAAGCCATGCTGACTGTCCCGAATCAGTCCTTGCCTCTCTAAATGCCTGTAGATCCTGTCCCTCAGAATACCTTCTCACAGTTTACCCACTGTAGAAGTAAGGCTAACTGGTCTGTCGTTCCCAGGCATGGAATCCAACATGACATCTTCGGGACAGTTCTTACAACATCTGATGACAGTTTCATGGTCATCACTATTGAGACTAGCATTTAATTCCAGCTTTTAAACAAAGTGATCCCTTGTCCCCAGAGCAACGGCCTTGGCCTCTGGGTTATTATTGCAGTGACATCACTACACAACCGGGATGGGGAGGAGGCCGTGAGCTATGTGGGCCCCACTGCGAGGACAGGGCAGCGGTGCCCGAAAAACCTGCGTGACCCCCCTCAGGGCAGCCCGGGTGAGTCACCAGCTCCGTGCCCCCCCGGCACCAACCCTGTCCAGGTGTGGAGGGATTGTAGGGGCCTCGAGATTGTTGGGAGAGTGAAGGGGGGCTCATAAAGCAGGGGGGGGTGGGGGGCTGAAAGGAGGGGGGGGGGGGGCGGGGAGCTTGGGTGCAGAGATCGGGGCTGCCGGTCGAAACTCCCCAAAGTTCAAAGAAACGGCAACGTGCCGGCGAATAGCAGGGTGAATCTCGACGCTGCAGCCGCCAGGGAACAGCAAATGTTGCCGAGGCAGCACTTTAACCGTTACCTGCTGAGTCACACCCGGAGTAGAGAAATGTGAACTTGTCCACTTTGGAAGGATGAATATTGAAGCCGAATATTATTTAAATTGAGGAAGGTTGAAGAGCTGTCCAGTCCAGGTGGTTCTGGCTGTTCTGGTACCCGAACCACAAAATGTTGATTGCAGGTGCAGGCAGCTACTCGGAATGTGAATGGGATATTGTCATTTATTGCAAGAGGAATCAAATATAACAGAAAGGGAGTTTAGCTGCAAAAATATATGGAGACCACCTGGATTGCTGTGCACATTGCTCGTCTCCTTACTAAGATTAAGGATATAATTGCTTTGGAAATAGTTCATAGATGGTTTACTTGACTGATACTGAGGATCAATGAGTTATCCTGTGAGGAAAGGTTGAGTAAGCTGAGCCTATCCCTCTTGGCGTTCAGAAGAATAAGAGTTAACCTAATTGGAACATACAGGGCGGGATTCTCTAATAATGGGGCTACGTCCCCACGCCGGCGGGAAAACCGGCGCCAACCACTCCGGCGTCAACGGCCCCCGGGCAATATGGCGGAGCCCTACAGGGGCCCGGCGCAGAGTAAAGTAGGCCCCCACGGAACCAGCCCGCCCGCCGATCGGTAGGCCCCGATCGCGGGCCAGGCCACCGTGGGGGGTCCCCCCCTCAGGGTCGGGTCCCCCTGCGCCCCCTCCAGGATGGCCCCCGCCCACTCACCTTCCAGGTCAGGCCATGTGGGAGGTGAGTGACCAGCGCCGGCGGGTCTCGGCCAAACCCGTCGGCCACTCGGCCCACCGGGGCCCGGAGTATCGTCGGGGGAGCCACTGTCAACGGCCCCTGACCGGCGTGCCGGCAATCCCGTGGGCGCCCCAAAAACGGCGCCGGAGAATGGGGGAGCTGGCGTCAGGGCACGCTTCCCGCGCCCCCACCCCTGGGGATTCTCTGACCCGCCGCCGGACCGGAGAATCCTGGCCATAAGGTCCTGAGGGCACTAGCAAAGGTGACGGCTGTGACTCTGTTCCACCTCGTGGAGAATCTAGAACCTGGGAACACAGTTGGAAAATTAGGGGCCTCCCATTTAAGAGTGAAACAAGGAGAGTTTTTGTTCCTCTCTCAGAGGGTGATTGGCCTGTGGCATTCTGTTCCTCAGAGAACAGTGAAGGCTGGGTCATTCTGTTCCTCAGAGAACAGTGAAGGCTGGGTCATTCTCTTACTCAGAGAACAGTGAAGGCTGGGTCATTCTCTTACTCAGAGAACAGTGAAGGCTGGGTCATTCTCTTACTCAGAGAACAGTGAAGGCTGGGTCATTCTGTTCCTCAGAGAACAGTGAAGTCTGGGTCATTCTCTTACTCAGAGAACAGTGAAGGCTGGGTCATTCTCTTACTCAGAGAACAGTGAAGGCTGGGTCATTCTGTTCCTCAGAGAACAGTGAAGTCTGGGTCATTCTCTTACTCAGAGGACAGTGAAGGCTGGGTCATTCTCTTACTCAGAGAACAGTGAAGGCTGGGTCATTCTCTTCCTCAGAGAACAGTGAAGGCTGGGTCATTCTCTTACTCAGAGAACAGTGAAGGCTGGGTCATTCTGTTCCTCAGAGAACAGTGAAGTCTGGGTCATTCTCTTCCTCAGAGAACAGTGAAGGCTGGGTCATTCTCTTACTCAGAGAACAGTGAAGGCTGGGTCATTCTCTTCCTCAGAGAACAGTGAAGGCTGGGTCATTCTCTTACTCAGAGAACAGTGAAGGCTGGGTCATTCTCTTACTCAGAGAACAGTGAAGGCTGGGTCATTGATGAAAATCTGGCCCTCCAGGAAAGTGGTGTTCAGATCCGCCATTGTCTGAATGGACCAAATGGCCAACTCCTGCTCATTAAACCTTGTGTTGTGGGTTCTTGTGTGTTAAAATGTGCTTCATTTGTAAAGTGCTTTGTGATGTCCGGATTCAAAACATTAATTTCACAGATACTGAGCTTTTCAAGCATTTTCTGTTTTTATTTCAGATTTGCAGCCTCCTCAATATTTTGTTTTTATTTTATTGTTTGAGACGAGGATTAGTGAGCGTGAACTGGGTCAGCCAAATGGTCTGTTTCCTCCTGGTCATTTCTTTCCAATTCTCTGCAAATCCCTATTTTAATGAGCAATCCAAACATTTGATCCGAGTCTTTGCAATGTTTTAACTATCCATTAGCTGGGGATTCACACTGTTGCTCTGACCTGCTACCCTCCTCCTTTGCTGAAGTCCTCCTCTACCTACATTTCTCTTCCTTGCTGCCTATAATTCACTAGACTGAAACTGCACTCGGACGCAGCAACAAGAGGAGGATTGGGGCTGATTTAGCACAGGGCTAAAGAGCTGGCTTTTAAAGAAGACCAAGGCAGGCCAGGGCACGGTTCAATTCCCGTAGCAGCCTCCCCGAACAGGTGCCGGAATGTGGCGACTAGGGGCTTTGCACAGTAACTTCATTTGAAGCTTACTTGTGACAATAAGCGATTTTCATTTTTCATTTCTTTTCAGCACCTTGTACTTCTCCTGCCATTCAATCTGATTCTGCTTAATCTGTATCTTAACTCTGCCGACTCACCTCATTTCCTTGTATCTGCCAATCACAAGGTTGAAGCTGCAAGGAAGTGACTAGTGGCATCCCACAAGGATTTTGTAATCTTTTAATAAACCAAAAAAAAGAAAGAAAATGACCTAACAAGAGAGGGCAACAGCCTCTTGGTGAGACCCTCCAACAAAAATCAAAGCGTCAAAGGAAATTTAACTAATCAAGCTGAAATAATGTTACTGGGGGCGGGGTGATGATGGGGCATGCCTAGTGGTCGCAGAAGGCCTGACGAGTACCAGCACACACTGCCCACTCCCTCGCCCTGAACACAGCCAGGGTAGAGGGGCAGACAGTCAGGTCGAAGGATTCCCTCAACTGCCCATTGCCTGGATCTGTTGATGGCCTCCTTGCCAGGCCCTTAGAATCCTGGGCAGCACAGTGCTGCAGTGGTTAGCACTGTTGCCTCACGGTGCCGAGGACCTGGGTTCGAATCCCGGCCCCGGGTCACTGCCTGTGTGGAGTTTGCACATTCTCCCCGTGTCTGCGTGGGTCTAACCCCCACAGCCCAGAGCTATGCAGGGTAGGTGGATTGGCAATGCTAAATTGCCCCTTAATTGGAAAAAAAAATTGGGTACTCTAAATTTATTTTTAAAAGGAATCATAGAATCCTTACGGTGCATATGGAGGCCATTCAGCTGATTGAGTCTGCACTGCCCATCTGAAAGAGCCAGCTACCTATGCCCACTCCCCCACCCTATCCCTGTAACCCCACTTAACCTTCGGAAACCTTCGCAATTTGGCATGACCAATCCACCTAACCTGCACATTTTTGGACTGTGGGAGGAAACCGGAGCACCCGGAGGAAACCCACGCAGACACGGGGTGCAAACTCCACACAGCCCGACACCCGAGGCCGGAATCAAACCTGGGCCCTGGGGCCGTGAGGCATCAGTGCTAACCACTGTGCTACCGTGCTGTCAATTTATATTCTTTTAATGAAATAATAAATTAAACAAAAATTACAGATGTGACAACCCTTGGTGGGGCATTGTAACTAAAAAATAACATCAAAAGGAAACCATAAATCAAAATGTAATTCCCGGGATAATGATGCAACCCAGCCCCAAAGGGCCTGAAGTGGACACAAAGGTTCATACTGGGGCCTCGACAATTTGCCGTGATTGTTAATGACTTGGGTAACACAAGAGGGAGCCATATATCTCTGTTTTCCAATGACACAATGGTAGAAGGTGTTTAAGGTGGTACATAGAACATAGAACATAGAAAATACAGCACTGAACAGGCCCTTTGGTCCGAACATTTGTCCGAGATTGAGAACAAATCAATCTACACCCCAGCATTCTACCGTAATCCATGTACCTATCCAATAGCTGCTTGAAGGTCCCTAATGTTTCCGAGTCAACTACTTCCACAGGCAGTGCATTCCATGCCCCCACTACTCTCTGGGTAAAGAACCTACCTCTGACATCCCCCCTATATCTTCCACCATTCACCTAAAATTTATGTCCCCTTGTAATGGTTTGTTCCACCCGAGGAAAAAGTCTCTGACTGTCTACTCTATCTATTCCCCGATCACCTTATAAACCTCCATCAAGTCGCCCCTCATCCTCCGTTCCAATGAGAAAAGGCCTAGCACCCTCAACCATTCCTCGTAAGACCCACTCTCCATTCCAGGCAACATCCTGGAATCCTATATGTGAAAAATCGTAGTAGTGTAGATGAGATCATAAAGATACAAATGAATATTCTAGAGTAAGTGAATGGATGAAACTGGAATTTAGCACAGATACGGGAGGCAAGTTTGAACAAAAATGGATAGATCCTGGTTTTAGCCAAATGGTGAAAAGCTAGGATTGTTTCATAGATTATCATAGAATTTACAGTGCAGAAGGAGGCCATTCGGCCCATCGAGTCTGCACCAGCTCTTGGAAAGAGCACCCTACGCAAGGTCAACACCTCCACCCTATCCCCATAACCCAGTAACCCCACCCAACACTAAGGGCAATTTTGAACACTAAGGGCAATTTATCATGGCCAATCCACCTAACCTGCACATTTTTGGACTGTGGGAGGAAACCGGAGCACCCGGAGGAAACCCACGCACACACGGGGAGGATGTGCAGACTCCGCACAGACAGTGACCCAAGCCGGGAATCGAACCTGGGGCCCTGGAGCTGTGAAGCAATTGTGCCATCCACAATGCTACTGTGCTGCTAGATGTTAACATCTAATAACTTACCAAACAAAATCAAAGAGATTAATAATAATAATAACCTTTTATTGTCACAAGTATGAAGTTACTGTGAAAAGCCCCTAGTTGCCACATTCCGGCGCCTGTTCGGGGAGGCTGGTATGGGAATTGAACCCGCGCTGCTGGTCTTGTTCTGCATTACAAACCAGCAGTCAAGCCCACTGAGCTAAACCAGCTAATGGAGCATAAGCCTTTATAACTAGAGGGTTAGTATATACAGGGGAGGAGTGTTGCTGCATCTACACAAAGGCCTGATTAGACGACATCTGGAATACTATGAAGTTCTTGGCACTTGGCATCCTGGAGATTTATCAGGATGCTGCCTGGTTTGCAGGATAGGTCTTATGAGGAAAGGTTGAGGGAGCTCGGGCTTTTCTCTTTGGAGCGGAGGAGGATGAGAGGCGACTTAATAGAGGTTTATAAGATGATGAGGGGGATAGATAGAGTGGACGTTCAGAGACTATTTCCTCGGGTGGATGTAGCTGTTCCAAGGGGGCATAACTGTAACGTTCAGGGTGGGAGATATAGGAGGGATGTCCGAGGTAGGTTCTTTACTCAGAGAGTGGTTAGGGTGTGGAATGGATTGCCTGCTGTGATAGTGGAGTCGGACACTTTAGGAACTTTCAAGCGGTTATTGGATAGGCACATGGATACACCAGAATGACAGGGAGTGGGATAGCTTGATCTTGGTTTCGGACAATGCTCGGCACAACATCGAGGGCCGAAGGGCCTGTTCTGTGCTGTACTGTTCTATGTTCTCTGTTCTACTTTCTATATGCACCTTCGAAAGGATAGAAATACAGAAAATAGGAGCATGCGGGGGACATTTGGCCCTTTGAGTCTGCTCTGCTATTCATTATGATCATGGTTCATCAAACCCAATAGCCAAATCCTGCTTCCCCCCATATCCTTTGAGCTCCTTCGCTCGAAGTGCGATATCGAGCTGCTTCTTGAAAACATGCAATTGTTTGGCCTCAACTACTTCCTGTGGTAACAAATTCCACAGGCCGACCGCTCTCTGGGTGAAGAAATTTCTCCTCATCTATTCTAAATGGTCTAACCCATTTCCTCAGATTGTGACCCCTGGTTCTGGACACCCCCACCATCGGGAACATGTATCTACCCTGTCCAGTTCTGTTACAATTTTATAAGTTCCCATGGGATCCCCGTCATTCTTCTGAACTCTAGCGAGCACAATCCCAACCGATCCAATTACAGCCCAATTACAGCTACAGAGAGTCGTGAACACCGCCCAGTCCATCACACAAACCTGCCTCCCATCCATTCACTCTATCTACACTTCCCGCTGCCTGGGGAAAGCAGGCAGCATAATCAAAGACCCCTCCCTCCCGGCTTACTCACTCTTCCAACTTCTTCCATCGGGCAGGAGATATAAAAGACTGAGAACACGCACTCACAAAAAACAGCTTCTTCCCCGCGTTACTACACTCTTAAATGACCCTCTTGTGGACTGATCTGACCTCTTCACACATCTTCTCTATTGAACAGCACCACACCCGTCTTCTTCACCCGATGTCTATGTATTTACATTGTGTATTTATGTACGTCCGATGTTTTTTCATGTATGGAATGATCTGCCTGGACTGTACGCAGAACAGTACATTTCACTGTACCTCGGTACACGTGACAATAAATCAAATTCAAATCTCTCCTCACACGCCAGTCCCGCCATCCCAGGAATCAGCCTGGTAAATCTTCTCTGCACTCCCTCTGAAGCAACAACATCCTTCTTCAGTTAAGGAGAGCAAAACTGCACACAATATTCCAGGATATATTGGGCGGGATTCTCCGTTCACCAATGTCAACATCGGGAAATGCGATTGGGCGGAGAATAGCTTCCGACGCCGAAATCGCGGTGGTTGCCGATTTGACGCCAAAGCATGATTCTCTGTCACCTCGAAAACGGCGTCAGTGCGTTTCACTCCGCATGTACAGTAGGCACCTGTCATAATATACACCAGTATATCATGGTGCAGACACACACTGATGGACACACAGTGGGACCAATCAACACACACAACACCGCAGCCAATCACCAGTGAGAGCACACGCACTACAAAGACAGGGGGCATCAGAGTTCCCGCTCATTCGAGTAGCAGCTAGCTAGGAGGACAGAGCTCAAAGCCTGCAGCACAGACATTCACCATGTGCTGAGTGCATCGACTGGTTAGGACAAGGCAAAGGTCTTTAGTTAAAGCTGGTATCGTATTTACTCACAGTTCAAGTATGTTTAAATAGTTAACCTTTTAATAAAATAGAGTTGCACTACATCAGCACCATTTTCATATCATTAGTGGGCCTGCGTGGCGGCTGCTGAGGGAGAGAGAGCGGGTACGGAAAGTGTTCAACATCGCCATAGATTGCTGCCAGTTGTGCCGCTGGCCAGAGCCGGGGGGGTGTAGTGGGGGCTGGCCAGGAAGTGGGCTGTGGGGTTGGGGTGGATGAGCATGGGGCACCATTGCCACAGCCGGCAAGGCAGCCGTGCAGCTGCGCTGGCCGCTGACAGCTCACTGTGAACCTAGCGCCACGGGTCATATAGGTGTCCCCCCTGGGCACCCCCCCTGGGCACCCCCCCTGGGCACCCCCCCTGGGTGCCCCCTGGCCCGAGCCGACCCATCAGCGGGATGGGCGCGCACCAGCACAACCAGTGCCATCTTGTTGGCTGGGATGAGTGTGTGTGGGGAGTGTAATGTGTGTGTGCGGCTGGGATGAGTGTGTGTGGGGAGTGTAATGTGTGTGTGCGGCTGGGATGAGTGTGTGTGGGGAGTGTAATGTGTGTGTGCGGCTGGGATGAGTGTGCGTGGGGAGTGGAATGTGTGTGTGCGGCTGGGATGAGTGTGTGTGGGGAGTGTAATGTGTGTGTGCGGCTGAGATGAGTGTGTGTGAGGAGTGTAATGTGTGTGTGTGGCTGGGATGAGTGTGTGTGGGGAGTGTAATGTGTGTGTGCAGCTGGGATGAGTGTGTGTGGGGAGTGTAATGTGTGTGTGCGGCTGGGATGAGTGTGTGTGGGGAGTGTAATGTGTGTGTGCGGCTGGGGTGAGTGTGTGTGGGGAGTGTAATGTGTGTGTGCGGCTGGGATGAGTGTATGTGGGGAGTGTAATGTGTATGTGTGGCTGGGATGAGTGTGTGTGGGGAGTGTAATGTGTGTGCGGCTGAGATGAGTGTGTGTGGGGAGTGTAATGTGTGTGTGCGGCTGGAATGAGTGTGTGTGGGGAGTGTAATGTGTGTGTGCGGCTGGGGCGAGTGTGTGTGGGGAGTGGAATGTGTGTGTGCGACTGGGATGAGTGTGTGTGGGGAGGGTAATGTGTGTGTGCGGCTGGGATGAGTGTGTGTGGGGAGTGTAATGTGTGTGTGCGGCTGGGATGAGTGTGTGTGGGGAGTGTAATGTGTGTGTGCGGCTGGGATGAGTGTGTGTGGGGAGTGTAATGTGTGTGTGCGGCTGGGATGAGTGTGTGTGGAGAGTGTAATGTGTGTGTGCGGCTGAGATGAGTGTGTGTGAGGAGTGTAATGTGTGTGTGTGGCTGGGATGAGTGTGTGTGGGGAGTGTAATGTGTGTGCGGCTGAGATGAGTGTGTGTGAGGAGTGTAATGTGTGTGTGCGGGCGGGGTGAGTGTGCGTGGGGAGTGTAATGTGTGTGTGTGGCTGGGATGAGTGTGCGTGGGGAGTGTAATGTGTGTGTGTGG
This sequence comes from Scyliorhinus torazame, assembly GCF_047496885.1. Taxonomy (NCBI): domain Eukaryota; kingdom Metazoa; phylum Chordata; class Chondrichthyes; order Carcharhiniformes; family Scyliorhinidae; genus Scyliorhinus; species Scyliorhinus torazame. Next base: position 9,048,868 of record NC_092720.1, read on the forward strand.
CTGGGATGAGTGTGTGTGGGGAGTGTAATGTGTGTGTGCGGCTGGGATGAGTGTGTGTGGGGAGTGTAATGTGTGTGTGCGGCTGGGGTGAGTGTGTGTGGGGAGTGTAATGTGTGTGTGCGGCTGGGGTGAGTGTGTGTGGGGAGTGTAATGTGTGTGTGCGGCTGGGATGAGTGTGTGTGGGGAGTGTAATGTGTGTGTGCGGCTGGGATGAGTGTGTGTGGGGAGTGTAATGTGTGTGTGCGGCTGGGATGAGTGTGTGTGGAGAGTGTAATGTGTGTGTGCGGCTGAGATGAGTGTCTGTGAGGAGTGTAATGTGTGTGTGTGGCTGGGATGAGTGTGTGTGGGGAGTGTAATGTGTGTGCGGCTGAGATGAGTGTGTGTGAGGAGTGTAATGTGTGTGTGCGGGTGGGGTGAGTGTGCGTGGGGAGTGTAATGTGTGTGTGTGGCTGGGATGAGTGTGCGTGGGGAGTGTAATGTGTGTGTGTGGCTGGGATGAGTGTGTGTGGGGAGTGTAATGTGTGTGTGCGGCTGGGATGAGTGTGTGTGGGGAGTGTAATGTGTGTGTGCGGCTGGGGTGAGTGTGTGTGGGGAGTGTAATGTGTGTGTGCGGCTGGGATGAGTGTGTGTGGGGAGTGTAATGTGTGTGTGCGGTTGGGATGAGTGTGTGTGGGGAGTGTAATGTGTGTGCGGCTGAGATGAGTGTGTGTGAGGAGTGTAATGTGTGTGTACGGCTGGGATGAGTGTGTGTGGGGAGTGTAATGTGTGTGTGCGGCTGGGGTGAGTGTGTGTGGGGAGTGTAATGTGTGTGTGTGGCTGGGATGAGTGTGCGTGGGGAGTGTAATGTGTGTGTGTGGCTGGGATGAGTGTGTGTGGGGAGTGTAATGTGTGTGTGCGGCTGGGATGAGTGTGTGTGGGGAGTGTAATGTGTGTGTGGGGCTGGGATGAGTGTGTGTGGGGAGTGTAATGTGTGTGTGCGGCTGGGATGAGTGTGTGTGGGGAGTGCAATGTGTGTGTGCGGCTGGGATGAGTGTGTGTGGGGAGTGTAATGTGTGTGCGGCTGAGATGAGTGTGTGTGAGGAGTGTAATGTGTGTGTGCGGCTGGGATGAGTGTGTGTGGGGAGTGTTATGTGTGTGTGCGGCTGGGGTGAGTGTGTGCGGGGAGTGTAATGTGTGTGTGCGGCTGAGATGAGTGTGTGTGAGGAGTGTAATGTGTGTGTGTGTCTGGGATGAGTGTGTGTGGGGAGTGTAATGTATGTGTGCGGCTGGGATGAGTGTGTGTGGGGAGTGTAATGTGTGTGTGCGGCTGGGATGAGTGTGTGTGGGGAGTGTAATGTGTGTGTGCGGCTGGGAAGAGTGTGTGTGGAGAGTGTAATGTGTGTGTGCGGCTGAGATGAGTGTGTGTGAGGAGTGTAATGTGTGTGTGCGGCTGGGATGAGTGTGTGTGGGGAGTGTAATGTGTGTGTGCGGCTGGGATGAGTGTGTGTGGGGAGTGTAATGTGTGTGTGCGGCTGAGATGAGTGTGTGTGGGGAGTGTAATGTGTGTGCGGCTGAGATGAGTGTGTGTGAGGAGTGTAATGTGTCTGTGTGGCTGGGATGAGTTTGTGTGGGGAGTGTAATGTGTGTGTGCGGCTGGGGTGAGTGTGTGCGGGGAGTATAATGTGTGTGTGCGGCTGAGATGAGTGTGTGTGAGGAGTGTAATGTGTGTGTGCGGCTGGGATGAGTGTGTGTGGGGAGTGTAATGTGTGTGTGCGGCTGGGAAGAGTGTGTGTGGAGAGTGTAATGCGTGTGTGCGGCTGAGATGAGTGTGTGTGAGGAGTGTAATGTGTGTGTGCGGCTGGGATGAGTGTGTGTGGGGAGTGTAATGTGTGTGTGCGGCTGGGATGAGTGTGTGTGGGGAGTGTAATGTGTGTGTGCGGCTGGGATGAGTGTGTGTGGGGAGTGTAATGTGTGTGCGGCTGAGACGAGTGTGTGTGAGGAGTGTAATGTGTCTGTGTGGCTGGGATGAGTTTGTGTGGGGAGTGTAATGTGTGTGTGCGGCTGGGGTGAGTGTGTGAGGGGAGTATAATGTGTGTGTGTGGCTGAGATGAGTGTGTGTGAGGAGTGGAATGTGTGTGTGCGGCTGGGGTAAGTGTGTGTTGGGAGTGTAATGTGTGTGTGCGGCTGAGATGAGTGTGTGTGAGGAGTGTAATGTGTGTGTGCGGCTGGGATGAGTGTGTGTGGACAGTGTAATGTGTGTGTGCGGCTGGGATGAGTGTGTGTGGGGAGTGTAATGTGGGTGTGCGGCTGGGATGAGTGTGTGTGGGGAGTGTAATGTGGGTGTGCGGCTGGGATGAGTGTGTGTGGGGAGTGTAATGTGTGTGTGCGGCTGGGTTGAGTGTGCGTGGGGAGTGTAATGTGTGTGTGCGGCTGGGTTGAGTGTGCGTGGGGAGTGTAATGTGGGTGTGCGGCTGGGATGAGTGTGCGTGGGGAGTGTAATGTGTGTGTGCGGCTGGGTTGAGTGTGCGTGGGGAGTGTAATGTGGGTGTGCGGCTGGGATGAGTGTGTGTGGGGAGTGTAATGTGTGTGTGTGGCTGGGATAAGTGTGTGTGGGGAGTGTAATGTGTGTGTGCGGCTGGGATGAGTGTGCGTGGGGAGTCTAATGTGTGTGTGCGGCTGGGATGTGTGTGTGTGGGGAGTGTAATGTGTGTGTGCGGCTGGGATGAGTGTGCGTGGGGAGTGTAATGTGTGTGTGCGGCTGGGATGAGTGTGCGTGGGGAGTGTAATGTGTGTGTGCGGCTGGGTTGAGTGTGCGTGGGGAGTGTAATGTGTGTGTGAGGCTGGGATGAGTGTGCGTGGGGAGTGTAATGTGTGTGTGCGGCTGGGATGAGTGTGCGTGGGGAGTGTAATGTGTGTGTGCGGCTGGGTTGAGTGTGCGTGGGGAGTGTAATGTGGGTGTGCGGCTGGGATGAGTGTGCGTGGGGAGTGTAATGTGTGTGTGCGGCTGGGATGAGTGTGCGTGGGGAGTGTAATGTGTGTGTGCGGCTGGGTTGAGTGTGCGTGGGGAGTGTAATGTGGGTGTGCGGCTGGGATGAGTGTGTGTGGGGAGTGTAATGTGTGTGTGCGGCTGGGATGAGTGTGTGTGGGGAGTGTAATGTGTGTGTGTGGCTGGGATGAGTGTGCGTGGGGAGTGTAATGTGTGTGTGCGGCTGGGTTGAGTGTGCGTGGGGAGTGTAATGTGTGTGTGAGGCTGGGATGAGTGTGTGTGGGGAGTGTAATGTGTGTGTGCGGCTGGGATGAGTGTGCGTGGGGAGTGTAATGTGTGTGTGCGGCTGGGATGAGTGTGCGTGGGGAGTGTAATGTGGGTGTGCGGCTGGGATGAGTGTGCGTGGGTAGTGTAATGTGTGTGTGCGGCTGGGATGAGTGTGCGTGGGGAGTGTAATGTGTGTGTGCGGCTGGGATGAGTGTGCGTGGGGAGTGTAATGTGGGTGTGCGGCTGGGATGAGTGTGCGTGGGGAGTGTAATGTGTGTGTGCGGCTGGGATGAGTGTGCGTGGGGAGTGTAATGTGTGTGTGCGGCTGGGTTGAGTGTGCGTGGGGAGTGTAATGTGTGTGTGAGGCTGGGATGAGTGTGCGTGGGGAGTGTAATGTGTGTGTGCGGCTGGGATGAGTGTGCGTGGGGAGTGTAATGTGTGTGTGCGGCTGGGTTGAGTGTGCGTGGGGAGTGTAATATGGGTGTGCGGCTGGGATGAGTGTGTGTGGGGAGTGTAATGTGTGTGTGCGGCTGGGATGAGTGTGTGTGGGGAGTGTAATGTGTGTGTGCGGCTGGGATTTGTGCGTGGGGAGTCTAATGTGTGTGTGCGGCTGGGTTGAGTGTGCGTGGGGAGTGTAATGTGTGTGTGAGGCTGGGATGAGTGTGTGTGGGGAGTGTAATGTGTGTGTGCGGCTGGGATGAGTGTGCGTGGGGAGTGTAATGTGTGTGTGCGGCTGGGATGAGTGTGCGTGGGGAGTGTAATGTGTGTGTGCGGCTGGGATGAGTGTGCTTGGGGAGTGTAATGTGTGTGTGTGGCTGGGATGAGTGTGTGTGGGGAGTGTAATGTGGGTGTGCGGCTGGGATGAGTGTGCGTGGGGAGTGTAATGTGTGTGTGTGTCTGGGATGAGTGTGTGTGGGGAGTGTAATGTGTGTGTGCGGCTGGGATGAGTGTGTGTGGGGAGTGTAATGTGTGTGTGCGGCTGGGATGAGTGTGTGTGGGGAGTGTAATGTGTGTGTGCGGCTGGGATGAGTGTGTGTGGGGAGTGTAATGTGTGTGTGCGGCTGGGATGAGTGTGTGTGGGGAGTGTAATGTGTGTGTGGCTGGGATGAGTGTGTGTGGGGAGTGTAATGTGTGTGTTCGGCTGGGATGGGTGTGCGTGGGGAGTGTAATGTGAGTGTGCGGCTGGGATGAGTGTGCGTGGGGAGTGTAATGTGTGTGTGCGGCTGGGATGAGTGTGCGTGGGGAGTGTAATATGTGTGTGTGGCTGGGATGAGTGTGCGTGGGGAGTGTAATGTGGGTGTGCGGCTGGGATGAGTGTGCGTGGGGAGTGTAATGTGTGTGTGCGGCTGGGATGAGTGTGCGTGGGGAGTATAATGTATGTGTGTGGCTGGGATGAGTGTGCGTGGGGAGTGTAATGTGTGTGTGCGGCTGGGATGAGTGTGTGTGGGGAGTGTAATGTGTGAGCGCGGCTGGGATGAGTGTGTGCGGGGAGGGTAATGTGTGTGTGCGGCTGGGATGAGTGTGTGTGGGGAGTGTAATGTGTGTGTGTGGCTGGGATGAGTGTGTGTGGGGAGTGTAATGTGTGTGTGCGGCTGGGATGAGTGTGCGTGGGGTGTGTAATGTGGGTGTGCGGCTGGGATGAGTGTGCGTGGGGAGTGTAATGTGTGTGCGCGGCTGGGATGAGTGTGCGTGGGGAGTGTAATGTGTGTGTGTGGCTGGGATGAGTGTGTGTGGGGAGTGTAATGTGGGTGTGCGGCTGGGATGAGTGTGCGTGGGGAGTGTAATGTGTGTGTGTGTCTGGGATGAGTGTGTGTGGGGAGTGTAATGTGTGTGTGCGGCTGGGATGAGTGGGCGTGGGGAGTGTAATGTGTGTGTGCGGCTGGGATGAGTGTGTGTGGGAAGTGTAATGTGTGCGTGCGGCTGGGATGAGTGTATGTGGGGAGTGTAATGTGTGTGTGCAGCTGGGTTGAGTGTGTGTGGAGACTGTAATGTGTGTGTGCGGCTGAGATGAGTGTGTGTGAGGAGTGTAATGTGTGTGTGTGGCTGGGATGAGTGTGTGTGGGGGGTGTAATGTGTGTGTGCGGCTGGGATGAGTGTGTGTGGGGAGTGTAATGTGTGTGTGCGGCAGGGATGAGTGTGTGTGGGGAGTGTAATGTGTGTGCGGCTGAGATGAGTGTGTGTGAGGAGTGTAATGTGTGTGTGCGGCTGGGATGAGTGTGTGTGGGGAGTGTAATGTGTGTGTGCGGCTGGGGTGAGTGTGTGCGGGGAGTGTAATGTGTGTGTGCGGCTGTGATGAGTGTGTGTGAGGAGTGTAATGTGTGTGTGCGGCTGGGGTAAGTGTGTGTGGGGAGTGTAATGTGTGTGTGCGGCTGAGATGAGTGTGTGTGAGGAGTGTAATGTGTTTGTGCGGCTGGGATGTGTGTGTGTGGACAGTGTAATGTGTGTGTGCGGCTGGGATGAGTGTGCGTGGGGAGTGTAATGTGGGTGTGCGGCTGGGATGAGTGTGTGTGGGGAGTGTAATGTGGGTGTGCGGCTGGGATGAGTGTGTGTGGGGAGTGTAATGTGTGTGTGTGGCTGGGATGAGTGTGAGTGGGGAGTGTAATGTGTGTGTGCGGCTGGGATGAGTGTGTGTGGGGAGTGTAATGTGGGTGTGCGTCTGGGATGAGTGTGCGTGGGGTGTGTAATGTGTGTGTGTGGCTGGGATGAGTGTGCGTGGGGAGTGTAATGTGTGTGTGTGGCTGGGATGAGTGTGTGTGGGGGGTGTAATGTGTGTGTGTGGCTGGGATGAGTGTGTGTGGGGGGTGTAATGTGTGTGTGCGGCTGGGATGAGTGTGCGTGGGGAGTGTAATGTGTGTGTGCGGCTGGGATGAGTGTGTGTGGGGAGTGTAATGTGTGTGTGCGGCTGGGATGAGTATGCGTGGGGAGTGTAATGTGGGTGTGCGGCTGGGGTGAGAGTGTGTGGGGAGTGTAATGTGGGTGCGCGGCTGGGATGAGTATGCGTGGGGAGTGTAATGTGTGTGCGGCTGGGATGAGTGTGTGTGGGGAATGTAATGTGTGTGTGCGCCTGGGATGAGTGTGCGTGGGGAGTGTAATGTGTGTGTGCGGCTGGAATGAGTGTGTGTGGGGAGTGTAATGTGTGTGTGCGGCTGGGATGAGTGTGCGTGGGGAGTGTAATGTGGGTGTGCGGCTGGAATGAGTGTGCGTGGGGAGTGTAATGTGGGTGTGCGGCTGGGATGAGTGTGTGTGGGGAGTGTAATGTGGGTGTGCGGCTGGGATGAGTGTGCGTGGGGAGTGTAATGTGTGTGTGCGGCTCGGATGAGTGTGCGTGGGGAGTGTAATGTGGGTGTGCGGCTGGGATGAGTGTGCGTGGGGAGTGTAATGTGGGTGTGCGGCTGGGATGAGTGTGCGTGGGGAGTGTAATGTGTGTGTGCGGCTGGGATGAGTGTGTGTGGGGAGTGTAATGTGGGTGTGCGGCTGGGATGAGTGTGTGTGGGGAGTGTAATGTGGGTGTGCGGCTGGGATGAGTGTGCGTGGGGAGTGTAATGTGGGTGTGCGGCTGGGATGAGTGTGTGTGGGGAGTGTAATGTGTGTGTGCGGCTGGGATGAGTGTGCGTGGGGAGTGTAATGTGTGTGTGCGGCTGGGATGAGTGTGTGTGGGGAGTGTAATGTGGGTGTGCGGCTGGGATGAGTGTGCGTGGGGAGTGTAATGTGTGTGTGTGTCTGGGATGAGTGTGTGTGGGGAGTGTAATGTGTGTGTGCGGCTGGGATGAGTGGGCGTGGGGAGTGTAATGTGTGTGTGCGGCTGGGATGAGTGTGTGTGGGAAGTGTAATGTGTGCGTGCGGCTGGGATGAGTGTATGTGGGGAGTGTAATGTGTGTGTGCAGCTGGGTTGAGTGTGTGTGGAGACTGTAATGTGTGTGTGCGGCTGAGATGAGTGTGTGTGAGGAGTGTAATGTGTGTGTGTGGCTGGGATGAGTGTGTGTGGGGGGTGTAATGTGTGTGTGCGGCTGGGATGAGTGTGTGTGGGGAGTGTAATGTGTGTGTGCGGCAGGGATGAGTGTGTGTGGGGAGTGTAATGTGTGTGCGGCTGAGATGAGTGTGTGTGAGGAGTGTAATGTGTGTGTGCGGCTGGGATGAGTGTGTGTGGGGAGTGTAATGTGTGTGTGCGGCTGGGGTGAGTGTGTGCGGGGAGTGTAATGTGTGTGTGCGGCTGTGATGAGTGTGTGTGAGGAGTGTAATGTGTGTGTGCGGCTGGGGTAAGTGTGTGTGGGGAGTGTAATGTGTGTGTGCGGCTGAGATGAGTGTGTGTGAGGAGTGTAATGTGTTTGTGCGGCTGGGATGAGTGTGTGTGGACAGTGTAATGTGTGTGTGCGGCTGGGATGAGTGTGCGTGGGGAGTGTAATGTGGGTGTGCGGCTGGGATGAGTGTGTGTGGGGAGTGTAATGTGGGTGTGCGGCTGGGATGAGTGTGTGTGGGGAGTGTAATGTGTGTGTGTGGCTGGGATGAGTGTGAGTGGGGAGTGTAATGTGTGTGTGCGGCTGGGATGAGTGTGTGTGGGGAGTGTAATGTGGGTGTGCGTCTGGGATGAGTGTGCGTGGGGTGTGTAATGTGTGTGTGTGGCTGGGATGAGTGTGCGTGGGGAGTGTAATGTGTGTGTGTGGCTGGGATGAGTGTGTGTGGGGGGTGTAATGTGTGTGTGTGGCTGGGATGAGTGTGTGTGGGGGGTGTAATGTGTGTGTGCGGCTGGGATGAGTGTGCGTGGGGAGTGTAATGTGTGTGTGCGGCTGGGATGAGTGTGTGTGGGGAGTGTAATGTGTGTGTGCGGCTGGGATGAGTATGCGTGGGGAGTGTAATGTGGGTGTGCGGCTGGGGTGAGAGTGTGTGGGGAGTGTAATGTGGGTGCGCGGCTGGGATGAGTATGCGTGGGGAGTGTAATGTGTGTGCGGCTGGGATGAGTGTGTGTGGGGAATGTAATGTGTGTGTGCGCCTGGGATGAGTGTGCGTGGGGAGTGTAATGTGTGTGTGCGGCTGGAATGAGTGTGTGTGGGGAGTGTAATGTGTGTGTGCGGCTGGGATGAGTGTGCGTGGGGAGTGTAATGTGGGTGTGCGGCTGGAATGAGTGTGCGTGGGGAGTGTAATGTGGGTGTTCGGCTGGGATGAGTGTGTGTGGGGAGTGTAATGTGGGTGTGCGGCTGGGATGAGTGTGCGTGGGGAGTGTAATGTGTGTGTGCGGCTCGGATGAGTGTGCGTGGGGAGTGTAATGTGGGTGTGCGGCTGGGATGAGTGTGCGTGGGGAGTGTAATGTGGGTGTGCGGCTGGGATGAGTGTGCGTGGGGAGTGTAATGTGTGTGTGCGGCTGGGATGAGTGTGTGTGGGGAGTGTAATGTGGGTGTGCGGCTGGGATGAGTGTGTGTGGGGAGTGTAATGTGGGTGTGCGGCTGGGATGAGTGTGCGTGGGGAGTGTAATGTGGGTGTGCGGCTGGGATGAGTGTGTGTGGGGAGTGTAATGTGTGTGTGCGGCTGGGATGAGTGTGCGTGGGGAGTGTAATGTGTGTGTGCGGCTGGGATGAGTGTGCGTGGGGAGTGTAATGTGGGTGTGCGGCTGGGATGAGTGTGTGTGGGGAGTGTAATGTGTGTGTGCGGCTGGGATGAGTGTGCGTGGGGAGTGTAATGTGGGTGTGCGGCTGGGATGAGTGTACGTGGGGAGTGTAATGTGTGTGTGCGGCTGGTATGAGTGTGTGTGGGGAGTGTAATGTGGGTGTGCGGCTGGGATGAGTGTGTGTGGGGAGTGTAATGTGGGTGTGCGGCAGGGATGAGTGTGTGTGGGGAGTGTAATGTGGGTGTGCGGCTGGGATGAGTGTGTGTTGGGAGTGTAATGTGTGTGTGCGGCTGGGATGAGTGTGCGTGGGGAGTGTAATGTGGGTGTGCGGCTGGGATGAGTGTGCGTGGGGAGTGTAATGTGTGTGTGCGGCTGGGATGAGTGTGTGTGGGGAGTGTAATGTGGGTGTGCGGCTGGGATGAGTGTGTGTGGGGAGTGTAATGTGGGTGTGCGGCTGGGATGAGTGTGCGTGGGGAGTGTAATGTGGGTGTGCGGCTGGGATGAGAGTGTGTGGGGAGTGTAATGTGTGTGTGCGGCTGGGATGAGTGTGCGTGGGGAGTGTAATGTGTGTGTGCGGATTGGATGAGTGTGTGTCGGGAGTGTAATGTGGGTGTGCGGCTGGGATGAGTGTGTGTGGGGAGTGTAATGTGTGTGTGCGGCTGGGATGAGTGTGCGTGGGGAGTGTAATGTGGGTGTGCGGCTGGGATGAGTGTACGTGGGGAGTGTAATGTGTGTGTGCGGCTGGGATGAGTGTGTGTGGGGAGTGTAATGTGGGTGTGCGGCTGGGATGAGTGTGTGTGGGGAGTGTAATGTGGGTGTGTGGCTGGGATGAGTGTGTGTGGGGAGTGTAATGTGGGTGTGCGGCTGGGATGAGTGTGTGTGGGGAGTGTAATGTGTGTGCGGCTGGGATGAGTGTGTGTGGGGAGTGTAATGTGTGTGTGCGGCTGGGATGAGTGTGTGTGGGGAGTGTAATGTGTGTGTGCGGCTGGGATGAGTGTGTGTGGGGAGTGTAATGTGGGTGTGCGGCTGGGATGAGTGTGTGTGGGGAGTGTAATGTGGGTGTGCGGCTGGGATGAGTGTGCGTGGGGAGTGTAATGTGTGTGTGCGGCTGGGATGAGCGTGTGCAGGGAGTGTAATGTGTGTGTGCGGCTGGGATGAGTGTGTGTGGGGATTATAATGTGTGTGTGCGGCTGGGATGAGTGTGTGTGGGGAGTGTAAGGTGGGTGTGTGGCTGGGATGAGTGTGCGTGGGGAGTGTAATGTGTGTGTGCGGCTGGGATGAGTGTGCGTGGGGAGTGTAATATGTGTGTGCGGCTGGGATGAGTGTGTGTGGGCAGTGTAATGTGTGTGTGTGGCTGGGATGAGTGTGTGGGGAGTGTAATGTGGGTGCGCGGCTGGGATGAGTGTGTGTGGGGAGTGTAATGTGGGTGTGTGGCTGGGATGAGTGTGTGTGGGGAGTGTAATGTGGGTGCGCGGCTGGGATGAGTGTGCGCGGGGAGTGTAATGTGTGTGTGCGGCTGGGATGAGTGTGCGTGGGGAGTGTAATGTGGGTGCGCGGCTGGGATGAGTGTGCGTGGGGAGTGTAATGTGTGTGTGCGGCTGGGATGAGTGTGTGTGGGGAGTGTAATGTGGGTGTGCGGCTGGGATGAGTGTGTGTGGGGAGTGTAATGTGTGTGTGCGGCTGGGATGAGTGTGCGTGGGGAGTGTAATGTGGGTGTGCGGCTGGGATGAGTGTACGTGGGGAGTGTAATGTGTGTGTGCGGCTGGTATGAGTGTGTGTGGGGAGTGTAATGTGGGTGTGCGGCTGGGATGAGTGTGTGTGGGGAGTGTAATGTGGGTGTGCGGCTGGGATGAGTGTGTGTGGGGAGTGTAATGTGGGTGTGCGGCTGGGATGAGTGTGTGTTGGGAGTGTAATGTGTGTGTGCGGCTGGGATGAGTGTGCGTGGGGAGTGTAATGTGGGTGTGCGGCTGGGATGAGTGTGCGTGGGGAGTGTAATGTGTGTGTGCGGCTGGGATGAGTGTGTGTGGGGAGTGTAATGTGGGTGTGCGGCTGGGATGAGTGTGTGTGGGGAGTGTAATGTGGGTGTGCGGCTGGGATGAGTGTGCGTGGGGAGTGTAATGTGGGTGTGCGGCTGGGATGAGAGTGTGTGGGGAGTGTAATGTGTGTGTGCGGCTGGGATGAGTGTGCGTGGGGAGTGTAATGTGTGTGTGCGGATTGGATGAGTGTGTGTGGGGAGTGTAATGTGGGTGTGCGGCTGGGATGAGTGTGTGTGGGGAGTGTAATGTGTGTGTGCGGCTGGGATGAGTGTGCGTGGGGAGTGTAATGTGGGTGTGCGGCTGGGATGAGTGTACGTGGGGAGTGTAATGTGTGTGTGCGGCTGGGATGAGTGTGTGTGGGGAGTGTAATGTGGGTGTGCGGCTGGGATGAGTGTGTGTGGGGAGTGTAATGTGGGTGTGTGGCTGGGATGAGTGTGTGTGGGGAGTGTAATGTGGGTGTGCGGCTGGGATGAGTGTGTGTGGGGAGTGTAATGTGTGTGCGGCTGGGATGAGTGTGTGTGGGGAGTGTAATGTGTGTGTGCGGCTGGGATGAGTGTGTGTGGGGAGTGTAATGTGTGTGTGCGGCTGGGATGAGTGTGTGTGGGGAGTGTAATGTGGGTGTGCGGCTGGGATGAGTGTGTGTGGGGAGTGTAATGTGGGTGTGCGGCTGGGATGAGTGTGCGTGGGGAGTGTAATGTGTGTGTGCGGCTGGGATGAGCGTGTGCAGGGAGTGTAATGTGTGTGTGCGGCTGGGATGAGTGTGTGTGGGGATTATAATGTGTGTGTGCGGCTGGGATGAGTGTGTGTGGGGAGTGTAAGGTGGGTGTGTGGCTGGGATGAGTGTGCGTGGGGAGTGTAATGTGTGTGTGCGGCTGGGATGAGTGTGCGTGGGGAGTGTAATATGTGTGTGCGGCTGGGATGAGTGTGTGTGGGCAGTGTAATGTGTGTGTGTGGCTGGGATGAGTGTGTGGGGAGTGTAATGTGGGTGCGCGGCTGGGATGAGTGTGTGTGGGGAGTGTAATGTGGGTGTGTGGCTGGGATGAGTGTGTGTGGGGAGTGTAATGTGGGTGCGCGGCTGGGATGAGTGTGCGCGGGGAGTGTAATGTGTGTGTGCGGCTGGGATGAGTGTGCGTGGGGAGTGTAATGTGGGTGCGCGGATGGGGTGAGTGTGTGTGGGGAGTGTAATGTGTGTGTGCGGCTGGGATGAGTGTGTGTGGGGAGTGTTATGTGTGTGTGCGGCTGGGATGAGTGTGTGTGGGGAGTGTAATGTGTGTGTGTGGCTGGGATGAGTGTGCGTGGGGAGTGTAATGTGGGTGCGCGGCTGGGGTGAGTGTGTGTGGGGAGTGTAATGTGTGTGTGCGGCTGGGATGAGTGTGTGTGGGGAGTGCAATGTGAGTGTGCGGCTGGGATGAGTGTGTGTGGGGAGTGTAATGTGTGTGTGTGTGGCTGGGATGAGTGTGTGTGGGGAGTGCAATGTGGGTGTGCGGCTGGGATGAGTGTGTGTGGGGTGTGTAATGTGTGTGTGTGGCTGGGATGAGTGTGTGTGGGGAGTGCAATGTGTGTGTGCGGCTGGGATGAGTGTGTGTGGGGAGTGTAATGTGTGTGTGCGGCTGGGATGAGTGTGTGTGGGGAGTGTAATGTGGGTGCGCGGCTGGGATGAGTGTGTGTGGGGGGTGTAATGTGTGTGTGCGGCTGGGATGAGTGTGTGTGGGGAGTGTAATGTGTGTGTGCGGCTGGGATGAGTGTGTGTGGGGAGAGTAATGTGTGTGCGCGGCTGGGATGAGTATGCGTGGGGAGTGTAATGTGGGTGTGCGGCTGGGATGAGTGTGTGGGGAGTGTAATGTGGGTGTGCGGCTGGGATGAGTGTGTGGGGAGTGTAATGTGGGTGTGCGGCCGGGATGAGTGTGCGTGGGGAGTGTAATGTGTGTGTGCGGCTGGGATGAGTGTGTGTGGGGAGTGTAATGTGTGTGTGCGGCTGGGATGAGTGTGTGTGGGGAGTGTAATGTGTGTGCGGCTGAGATGAGTGTGTGTGAGGAGTGTAATGTGTCTGTGCGGCTGGGATGAGTTTGTGTGGGGAGTGTAATGTGTGTGTGCGGCTGGGGTGAGTGTGTGAGGGGAGTATAATGTGTGTGTGTGGCTGAGATGAGTGTGTGTGAGGAGTGTAATGTGTGTGTGCGGCTGGGGTAAGTGTGTGTGGGGAGTGTAATGTGTGTGTGCGGCTGAGATGAGTGTGTGTGAGGAGTGTAATGTGTGTGTGCGGCTGGGATGAGTGTGTGTGGGGAGTGTAATGTGTGTGTGCGGCTGGGATGAGTGTGTGTGGGGAGTGTAATGTGTGTGTGCGGCTGGGATGAGTGTGTGTGGGGAGTGTAATGTGTGTGCGGCTGAGATGAGTGTGTGTGAGGAGTGTAATGTGTCTGTGTGGCTGGGATGAGTTTGTGTGGGGAGTGTAATGTGTGTGTGCGGCTGGGGTGAGTGTGTGCGGGGAGTATAATGTGTGTGTGCGGCTGAGATGAGTGTGTGTGAGGAGTGTAATGTGTGTGTGCGGCTGGGGTAAGTGTGTGTGGGGAGTGTAATGTGTGTGTGTGTCTGGGATGAGTGTGTGTGGGGAGTGTAATGTGTGTGTGCGGCTGGGATGAGTGTGTGTGGGGAGTGTAATGTGTGTGTGCGGCTGGGATGAGTGTGTGTGGGGAGTGTAATGTGTGTGTGCGGCTGGGAAGAGTGTGTGTGGAGAGTGTAATGCGTGTGTGCGGCTGAGATGAGTGTGTGTGAGGAGTGTAATGTGTGTGTGCGGCTGGGATGAGTGTGTGTGGGGAGTGTAATGTGTGTGTGCGGCTGGGATGAGTGTGTGTGGGGAGTGTAATGTGTGTGTGCGGCTGGGATGAGTGTGTGTGGGGAGTGTAATGTGTGTGCGGCTGAGATGAGTGTGTGTGAGGAGTGTAATGTGTCTGTGTGGCTGGGATGAGTTTGTATGGGGAGTGTAATGTGTGTGTGCGGCTGGGGTGAGTGTGTGAGGGGAGTATAATGTGTGTGTGTGGCTGAGATGAGTGTGTGTGAGGAGTGTAATGTGTGTGTGCGGCTGGGGTAAGTGTGTGTGGGGAGTGTAATGTGTGTGTGCGGCTGAGATGAGTGTGTGTGAAGAGTGTAATGTGTGTGTGCGGCTGGGATGAGTGTGTGTGGACAGTGTAATGTGTGTGTGCGGCTGGGATGAGTGTGTGTGGGGAGTGTAATGTGGATGTGCGGCTGGGATGAGTGTGTGTGGGGAGTGTAATGTGGGTGTGCGGCTGGGATGAGTGTGTGTGGGGAGTGTAATGTGTGTGTGCGGCTGGGTTGAGTGTGCGTGGGGAGTGTAATGTGTGTGTGCGGCTGGGTTGAGTGTGCGTGGGGAGTGTAATGTGGGTGTGCGGCTGGGATGAGTGTGTGTGGGGAGTGTAATGTGTGTGTGTGGCTGGGATAAGTGTGTGTGGGGAGTGTAATGTGTGTGTGCGGCTGGGATGAGTGTGCGTGGGGAGTGTAATGTGTGTGTGCGGCTGGGATGAGTGTGCGTGGGGAGTGTAATGTGTGTGTGCGGCTGGGATGAGTGTGCGTGGGGAGTGTAATGTGTGTGTGCGGCTGGGATGAGTGTGCGTGGGGAGTGTAATGTGTGTGTGCGGCTGGGTTGAGTGTGCGTGGGGAGTGTAATGTGTGTGTGAGGCTGGGATGAGTGTGCGTGGGGAGTGTAATGTGTGTGTGCGGCTGGGATGAGTGTGCGTGGGGAGTGTAATGTGTGTGTGCGGCTGGGTTGAGTGTGCGTGGGGAGTGTAATGTGGGTGTGCGGCTGGGATGAGTGTGCGTGGGGAGTGTAATGTGTGTGTGCGGCTGGGATGAGTGTGTGTGGGGAGTGTAATGTGTGTGTGCGGCTGGGATGAGTGTGCGTGGGGAGTGTAATGTGTGTGTGCGGCTGGGTTGAGTGTGCGTGGGGAGTGTAATGTGTGTGTGAGGCTGGGATGAGTGTGTGTGGGGAGTGTAATGTGTGTGCGGCTGGGATGAGTGTGCGTGGGGAGTGTAATGTGTGTGTGCGGCTGGGATGAGTGTGCGTGGGGAGTGTAATGTGTGTGTGCGGCTGGGATGAGTGTGTGCGGGGAGTTTAATGTGTGTGCGGCTGGGATGAGTGTGTGTGG
The DNA here is from genome assembly GCF_047496885.1 of Scyliorhinus torazame. Taxonomy (NCBI): domain Eukaryota; kingdom Metazoa; phylum Chordata; class Chondrichthyes; order Carcharhiniformes; family Scyliorhinidae; genus Scyliorhinus; species Scyliorhinus torazame. Next base: position 9,063,892 of record NC_092720.1, read on the forward strand.
GGAGTATAATGTGTGTGTGTGGCTGGGATGAGTGTTTGTGGGGAGTGTAATGTGTGTGTTCGGCTGGGATGGGTGTGCGTGGGGAGTGTAATGTGGGTGTGCGGCTGGGATGAGTGTGCGTGGGGAGTGTAATGTGTGTGTGCGGCTGGGATGAGTGTGCGTGGGGAGTGTAATATGTGTGTGTGGCTGGGATGAGTGTGCGTGGGGAGTGTAATGTGGGTGTGCGGCTGGGATGAGTGTGCGTGGGTAGTGTAATGTGTGTGTGCGGCTGGGATGAGTGTGCGTGGGGAGTATAATGCATGTGTGTGGCTGGGATTAGTGTGCGTGGGGAGTGTAATGTGTGTGTGCGGCTGGGATGAGTGTGTGTGGGGAGTGTAATGTGTGAGCGCGGCTGGGATGAGTGTGTGCGGGGAGTGTAATGTGTGTGTGCGGCTGGGATGAGTGTGTGTGGCGAGTGTAATGTGTGTGTGTGGCTGGGATGAGTGTGTGTGGGGAGTGTAATGTGTGTGTGCGGCTGGGATGAGTGTGCGTGGGGAGTGTAATGTGGGTGTGCGGCTGGGATGAGTGTGCGTGGGGAGTGTAATGTGTGTGTGCGGCTGTGATGAGTGTGCTTGGTGAGTGTAATGTGTGTGTGTGGCTGGGATGAGTGTGTGTGGGGAGTGTAATGTGGGTGTGCGGCTGGGATGAGTGTGCGTGGGGAGTGTAATGTGTGTGTGTGTCTGGGATGAGTGTGTGTGGGGAGTGTAATGTGTGTGTGCGGCTGGGATGAGTGTGTGTGGGGTGTGTAATGTGTGTGTGCGGCTGGGATGAGTGTGTGTGGAGAGTGTAATGTGTGTGTGCGGCTGAGATGAGTGTGTGTGAGGAGTGTAATGTGTGTGTGGCTGGGATGAGTGTGTGTGGGGAGTGTAATGTGTGTGTGCGGCTGGGATGAGTGTGTGTGGGGAGTGTAATGTGTGCGTGCGGAAGGGATGAGTGTGTGTGGGGAGTGTAATGTGTGTGCGGCTGAGATGTGTGTGTGTGAGGAGTGTAATGTGTGTGTGCGGCTGGGATGAGTGTGTGTGGGAAGCGTAATGTGTGTGTGCGGCTGGGGTGAGTGTGCGTGGGGAGTGTAATGTGTGTGTACGGCTGGGATGAGTGTGTGCGGGGAGTTTAATGTGTGTGCGGCTGGGATGAGTGTGTGTGGGGAGTATAATGTGTGTGTGTGGCTGGGATGAGTGTTTGTGGGGAGTGTAATGTGTGTGTTCGGCTGTGATGGGTGTGCGTGGGGAGTGTAATGTGGGTGTGCGGCTGGGATGAGTGTGCGTGGGGAGTGTAATGTGTGTGTGCGGCTGGGATGAGTGTGCGTGGGGAGTGTAATATGTGTGTGTGGCTGGGATGAGTGTGCGTGGGGAGTGTAATGTGGGTGTGCGGCTGGGATGAGTGTGCGTGGGTAGTGTAATGTGTGTGTGCGGCTGGGATGAGTGTGCGTGGGGAGTATAATGCATGTGTGTGGCTGGGATTAGTGTGCGTGGGGAGTGTAATGTGTGTGTGCGGCTGGGATGAGTGTGTGTGGGGAGTGTAATGTGTGAGCGCGGCTGGGATGAGTGTGTGCGGGGAGTGTAATGTGTGTGTGCGGCTGGGATGAGTGTGTGTGGGGAGTGTAATGTGTGTGTGTGGCTGGGATGAGTGTGTGTGGGGAGTGTAATGTGTGTGTGCGGCTGGGATGAGTGTGCGTGGGGAGTGTAATGTGGGTGTGCGGCTGGGATGAGTGTGCGTGGGGAGTGTAATGTGTGTGTGCGGCTGGGATGAGTGTGCTTGGGGAGTGTAATGTGTGTGTGTGGCTGGGATGAGTGTGTGTGGGGAGTGTAATGTGGGTGTGCGGCTGGGATGAGTGTGCGTGGGGAGTGTAATGTGTGTGTGTGTCTGGGATGAGTGTGTGTGGGGAGTGTAATGTGTGTGTGCAGCTGGGATGAGTGTGTGTGGGGAGTGTAATGTGTGTGTGCGGCTGGGATGAGTGTGTGTGGGGAGTGTAATGTGTGTGTGCGGCTGGGATGAGTGTGTGTGGGGAGTGTAATGTGTGTGTGCGGCTGGGATGAGTGTGTGTGGAGAGTGTAATGTGTGTGTGCGGCTGAGATGAGTGTGTGTGAGGAGTGTAATGTGTGTGTGGCTGGGATGAGTGTGTGTGGGGAGTGTAATGTGTGTGTGCGGCTGGGATGAGTGTGTGTGGGGAGTGTAATGTGTGCGTGCGGAAGGGATGAGTGTGTGTGGGGAGTGTAATGTGTGTGCGGCTGAGATGTGTGTGTGTGAGGAGTGTAATGTGTGTGTGCGGCTGGGATGAGTGTGTGTGGGAAGTGTAATGTGTGTGTGCGGCTGGGGTGAGTGTGTGCGGGGAGTGTAATGTGTGTGTGCGGCTGAGATGAGTGTGTGTGAGGTGTGTAATGTGTGTGTGCAGCTGGGGTAAGTGTGTGTGGGGAGTGTAATGTCTGTGTGCGGCTGAGATGAGTGTGTATGAGGAGTGTAATGTGGGTGTCCTGCTGGGATGAGTGTGTGTGGATTGTGTAATGTGTGTGTGCGGCTGGGATGAGTGTGTGTGGGGAGTGTAATGTGGGTGTGCGGCTGGGATGAGTGTGTGTGGGGAGTGTAATGTGGGTGTGCGGCTGGGATGAGTGTGTGTGAGGTGTGTAATGTGGGTGTGCGGCTGGGATGAGTGTGTGGGGAGTGTAATGTGGGTGTGCGGCTGGGATGAGTGTGTGGGGAGTGTAATGTGGGTGTGCGGCTGGGATGAGTGTGCGTGGGGAGTGTAATGTGTGTGTGTGGCTGGGATGAGTGTGTGTGGGCAGTGTAATGTGGGTGTGCGGCTGGGATGAGTATGCGTGGGGAGTGTAATGTGGGTGTGCGGCTGGGGTGAGTGTGTGTGGGGAGTGTAATGTGTGTGTGGCTGGGATGAGTGTGTGTGGGGAGTGTAATGTGGGTGTGCGGCTGGGGTGAGTGTGTGTGGGGAGTGCATTGTGGGTGTGGCGGCTGGGATGAGTGTGTGTGGGGAGTGTAATGTGTATGTGCGGCTGGGATGAGTGTGCGTGGGGAGTGTAATGTGGGTGTGGCGGCTGCAGCTTCTCAGCCTCCCGAGTGTCAATCACGGACCCGGCGAATCCGGCCCCGTTTCTCATTGGAATTGATTGTGTTCCACGCGGCGCCGGTGCGAGACCCTCAATGGTAGCGGAATCGGTCCAGGTGCGGCGCCAGTTTTTCTGTCATAAAAGTCCCCAAATTCTGCGTTGGCGCCAACACTTCGTTTCAGAAAGGGAGAATCGTGCCCATTGTCCTTGGGAGGAGTGGAGCACAGAGGCCAGGATGATAAAGTAGAGCAAGAAACACTTCTCCAGAGAAAGAGTGGTAGAGTACAAAACCCTTCGCAACAAAAAACAGTGCATGCTGGGTCTCAATTAATACCTTGGCCTGGATTCTCCGAGCCTTCGTGCCGAAATCGCAGTCGGCGTGGGGGCGCAGAATGGGGACGTCAGACCCGCGATCTGTTCCGACGCGGGTGTGGTGTTGGGTGCTCTGGTGCACAGATGAGCCAACACAGTTGTATGTGGTACAACTCTATTTTATTATAACTCTTATAATACAGTTCGTTCTGGATACTCTGCACGTGCTGTCTCCCTGAGTGTGTTTGGTAATAGATGTGTCCTGGTTCTCCTCTGCAGCTAATACTGACCACCGGGGGTCGTGTCTGTGCTTTTATATCTTTCGGTCATTGGTTGTGGTGTTGTGTGTTCTGATTTGTCTGTTGGTGTGTCTATCATGATGTGTGTGTTTGAATATCATGATATCCCCCCTTTTTACAAAGATATGTGCCTACGTGGTTATAAATATAATTGTGTCGTGAGTGCATCGAAGAGTGTGTGTGTGTGTTATGTACAGCGTGTGTATATGACGTAACTATTTACATGGGGCGATGTCGGGTGCGTCACACTAACAAGGTTGTACCATAACAAAACATGAATGCGAGAAAAAAAACAACTTGAACAGTGGTCCGGTCAGACGATATCTGGAACAATAAACAACAACAGGTTATAATACAGAAGTGTTTGACTTTTTGAACGTATGAACAGCGTTATAAGTCCAGTCTAATGGGTGACCGCCTCAAGAATGGGCTGGTCCTCAAGCCGGTTCAGCTGTGGAGATTTGGGGTCACACTGGTTCACCTTGGACTGTTGGAGGTGATGCTGTTGCCGAAGTCTCTACTTTACCATTTGTTGTACTTCGTGCAGTGCTTGTTTTTTTTCATTCGTGCAAATATAACATTCAACATCTTTGTTAGTGGTGCCTTGGCTGTGGTTTGGTTCTGGTGGCGATGGAAGGGGCATGATCCGTGGCATCTCCACGAAGTCATCCTTGGGAACCAGTGGAGGATCCGGCGTGTGCGTATGGTTCAGTTGCGAGCGTGGAAGGCGGCGCAAAGCTCGCTGATTGCGCCTACGCACCAATCCATCCGCCCTGCATGCCAGGAACAAGGTGGAGTCTTTTTCTTTTTATGTTTGTGGTGGACGGCATCTTGTAGCCGATGGGTTGTTGCCATCGAAGTGGCACCATCACTAATATCATGCAAGGCGATGACTGTGCCAGATGTGGAAGTTGGCCGAGACCGTGTACGCTGGTTCCGGCCACCTGCTGTGCCGGAAGGGCGACTCCGCAGAGAAACGTCGAAGCATGTCGCCTTGGAGAGAGAATTGTTGCTCGCATCAACGTCTGGCGATGGCGCGAATTGGTGTGTCCATCTTGGACCGCCGGTGCTGGTTGCCACTGCCGACCCAGTGGGACTGCCACGCGATCCATTCCCTGTCGCCGTGGCATCCGCCGTCACCCTGAGCGTGCCATCACCGAGGCCGCGACACCGCCCGTCCGGAGCAAGGTCTGGCGTGCGCGAATCAGAGTCGGCGCTTGGCTGCTCCCCATCTGGAGTCCGGTCTGCCTTCCGTCGATGCCCCCCGTCCGGAGTCCCAACAGGTTCACTGGAGGCAGCCGAGATTCCCTGAAGCTGCACTTCTGGAGTCGGAACATGCAGGAATGCACCAACCAGTGGAGAGGGTCGAGCCATCGAGGGTGGAAGCGGTGCGCTGCCACCGCAGTCGTCAGTGGTCCCACCGTGATCGTCGAGTGCCTCGGTACGCACTAGGCGAGGTCTGTCACCTTGCACCTTTTGCATGGGAAGTGGGATGCTGTCGTCACTCGTCTCACATCCCGTGGATAGATCCTCATTAGCAGCTTGCTGTTCACTAGGGTTGGGTAAATTGTCAGAGTTTTCATCTGGTGGTGCACACCATGTCGGTGGACTGTCATTGTCTTGCCGTTGTCCTTCATTTGGGCTTTTCTTCTTTGGAATTTTAAATCTTCCCCCAGACATTGCAGAACCTTGTTTATTACCCCCAAATTCTCCCATAGGTATGGTCTCGAATATAGGATCCAATGTTTCTATCGACATTGTACTATTTTCCAAAGAACATTCCGTTTCACTTTTCTTCTCAGGTGCCTCATATGTATCTTTGTCTAATGTACATGCCTTCATGGTCTCTGGGTCTGATTTTGCTGGGACTGGCATGGTCACAGTCTCTCTTTTACTGTTCTCAATTGCCCACATTATACTCCCCATACATAACTGCTTAATCACTGGGGTTAGTGTGGTACAATGGATAATCGGGTCGACCATATCTGCATCTTCACCATTAGTGGAAAGCACACTTGGTTCACTTGAAACTGCTGTGGGTTTTAAATTCGTTATCTGGCTACTCGATGTCGGTGTCCTCAGGATTCTTGCTCCAATGTTCTGCTCAATAATCAGTGGAGCGTGTATAGGTTCAATGCAATTAATGTTCCCCTCAAGGTTTGAAGAGTCATTACTGACTACCTGCTGGTCTCCGAAGTTGGGATTTTGCGGTGTTGTGTTGAAGGGAGACATTTGTCCCTGCTGTAGATATGATTCAGGTTGTGTTATTTCCATTACCTGAGGATCAATGTCTTGTCCATTTTTTTGATCCGTACTAAAACACTGGCAATTCTCAGTCTGCTCCTTGCAAGTTAAACATTCAATTAATTTCGTTAGCAAATCCTCAGCATCCTTCTGTGGCCGTGCAGCATTATTAATCTCTGTTCGGCTATAATGATCCTGAAGGTCAGCACATAAACCTTTTTTCTTCGGGCTTGGACGAGGCGATTCCTTTGGCTTGTCTTCAGTTGGGCTTGAACAGTCTTCAGCGCTGTGCCCTTCATTGTAGCATGAGAGACCGTCATGTTCATGCTGCTGTGTAGTGGAGCATGGTAGGCTGTTATAGCCTTCTTGCTGTTCACGTGAGCATGGCAGACTTGCATCGTCTGCCGCTGGATGGTCAGGAGAGGTTGCTAGACCCTCATGGTCTTGTTCCTGCAAGGACTGCGCTCTGGAGTCTTGCGTTCCTTCCATCGTGGAGTCCGTCCACGAGCTCTCTGTGGAGGCTTGTGACACTGGAGTCACTTCTTGTTCGTGCAAGGACTGCGCTCTGGAGTCTTGCGTTGCTTCTATCGTGGAGGCTGTCCACGAGCTCTCTGTGGAGGCTTGTGACACTGGAGTCACTTCTTGTTCGTGCAAGGACTGCGCTCTGGAGTCTTGCGTTGCTTCTATCGTGGAGGCTGTCCACGAGCTCTCTGTGGAGGCTTGTGACACTGGAGTCACTTCTTGTCCGTGCAAGGACTGCGCTCTGGAGTCTTGCATTTCTGCAATTGTGGTGTCTGCCCACGAGCTTGCTGTGGAAGCTTGTGACACTGGAGTCACTTCTGGTTCATGCGAGGACTGCACTCTGGAGTCTTGCATGTCTTCTTTCATAGAGTCGGGAACGTTGAGCGGGACGTGGACCACGCTCTGTGTGGCAGCAGGGCACTCTCTGTGTGCTTGCACTGCTCCCTGTCTGTTAATGTCAGGCTGCAGCATCATCCGGTACTGATAAGTTGGAACGTCATATCTGCTGGATTGAAGATCCTCAAATCCGAAAAATGAATCCGCATCTGCGTCGGATTCAATGTGGGGGCCGCCAATGTGCAACACGAAAGGTTCGTCCGAGTCATAGTCATATAGGACCACGGAGCTATCATTGGGCTCGCGAGGTCCGGAAACACTGTAAAGATCGTCATCGAAGTATTCAAGGTCGGAATCATCGGCTTGTGCGTAGGTAACTGCTTGTCGGAGGGTTCTTCGGAGGTCAAATTCATCTCCTGGGTCAATTTGCGGCACTGTGCTGTCATTCCAGGTGAGGGAAGGTTGTTTTACAGCTTTCACAGATTTTTGTTTTTTTGATTTGGGACGTTTCCCTTTTAAATTGGATTTGGGACATTTCCCTTTTAAATTGGTGCGGTCTGGGGCCTCTGACATCCTGACGCTCGGTATGTAGCACGTAGGAAGCGACTGCGCATGCTCAGATCGCTGTTCCTTTACCGATGGCCGTTTTCTTGACTGCGCATGCGCAGCATCTCGCGCATGCGCAAACGAAACTTCCGGTTCTGCGCACTGCTCGCGCAACTGTGCTAGCGTGATACCTTTAGCAAGATGGCCACCGACCTCGACCCAGCCTTCTCTCAGGCCCGGGATTTTGGCATCTGGGAATTCGGGCTCCGGGATCCCAGCCACGAGGTGAGTACTGCAGCTTTTCTTACCTTTACTTGCCGATTGGATTGCGTTTTCTTCACAGTACTTGGAGAATTTGTCCAGGACTGCCTGGTAATTGTACCTTTGCTGCCTCCTGAAGAACCTGAACCTTGTGAATATTTCTCTTGCCCTTGCACCGGCGATGGTGAGGAGAAATTCAATTTTTTCGCTATCATCCAGGTCTTGGAGTTCAGCTGCCACCAGGAACAATTCGAACCATTGCCGGAATCGCCGCCAGTTTTCGCGGAGATCGCCGTAGCACTGGAGCGCCTGCGGAACCGGGAGCTCTATCATTTTGCCTGGGCACTGCTGGTTGTCTGTGTACACGGAGGTATGCCGGCAGGTATCGATCCACTCCTGTACCATGTGGTGTTGGGTGCTCTGGTGCACAGATGAGCCAACACAGTTGTATGTGGTACAACTCTATTTTATTATAACTCTTATAATACAGTTCGTTCTGGATACTCTGCACGTGCTGTCTCCCTGAGTGTGTTTGGTAATAGATGTGTCCTGGTTCTCCTCTGCAGCTAATACTGACCACCGGGGGTCGTGTCTGTGCTTTTATATCTTTCTGTCATTGGTTGTGGTGTTGTGTGTTCTGATTTGTCTGTTGGTGTGTCTATCATGATGTGTGTGTTTGAATATCATGACAGCGGGGACGCGAACCTCTGGCAACCGGAGATTCGGCACCAGTCGCGCGCGCTCAGTCGACACGGCGCCGGTCACGAGCCGTTACAAGAGGACTCCGCAGCGATTCTCCGCGGTCGACCGGCCGAGTTCCCGCCGGCCTGGTGCACGTATGGTTCCACCCGGCGGGAGCTCGGCCTCACGGCTGCGGTGACCGTCCTGGTGGGTGTGGGGGGATCAGTCTCCGGGGGGGCTCCACGATGGCCAGGCCCGCGATCGGGGGCCACTGATCGGCGGGCGCGCCTGATTGGGGGGGGCTACCTTCCTCCGCGCCGGTCCGCTGTGTGGGTCCACCATGTCGCGCGGGATGGCTCGGAAGCGGCCGCGAGCATGCACGGACCTGCGGCCGGCAGTGCAGGGCCGTGTACCGCAGCCGGAGCTGCGTGGAGCACTCCGGTGTTTCACACCGGCTTCAACACTTAGCCGCCGTTTTGAAGAATCCCGGCCCATAAATCTGACGTTGATAGATTCTAGTTAAACACGGGGGTAACAGTCCATGCTGATAGATGGAGTTAACATACAGATCAGCAACAATGACACTGAGTGATTGAACAAGCTGGAGGTGCCGACTGAGCTCCTCCTCGCCCATGTTCTATAGACCCCATAGTGCTGAAGATTATAAATGACCACCTCACCAGTGTGCATGCCTGAAACCGCTCCCAGTTAACAGTAGGGAAAAATCTGAAAAGTGTGATCGACAGAGCTTTCCTCTCCGGTTCCAAATGGGAATTAGCCTTTTATTCCGAGATTGTGTTCAGTTAACACAAAGGACTAAGGTCATGTTTGCTGATTAGTGATGAAAGGAACACCAATGATTCATTCGGCCAAAGTGGAACGGACCGTAGGTTCTGGGGAGAGCTGTCAATACAGAGAAAGAGGAACACTCAGTGTATTAATGAGCATCATTAGTCATTTGCAGATGTTGTTGTGAGCTTTTTTTCGCTGATTAAATGTCTGAAGCTTCATTTCAGAAAGTTACATATTAACAATATCGAGTCCTTAACCTTTTGCTTTTTCCCTCACTGTGGAATCTAGGCAGAGACACGGAGCAGTTGCTTCATAAGATGAATAGCTTGTTGGAGGCCAATCCAATGCTCACACTGATTTCACATGTGCAATAGTTAGTCTAAAGGCAGACGCTTTGAGAAGCATTCAGGGGAACACAAATGAACGGAAACAAATCTACTGGTGACCAGAAAACTCACCGTTCTCAGCCAATAGTTCCGCTCATATCCGAAACATGGCCGTCGGGACTCAGGGGGCTGGATTCTCCGATTTTGAGGCTATGTCCTCACGCCGGCGTGGGAACGGTGCCGTTTTATGACCGAACATACGGCTACCGATCCTCCGTTTTGGCTGGGGGCTAGCAGACAGGCAGCGTAGAGCACCCGGCACCAGCGGCCGATAAGGCCCAGAGAATTGCCGGGTCCGCGGCCGTGCAAGCGCACGGTGGCGGCTGCAGTGGCCGAGCCCTGCAACATGGGGCCGACCGCGCGCGGACCCGACCTGCAAAATAGTGCCCCCACCCTGGCCGGCTCGCGAGCCCCGGACCACCCCCGCAACAGCCCCCCCCCCCCCCCAGCCCTTCCCAAAGTCCCCCCCCCTGTCCGCGGATTGGCCCTCCCCCGACTGCGGCGGTGCTGGACTGAGTCCACAGCCGCCACGCCGAGATCCCGACAGGTAAGACCATGAGAGACCCACGCGGTCGAGGACTCGGTCTGTCGGGGGCAGAGCATCGGGGGTGCCTGAGGCCTTCGATACGGTGTGCGGCATACTCCTAGAGGACGCCACTTTGGAGGGGGCAGAGCATCACGAAAGTGGCACCACCCCGATTTTGTCGGAAACGGGTATTCTCCGGCTGATCGCCGAACGCGATTTCGGGGTCGGCCACCGGAGAATCCCACCAAAGATTTTCCATAACTTGAAAAATCTGCATTAACATCTCCTAATGTTTGGGAACCTCTAGAACAGAATAACACTGCAGCATTTCAGATTGTGAATGGTGGAGTTGCTTTAAACAATGGTCTCGGGTTTGACCAGTGATGCGCGATCAATTACACTCAAGGCGAAGTGATTTCCTAACTGAAGGCTTTAATCTACTAGAACTTGTTCCCCAGCAGCTTCGGTACAGAAAGTGAAGGCTGCTGGGACCGCACCGGTTCTTATACTCCGCCTGTCAGGGCGGAGCCACGTTTCAACAGCCAATGGTAACCTCCTGGGTTTAACCAATGGTCATCAGCCTCTGAGGTACCGCAATACCTGGTACTACCACAACCAGTATTTAACACTGAACCGATGTCACTAAAAACCCAAATGACCTTTAACCTGTTTGTGAGATCCTGTGCACAATATGTCTGCTGAGTTTCCCCTCACTGCGGCACTGACTATGCTTGGAAAAAAGGGCTTCATTGGTTACAAAGCGATGCGGTTCATTTTGACTTAATGCAATAGCTCTTTCTTCCATTTTAGTCAACAACAAAGAAAAGTACAGCACAGGAACAGGCCCTTCGGCCCTCCAAGCCCGCACCAACCATGCTGCCCGTCTAAACTACAATCTTTTTCACTTCCGGGGTCCGTATCCCTCTATTCCCATCCTTTTCATGTATTTGTCAAGATGCCCCTTAAACATCACTATCATCCCTGCTTCCACCACCTCCTCCGGCAGCGTGTTCCAGGCACCCACTACCCTCTGTGTAAAAAACTTGCCTCGTACATCTCCTCTAAACCTTGCCCCTCGCACCTTAAACCTATGCCCCCTAGTAATTGACCCCTCTACCCTGGGAAAAAGCCTCTGACGATCCACCCTGTCTATGCCCCTCATAATTTTGTATACCTCTATCAGGTCGCCCCTCAACCTCCTTCGTTCCAGTGAGAACAAACCGAGTTTATTCAACCGCTCCTCATAGCTAATGGCCTCCATGTCAGGATCTGAATTCAGCTCAAACGAGCAGAGAGGGTGTGAGTGAGAGGTCACACTGTGATGGATCAAATTAGCATGTTGGATAAACAGAACGGGGCTCAGGTTAACTTACAACAGTCTAATTGAATACAGCAAGGCCATTCAACCCAGCGTACTCCTGCTAGCTTTGTGAAAGAGCTAGCCAATGAGTCCCACTTCTTTTCCGGCAGCGCTGCAAGTATTTATCAAATTACCCTTTTGAAAAGCAACTGTTGGAACCGCTTCCAATACCCTTTTAGGCAGAATATTACCACTGTGATATATGTTGAAAGACTGCACAGTATTTCTCCAATTATTCCCACCTCATTCCATCAGTGAAAACTGAGACAGCAAATTCTGTTGAAGTGAATCGACTGTTGTTACCCAGGGAGACATGGCGGCTAATCTCCACCAGCAGTCCTCCGGAAACCACAGTGGGATGGATCGCCGTGCATTCCGGGATGTCCGGAACAACTTTCTGTTCTCACACATATTACCATGGGTTGTTGCTGTAGTAACGGCAAGGGGAGTCCGGCGAATGCACAGGGAGACGTTTAGTCAGCTTTACATCGGCACATACATGGGGCCCGGTTGCACATTACCGGGTCCTTCTCCTTTGTGCTACTACAGAGGCCGAGCTATTATACAAATACTGGTTAATCCCCAGTCCAATTAGGACAAGGGAATAATCATTCCCAGCTGGATGAACCTCAGGCATGTCACAAACAGGTTATTACACCCCACCCCCACCTCCTAAACTCCGAAAACGCCGTTGAAAATGTCGTGTTAAGAACACTGAGATAACACGGGCTGCAACTGGGTGCAGCTTTAACTGAAAAATACTCCAGACCTTGAAGTTAGTTCAATTTGATTTATTGAACCTGTCACACAGTTAGCACAGTTCTCTGTGAGTTCGACTCTCTGCTAACCGAAGTGTGATTACTCTGTCTGACTGAGCCAGACTAGCTCTTAGCCACGTGCTGGAGGTGTGATACTGTACATACACCCTGACTCACTCTGTAGATGTCCCCAGTGGAAAGAGACAGAGTGTGAGTGCCTCGTGCCTTTTATAGTGGGAAACCGCCCCCAAGTGTTCTGTCTGCTGATTGGTTATGTCCTGTTCTCTGTGTTCATTAGCTGCCTGTCTGTATCTTGTTATGTGCATGTCTGCATATCATGACAGAAAGGTGACCCCAGGGGAGGAGGGGGCCAATATAAAAATTAGTGGACAGAACCTGTGCGACAACCACAAGAGCCAAGTGACAACAAAAAGATACAATGGATTTCGGAGCGCCGGAGGCGGCACAGAGCGGGGCAAGGGACAGGGTGGCCTGGTGTACGCCTCACTGAACAGTACGCCTGGCCTCGCACCTGCACTGGGCACAGACAAAGGGCAAAGTCACTAACGGCTGAATCTGGGGACGGCGCACATCCTGGCGTCCGACCAATCGACCCGAGGTCTTACCGGCACCATGTAACCGCCAGCCATAGAGGGACCGGGTGGGCGGCCGGGGGGGGGGGGGGGTCGGAGTGGGGCACAGACAATGCCCAGCTCCACACCCCGTACATCCCTAACGCTTGCCAAAGTGTCAGTTTACAAAAGGGGGGGGGGGATTTAAGCGCCCTGGGAGCTGTTGCCCCCAAATCTTGCACCGTATTAATGTTGTTTAAGCATAACATAAATAAAACAGAACCCTGCGCAGAACATCATAAGACCAACATTCACACCGGGATCGGCCAGTCAACTCAACGGGCCCAATTTAACTGAATGGAAACAAAGTCCCATAGCGGACATGTTTAGGCACCTGTTTCCCGAGAAACACATAGCGATAAAACGGCACTTGGGTTAAATAAGGGGCCTCAGTGGGAACGCACGGCCGAGGCTGCAGATAGCCCCGTTTTGTACACTGCGGGAATCTGCTCGCCGGAACTCCTCAGTGTGTCCTGATCCCTGAGGCCCCCACCGCGACCCCAACCCCTCTAAGCCACAACACACTATAGGAGGGACCCGCCCCCGCCCCACCCTGCCCCCCCCCCCCCCCCCCCCCCCCCCCCGGAGATCGGCAGCACATACAAAATGCCAGAATGGCAACATTACAGTACCCCTAACAACTGGAAGTGCTACTTGGGCACCTTGGCATTGCCAGGCTGACACCAGCAGTGGCAGGGCACTATCCTGCCCAAAGAGCCTGTACTGGGGGCCTCCGATCCCCTGGGAGACCCCCACAAGAGCCGTTCCATTTGTGGACACCAGTACTGAACGGTGTTTGCCAAGTTCTCCGAGGCAAAGGGGATAGATGCCAACGTCTTCGGTACCTCGGGAATCTGCACATTAAAGTCAGACAATTGTCCCGCTTTAATATGCAGATTTTCTTAAAAAGTGATCTCGCCCACAATGGGTGGGATTTGCATCGCGAGATCGCGTTAGACCTCGCGAGGTGTTGTGGGCCGGGTAGATCCCGGGAGCGGGGTCTCACGGCTTTAATCTGCCACGCTGCACCGCGGTGAGCTGGCTTTTGGCTGCCACATGGCCGTTGGCTTGCGCCCAACGTAAACGGAGACAGTCACATGTATATCAACTCAATTGAGCCTTTAGCCTCAATACTTGCAGCTGTGCATCAACCGTCAGCACCAATGTAGTACATCGCCGTCGTACAGCCCGCCTTCCCAACACCACACTCACTACCCAGGCAACAGACCAAGGGGGCAGCAGCAAAACCACAAACGGACCTGCATGTCACACGCAGGTTATTACATTTGCTTAATATCCAGCTGAACAGCCAACGATACCTCAGCTCACTCAGTCCTACACAGGCACGCATGTGTGCACACACACTCAGTCTTCAGGGCACAGACTTGATGAGTTGCCATCATTTTTGGATGTACAATTTAAAACTTGTGGCCTTAAGGACCCCAGGGCCAAGAGTTTCTGCTTTGAGGGCAATCGATGATCTGCAGGTAAATTACATTGGAAATCGCACCAGGCTTCTCACCAAAGTCTTTTTGCTCAGGTTTCTAAACTCTGGCAGTGAAACTGATAGTGTATCATAGAATCACCACAGTGCAGAAGGAGGCCATTCGGCCCATCGGGTCTGCATCGACCCTCCGAAAGAGCTCCCTACCTCGGCCCACTCCCCCAGCCTATCCCCGTAACCCCACCTAACCTGCACATCATTGGAGACTAAGGGGCAATTTACCATGGCCAATCCACCTTAGCTCTTTGGACACATCAGAACTTTGTTGTTTAAAGAAAAGGTTGCATTACAATATATTCCTTGATAAATTTAAGAATAGTAACCTGGCCCTGTTTGATTAATATCAAAACAAAATACTGTGGATGCTGGAAATCTGAAATAGAAACAGAAAATGTTGTAAAAACTCAGCAGGTCTGGCAGCGTCTATGGAGAGAGAAACAGAGTTAAAGTTAGGAGTCTAAGACTTTTATTCGGAACTGAAGAGAGGCTCCAGTTTAGTCACCTCCCTTCTACATTGTGAGATTGAATTATATGTTTTTCAGCACAGTTGGGGGAGGAGGTGGCAATGCGTGGTTCATGGAACCTAAATGGACGGTGAAACACTAGTTTTTTCAACCTTCTTGTGCGAGACATCAATGACTGGCTCCAATATCTCAACTTGAGATCAATTGGCCCAACACAGATTAGGCAGCATTCCATTAGTTTGTGCAAAAGACTGGCATGAAGTCCGCCTCTTTTTCACACTCAGCCAAATCATTAAGTTAGTGGCAAACATCACATGCACCCGCCATGCCCAAGGTTTACCAGGAACCACCAAATGAACCTCAAACCTTTGACACGACCACTTAATCAACATGGGAGAAAATTGAGCCAAATCATCAGATTCTTTGCAACGGTAGGTCATTTGCTCATCAGTCTCATTAATCTTTATGGATATAATAATTGATCGCGTTTTATTTGCCCTCAAGTGGTTGAAAGCTTTTGGCTCTTAATAGAAGCAAGTATTAGACAAGTTAGTTAAAAAGTGATAGAAGGCTGAAAGTTCAGGTCTATAAATCGAAAAAAATTCACCTCGTTGAGGGCAAAGTCCATCGCTGGGACCCAGCCAATTGAACATTTCCACATTTTCTACATGGCCAATGTTTCCTGTGAAAAACAATTTCCAAATAAGACAGAGAAGTTCCTCTGAAGATAGAATTGAAGTGAACGGCAATCGGGGGGGATTTGCCTTCAACGAGAATTTTTTTGGGGAATTATGTCAACTTAAACTGAGATTTCTATCACTTTTTAACTAATCGAGCTAATAATTTTAGAGCCAAAAGGATTCACCCCCTTTGGAGGCAAAACATGATCAATTATTATGTCCATAAAGTTTAATGAGGCTCTTGAGTAAGTGATTTACTGCAGCAAAGAATCTAATGTTTTGGCTCCGTGTTGATTCAGTAGAACTGTCAAGAGCATTGAGGTCCCTTTGGTACTCCTGGCAAATTTTGGGCATGGTCGAAGCACTCAATGCCTCATCGAGGAACCCAGCATCAGGAAGTTTTTTTTGGGTGGAGTGGGTGACACTGTAAAGCAATCCCATGCCCACGCATGCAACCCCCCTCCACTCCCATCTAAGGTGGCCCTGACCTACAATCCCCCAACCTGCCCACAGATCCTGTGTTGATTCCTGCTGAAGGCCCCAGTGTCTAACCGCAGTGGCCACCTCTACCATTGATACTACTGGGCAGCACGGTAGCACTGGGTGGCACGGTAGCACAGTGGTTAGCACTGTTGCTTCACAGCGCCAGGGTCACAGGTTCGATTCCCGGCTTGGGTCACTGTCTGTGCAGAGTCTGCACGTTCTCCCCGTGTCTGCGTGGGTTTCCTCCGGGTGCTCCGGTTTCCTCCCACAAGTCCTGAAAGACGTGCTTGTTAGGTGAATTGGACATTCTGAATTCTCCCTCTGTGTACCTGAACAGGCGCCGGAGTGCGGCGACTAGGGGCTTTTCACAATAACTTCATTGCAGTGTTAATGTGAGCCTACTTGTGACAATAATAAAGATTATTATTATACCAGTACAGGAGAACTGCCTGACTCTGAACGGCCATCAGGTCTCAGGGGCAGGATTTCTTCCCTACCGGGGAATGAATCCGACGGAAGACCCGATGCTGTCCAGGTGGGTGCCTGCTGACCTGGTAATTCTGAACTTCCTGTTGAAAGGTGACGTGGGGTTCCCATTGGTTCCCCAACTGACAGGTGGTATTCCTGTCACCACAACTGCCATGATGAGCATAAAGGGAGATGGTTGTTGGAGGCCAATTGTCTCAGCCTCAGGACATCACTGCAGCGTAGATGGTTATGTTTGGGGGTTTACTTTGTGCAAACTTGTCTTCTACTGTTCCCTACGACAGAGGTTACACTTCAAAGTGTTTCAGTGTATGTAAAGTGCTTTGGGAAGTCTTTTGGTCAGGAAAGATGCTATCAAGATGCACGTTCTTCATTTTGGTTTGGATTCTCAGGATAGTGCCCTGGGCCCAAACACCCTCAGCTGCTTCACCAGTGACCTTCCCACCATCACTAGGTCAGAAATGGAATGTTCACACAGTGGTCAGCACCATTCACAATTCCTCAGATACGGAAGCAGTCCTTGCCCACACGCAGCAAGACCTGGGCAATATTCAAGATTGGGCTGATAAGTAACAAGTAACATTCACACTACACATGTGCCAGACATGATCAACCTTCAACTGGATGGAATCTAACCATCTCCCCATGACATTCAGGGCGCCGTCTACCAGCCACATTGTGCCCGACCGGGAGCGCGGCACGGCCGGAAGATGCCAGGTGAGGCCTGCAGCAGGCTTCCCGGCAGCCACGATGCCTTGCGGGATCTACCCAGGTTCTGCAAGGCGGTGTGGCCAGAATCCCGCCCACAATGTGTGGGACCAGGCCAAGTGCACTTATGTCGGTTTTAACCTGACTTCAGCGACTTACCTGCGATCTACCGGCCTCTCCAGGGAGGCCTCAGGTGGGTGCTGATCTGTACTGGTCCCCACAAACGTGTCAGGTTGGCACTGCCAGGTGGTATCTGCAGTGCCGGGTACCACACTGCCCAGAAGGCATGCACCTGGGGGCCTCCAATCCCCTGGGAGACTCCCTCGAGTGCCGTTGCATCTGGCCCCAGGTTCTGGAGACCGAGGTCTCCAAGGCAAAGGGGATTGATCCCAAAACCTTGGTTACCTCAGTGAACTGTATATTGGAGTGAGACTCGCTGTCTCGCTGTAATGTGCCGATTTGCCAGAAGGTGATCCTGCCCACAACGGGCGGGATTGACATTGTGACACCTTGCGAAATCGCATTAGATCTCGCGAGGCGTGGTGAGACGGGGAGATCCCGGAAGGGGGGTCTCCTGTCATTTGTCGGCCATGCTGCTCTGCGGCTACCTGCTTTTCGGGTGCAGCGTGGCCGGTAGACCGCACGCTAAGTGTCGGTGGGGAACTCGCCGGCAGAGGGGGCGGGGAACTCGCCGGCAGAGGGGGCGGGGAACACACCGGCAGAGGGGGCGGGGAACTCGCCGGCAGAGGGGTGGGGAACACGCCGGCAGAGGGGGAGGGGAACACACCGGCAGAGGGGGTGGGGAACACGCCGGCAGAGGGGGAGGGGAACACGCCGGCAGAGGGGGAGGGGAACACGCCGGCAGAGGGGGAGGGGAACACACCGGCAGAGGGGGTGGGGAACACGCCGGCAGAGGGGGAGGGGAACTCGCCGGCAGAGGGGGAGGGGAACACGCCGGCAGAGGGTCGGGGAACCCGCCGGCAGAGGGGGAGGGGAACTCGCCGGCAGAGGGGGCGGGGAACTCACCGGCAGAGGGGGAGGAGAACTCGCCGGCAGAGGGGGAGGGGAACTCACCGGCAGAGGGGGAGGAGAACTCGCCGGCAGAGGGGGCGGGGAACACGCCGGCAGAGGGGGAGGGGAACTCGCCGGCAGAGGGGGAGGAGAACTCGCCGGCAGAGGGGGAGGGGAACTCACCGGCAGAGGGGGAGGGGAACACGTCGGCAGAGGGGGTGGGGAACTCGCCGGCAGAGGGGGAGGGGAACACGTCGGCAGAGGGGGAGGGGAACACGCCGGCAGAGGGGGCGGGGAACTCGCCGGCAGAGGGGGAGGGGAACACGCCGGCAGAGGGGGAGGGGAACTCGCCGGCAGAGGGGGAGGGGAACTCGCCGGCAGAGGGGGCGGGGAACACGCCGGCAGAGGGGGCGGGGAACACGCCGGCAGAGGGGGCGGGGAACACGCTGGCAGAGGGGGCGGGGAACACGCCGGCAGAGGGGGTGGGGAACTCGCCGGCAGAGGGGGCGGGGAACTCGCCGGCAGAGGGGGTGGGGAACTCGCCGGCAGAGGGGGCGGGTAACTCGCCGGCAGAGGGGGCGGGGAACTCGCCGGCAGAGGGGGTGGGGAACTCGCCGGCAGAGGGGAAGGGGAACTCGCCGGCAGAGGGGGCGGGGAACACGCCGGCAGAGGGGGTGGGGAACTCGCCGGCAGAGGGGGCGGGGAACACGCCGGCAGAGGGGGAGGGGAACACGCCGGCAGAGGGGGTGGGGAACTCGCCGGCAGAGGGGGTGGGGAACTCGCCGGCAGAGGGGGAGGGGAACTCGCCGGCAGAGGGGGAGGGGAACTCGCCAGCAGAGGGGGAGGGGAACTCGCCGGCAGAGGGGGAGGGGAACACGCCGGCAGAGGGGGTGGGGAACTCGCCGGCAGAGGGGGAGGGGAACTCGCCGGCAGAGGGGGAGGGGAACTCGCCAGCAGAGGGGGAGGGGAACTCGCCGGCAGAGGGGGAGGGGAACACGTCGGCAGAGGGGCTGGGGAACTCGCCGGAAGAGGGGGAGGGGAACACGCCGGCAGAGGGGGCGGGGAACACGCCGGCAGAGGGGGCGGGGAACTCGCCGGCAGAGGGGGAGGGGAACACGCCGGCAGAGGGGGCGGGGAACTCACCGGCAGAGGGGGCGGGGAACACGCCGGCAGAGGGGGAGGGGAACTCGCCGGCAGAGGGGGAGGGGAACTCGCCGGCAGAGGGGGAGGGGAACACGCCGGCAGAGGGGGCGGGGAACACGCCGGCAGAGGGGGAGGGGAACACGCCGGCAGGGGGGGGGGGGAACACGCCGGCAGAGGGGGAGGGGAACTCGCCGGCAGAGGGGGCGGGGAACACGCCGGCAGAGGGGGCGGGGAACACGCCGGCAGAGGGGGCGGGGAACACGCCGGCAGAGGGGGAGGGGAACACGCCGGCAGAGGGGGAGGGGAACACGCCGGCAGAGGGGGAGGGGAACTCGCCGGAAGAGGGGGCGGGGAACACGCCGGCAGAGGGGGCGGGGAACACGCCGGCAGAGGGGGAGGGGAACTCGCCGGCAGAGGGGGAGGGGAACACGCCGGCAGAGGGGGCGGGGAACACGCCGGCAGAGGGGGCGGGTAACTCGCCGGCAGAGGGGGAGGGGAACACGCCGGCAGAGGGGGCGGGGAACACGCCGGCAGAGGGGGAGGGGAACTCGCCGGCAGAGGGGGTGGGGAACACGCCGGCAGAGGGGGAGGGGAACACGCCGGCAGAGGGGGAGGGGAACTCGCCGGCAGAGGGGGAGGGGAACACGCCGGCAGAGGGGGCGGGGAACACGCCGGCAGAGGGGGCGGGGAACACGCCGGCAGAGGGGGAGGGGAACTCGCCGGCAGAGGGGGCGGGGAACACGCCGGCAGAGGGGGCGGGGAACACGCCGGCAGAGGGGGCGGGGAACACGCTGGCAGAGGGGGTGGGGAACACTCCGGCAGAGGGGGAGGGGAACACGCCGGCAGAGGGGGCGGGGAACACGCCGGCAGAGGGGGCGGGGAACTCGCCGGCAGAGGGGGCGGGGAACACGCCGGCAGAGGGGGCGGGGAACACGCCGGCAGAGGGGGCGGGGAACACTCCGGCAGAGGGGGAGGGGAACACGCCGGCAGAGGGGGCGGGGAACACGCCGGCAGAGGGGGCGGTGAACTCGCCGGCAGAGGGGGCGGTGAACTCGCCGGCAGAGAGGGTGGGGAACTCGCCGGCAGAGGGGGCGGGGAACTCGCCGGCAGAGGGGGTGGGGAACTCGCCGGCAGAGGGGGCGGGGAACTCGCCGGCAGAGGGGGTGGGGAACTCGCCGGCAGAGGGGGTGGGGAACTCGCCGGCAGAGGGGGAGGGGAACTCGCCGGCAGAGGGGGCGGGGAACACGCCGGCAGAGGGGGTGGGGAACTCGCCGGCACAGGGGGCGGGGAACACGCCGGCAGAGGGGGCGGGGAACTCACCGGCAGAGGGGGTGGGGAACTCGCCGGCAGAGGGGGCGGGGAACACGCCGGCAGAGGGGGCGGGGAACTCACCGGCAGAGGGGGAGGGGAACACGCCGGCAGAGGGGGTGGGGAACTCGCCGGCAGAGGGGGTGGGGAACTCGCCGGCAGAGGGGGAGGGGAACTCGCCGGCAGAGGGGGAGGGGAACTCGCCAGCAGAGGGGGAGGGGAACTCGCCGGCAGAGGGGGAGGGGAACACGCCGGCAGAGGGGGTGGGGAACACGCCGGCAGAGGGGGAGGGGAACTCGCCGGCAGAGGGGGAGGGGAACTCGCCAGCAGAGGGGGTGGGGAACTCGCCGGCAGAGGGGAAGGGGAACACGTCGGCAGAGGGGCTGGGGAACTCGCCGGAAGAGGGGAAGGGAACACGCCGGCAGAGGGGGCGGGGAACACGCCGGCAGAGGGGGCGGGGAACACGCCGGCAGAGGGGAGGGGAACTCGCCGGCAGAGGGGGAGGGGAACTCGCCGGCAGAGGGGGAGGGGAACACGCCAGCAGAGGGGGAGGGGAACTCACCGACAGAGGGGGAGGGGAACACGCCAGCAGAGGGGGAGGGGAACACGCCGGCAGAGGGGGAGGGGAACTCGCCGGCAGAGGGGAGGGGAACTCACCGGCAGAGGGGGAGGGGAACACTCGGCAGAGGGGGCGGGGAACACGCCGGCAGAGGGAGGGGAACTCGCCGGCAGAGGGGAGGGGAACTCGCCGGCAGAGGGGGAGGGGAACACGCCGGCAGAGGGGGCGGGGAACACGCCGGCAGAGGGGGCGGGGAACACGCCGGCAGAGGGGGAGGGGAACTCGCCGGCAGAGGGGGAGGGGAACTCGCCGGCAGAGGGGGCGGGGAACTCGCCGGCAGAGGGGGAGGGGAACTCGCCGGCAGAGTGGGCGGGGAACTCACCGGCAGAGGGGGCGGGGAACACGCCGGCAGAGGGGGAGGGGAACTCACCGGCAGAGGGGGAAGGGAACTAACCGGCAGAGGGGGAGGGGAACTCACCGGCAGAGGGGGCGGGGAACACGCCGGCAGAGGGGGAGGGGAACACGCCGGCAGAGGGGGAGGGGAACACGCCGGCAGAGGGGGAGGGGAACTCGCCGGCAGAGGGGGCGGGGAACACGCTGGCAGAGGGGGCGGGGAACACACCGGCAGAGGGGGCGGGGAACACGCTGGCAGAGGGGGCGGGGAACACACCGGCAGAGGGGGAGGGAAACACGCCGGCAGAGGGGGCGGGGAACACACCGGCAGAGGGGGAGGGAAACACGCCGGCAGAGGGGGCGGGGAACACGCCGGCAGAGGGGGAGGGGATCTCACCGGCAGAGGGGGAGGGGATCTCACCGGCAGAGGGGGAGGGGAACATGCCGGCAGAGGGGGAGGGGATCTTACCGGCAGAGGGGGAGGGGAACACGCCGGCAGAGGGGGAGGGGAACACGTCGGCAGAGGGGGAGGGGATCTCACCGGCAGAGGGGGAGGGGAACTCGCTGGCAGAGGGTCGGGGATCTCACCGGCAGAGGGGGCGGGGAACTCGCCGGCAGAGGGGGTGGGGAACTCGCCGGCACAGGGGGCGGGGAACTCGCCGGCAGAGGGGGCGGGGATCTCACCGGCAGAGGGGGCGGGGATCTCACCGGCAGAGGGGGCGGGGAACTCGCCGGCAGAGGGGGCGGGGATCTCACCGGCAGAGGGGGCAGGGATCTCACCGGCAGAGGGGGTGGGGAACTCGCCGGCAGAGGGGGCGGGGATCTCACCGGCAGAGGGTGCGGGGATCTCACCGGCAGAGGGGGTGGGGAACACGCCGGCAGAGGGGGAGGGGAACTCGCCGTCAGAGGGGGCGGGGATCTCACCGGCAGAGGGGGGCGGGGAACACGCCGGCAGAGGGGGAGGGGAACACGGCGGCAGAGGGGGCGGGGATCTCACCGGCAGAGGGGGGCGGGGAACACGCCGGCAGCGAGGGAGGGGAACACGGCGGCAGAGGGGGAGGGGAACTCACCGGCAGAGGGGGAGGGGAACTCGCCGGCAGAGGGGGCGGGGAACTCGCCGGCAGAGGGGGAGGGGAACTCGCCGGCAGAGGGGGCGGGGAACTCGCCGGCAGAGGGGGCAGGGAACTCGCCGGCAGAGGGGGAGGGGAACTCGCCGGCAGAGGGGGCGGGGAACACGCCGGCAGAGGGGGTGGGGAACACACCGGCAGAGGGGGCGGGGAACACGCCGGCAGAGGGGGTGGGGAACACGCCGGCAGAGGGGGCGGGGAACTCACCGGCAGAGGGGGCGGGGAACACACCGGCAGAGGGGGCGGGGAACTCACCGGCAGAGGGGGCGGGGAACACGCCGGCAGAGGGGGCGGGGAACTCGCCGGCAGAGGGGGCGGGGAACTCACCGGCAGAGGGGGCGGGGAACACGCCGGCAGAGGGAGCGGGGAACTCACCGGCAGAGGGGGTGGGGAACACGCCGGCAGAGGGGGCGGGGAACTCACCGGCAGAGGGGGTGGGGAACACGCCGGCAGAGGGGGCGGGGAACACGCCGGCAGAGGGGGTGGGGAACACGCCGGCAGAGGGGGCGGGGAACTCACCGGCAGAGGGGGTGGGGAACTCACCGGCAGAGGGGGAGGGGAACACGCCGGCAGAGGGGGAGGGGAACACGCCGGCAGAGGGGGTGGGGAACTCGCCGGAAGAGGGGGAGGGGAACACGCCGGCAGAGGGGGCGGGGAACACGCCGGCAGAGGGGGCGGGGAACACGCCGGCATAGGGGGAGGGGAACACGCCGGCAGAGGGGGAGGGGAACACGCCGGCAGAGGGGGCGGGGAACACGCTGGCAGAGGGGGAGGGGAACACGCGGCAGAGGGGGCGGGGAACACGCCGGCAGAGGGGGCGGGGAACACGCCGGCAGAGGGGGCGGGGAACTCACCGGCAGAGGGTCCTTTCCTGCGATGGGGGTGGGGGGGCCTCGCCAGTGATTGAGGGGGGGGGTCCATGCCAGCAATTGAGCTGGACGCCATGGGACTTATCTCAGAATAACCCTACAGCATCCAGCTCAATTGCTGGCAAGGACCAACCCCCTCAATCACTGGCGAGGCCCCCCCACCCCCATCGCAGGAAAGGACCCCCACCCAACTGAGTGACAGCCTGCTATGGGTGCACTCCCTTCAGGGCCCCCCATTCAGGCGCTCCATCTTTAGGCCCCGTCCCTTGACACTGCCAACCTGACACTGTTGGCACCGTCAGAATGGCAGGGGCTAGTGCCAGACAATTTTGCAGCCATGTCACTGATCCCCCCCCCCCCCCCCCAAGGGCTACAAATGCCTCTGAGCCCTCTGGCGTGGGCATCACCTCCGTGCGGAGAATGTGACAGTGGCTGTGGGAAGGGCCTTATGGAGGAACCCTTGCATTTCAATGTCTGAGTGGTGCCACCTGTTTGCAAGGTTCCTCCAGGTATCAGACATTGGGAAAGCTCTCAGACAGAAATTACCACACCCTGGGCCAGGGCGTGGCTAATTCCCACTTGACTCAGAGTCGCAACACAAACAAATGAACCTATAATTCTTAGAAAAATACCTAAAGTCTTTGGCCCTTAGTTGTCCAATAATTACACTCAGCAGGTTTGTAAATATGCAGCAAATACAACTGGTTCATTATTATAGAGTTATAGCCAGGAACCCGGGTTCGATTCCGGCTTGGGTCACTGACTGTGCGGAGTCTGCAGGGTCTCCCCGCGTCTGCGTGGGTTTCCTCTCCCAGTCTAAAGATGTGCAGCTTAGGTGGTTTGACCATGCTAAATTGTCCCTTCGGACAGGATTCACCGCAATCGTCGAATTGGCGCGACGCCGGCACCAGGAACGGAGCGATCCACTCCGGCGTCGGGCCAACCGGAAGTCGTGAAATTCTCTGCACTTCCCGGGGCTAGGCTGGCGCTGCGTGATCCCCGCCCCCGCCCCAAAACCAACGCCGGAGAATCCGGCAGCCGGCGTCGGAGCGGCGGGACGGTATTCGCGCCTCCCCCCTGGGGATTCTCCGACCCGGCGGGGGGGGGGGGGCGGGGGGGGGGTCGGATAATCCCGCCCAAAGTGTCCATGGAAGTGAAGCTTGGGTATTGGGGTTATGGGAATAGTGGGGGAAGTGGGTTAAGGGTAAATTGATCATTTGGAAGATTGCTGCAGGCTCAATGGCCGATTGGCCTCCTTCTGCACTGGGATTTAATTTGATTTAAATCTTTATTATGGTCACAAGTAGGCTTACGTTAACACTGCAATGAAGTTACTGTGAAAACCCCCTAGTCGCCACACTCCGGCGCCTGTTCGAGTACACAGAGGGAGAATTCAGAATGTCCAATCCACCTAACAGCACGTCTTTCGGGACTTGTGGGAGGAAACCGGAGCCCCCGGAGGAAACCCACGCAGACACGGGGAGAACGTGCAGACTCCGCACAGACAGTGACCCAAGCCGGGAATCGAACCTGGGACCCTGGAGCTGTGAAGCAACAGTGCTAAGCATTGTGTTGTCATGCTGCCCACCTGTAGGGATTCTATGGTTTTATGATTATCTAATTCCTAATCCCCCACTTTAACTTTCCCCCTCCTTACACACACACACGCAAGACAGACAAACACAGAGGTGAGGAGAGGGGTTAAAATAATAAATAAAAGGAAAATGAGTCTTTGTTTCAGATGGTTGTGTTTAAGCAGACCTTCCTTCACAGTGAGCTTTCAGATCCAGGCCTCTGTTTGTAGCCTGGAATGGATTCACTGTAGACTCCTTCAGGTCTCTGCAGTTTCAGGTATATAGCAACTGACAGCCTTTCTGGAGAGAGAGAGAAGAGCAGATCCTTCCCCTGAGTGTCCAGGCTTCAGACGCTACTTCCCTTAGGTTTCTGGAAATCATCCCACTCAGGCTGGATCCAATCCCCACCTGTTACCGGGCAGAATATGGCCATTTGGCCAATTCATTGGCCACCAGCCAACCAATCAAAACTAGTCCCACCCCATCTCTTGGGGGTCGAAAGTCTGGGTCCTGCTATCCAAAGCTAGCAGCTCCATATGCTATGTTACAACTTCTTGAATTACTCCTGCCCTCTGCAGCTTGACTTAATGATACATGTCCATTAAGCACCCATGGATCGAAAATTATAATGGCAAAAAGAAAGGGGAAATCAGGGAATCAACAGGAAGGACTGTCACACAGAGCACGTGTTCTTTCTAGGAATCACTTCAGAACAGAGGAAACCCCAGCAGAAAGAATATGGCAGGTAAATTATAAAGCATGCTCTTTCTAGGAAGCGCTTCAAAAACAAAGAAAAAAACCTCTCTGAAAAAGTGCAATTAGAAACAAAACCTGGATTGTGAAGAGCTATAAAAAGAAAGCTAATCCCTCCTTTGAGAAAGCATGAAACTGTCATTCACGAGGCAGCACGGGGAATTCCCGATGGCGTGGGGCTTCCCACAATGGGAAACCCCATTGGCCGGCAGGCGAAACTGAGAATCTCGGTTCGGAGGGGAGCCCCGCACCAGAAATCTGGAGTGGTGGGACGGAGAATCCTGCCCTTATCTTTCTTATCGGAAGATGAGGTACAGCTCCTCCAGACACTTTACAGCCTTCTGTAGTCAACATTAAGTTCAACAACAGGGTTGCTGCTGCACTGGCCGAAAGGGAATGGGACACAGAAGAGGTGGCCGGGACGGAGGTCCCCCGGCTGGGGGACCGGAGGGTGAGGGAGACGCGGACACGGGACTGGCCCAGAAAAGGAGATGGCTAGTCGGCGGGGGGTGGGGGGGTGAGAGCCTCTCCAGTCCGGCTGATAACGTGGAACGTGAGGGGCCTGAACGGACCGGTGAAGAGGGCTCGAGTGTTTGCGCACTTGAAGGGACTGAAGGCAGACGTGGCTATGCTCCAAGAGACACACCTGAAGGTGGCGGACCAGGTTAGGTTAAGAAGGGGATGGGTAGGACAGGTATTTCACTCGGGACTGGACGCGAAAAACAGAGGGGTGGCAATTCTGGTGGGAAAACATGTGTCATTTGGGGCCAAGACTATCGTAGCGGACAATGGAGGGAGATACGTGATGGTGAGCGGTAGGTTGCAGGGGACGTGGGTGGTGTTGGTAAATGTATACGCCCCGAACTGGGATGATGCTGGATTCATGAAGCGTATGTTGGGGCGCATCCCGGACCTGGAGGTAGGAGGACTGATAATGGGAGGGGACTTTAATACAGTGCTGGATCCAGCACTAGATCGCTCCAGATCAAGGACGGGAAAGAGGCCGGCGGCGGCCAGGGTGCTCAGGGGGTTTATGGACCAGATGGGGGGAGTGGACCCCTGGAGGTTTGCAAGACCGCAGGCCGGGGAACTTTCTTTCTTCTCCCACGTGCACAAGGCATACTCCCGGATAGACTTCTTTGTGCTGGGCAGGGCGCTCATCCCGAGGGTGGAGGGGACGGAGTATTCGGCCATAGCCGTTTGGGACCATGCCCCACACTGGGTGGAAGTGGGGCTGGGAGAGGAGAGGGACCAACGCCCGCTGTGGCGGTTGGATGTGGGACTGCTGGCAGATGAGGTGGTGTGTGGGAAGGTAAGGGGGTGTATTGAAAGGTACCTGGAGGCCAACGACAATGGGGAGGTGCGAGTGGGGGTGGTATGGGAGGCGTTGAAGGCGGTGATCAGGGGAGAGCTAATCTCCACCAGGGCTCATAGGGAGAAGACAGAGGGTGTGGAAAGGGAGAGGTTAGTGGGGGAGATTTTGCGAGTGGACAGGAGATACGCAGAGGCCCCGGAGGAAAGATTACTTGGGGAAAGGCGACGGCTCCAGACGGAGTTTGACCTGTTGACCACGGGGAAGGCGGAGGCACAGTGGAGGGAGGCGTAGGGGGCGACCTACGAGTACGGGGAAAAGGCCAGTCGGATGCTGGCACACCAGCTCCGTAAGAGGGTGGCAGAGAGGGAAATGGGGGGAGTCAAAGATGGTGGGGGAGCTATGGTCCAGAGTGCAACGGAAATAAATAAGGTATTTAAGGCCTTCTACGAAGAGCTGTACAGATCCCAGCCCCCAGGGGGAGAAGAGGGGATGGGAAGATTCCTGGACCAACTGCGGTTCCCGAGGGTGGAGGACCAAGAGGCGGCTGGTTTGGGGGCACCAATCGGGTTGGAGGAGCTGAGTAAGGGTTTGGGGAGCATGCAGGCGGGGAAGGTCCCGGGGCCGGACGGGTTCCCGGTGGAGTTCTACAGAAAGTATGCGGACCTGTTGGCCCCGCTACTAGTGAGGACCTTTAACAAGGGAAGAGAGGAGGGGACTCTGCCCCCGACAATGTCGGAGGCGACAATTTCCTTGATTCTGAAGCGAGACAAGGACCCACTGCAATGTGGATCGTACAGGCCAATTTCGCTCCTTAATGTGAACGCTAAGCTATTGGCAAAAGTGCTGGCCACGACAATTGAGGACTGTGTCCCGGGGGTGATACATGAGGACCAGGCGGGATTTGTAAAGGGCAGGCAATTAAATACGAATGTGCAGCGGCTCTTAAACGAGAGATTGCTTGAGGTGACGGAGGAGCGGGGGATAACATGGAGGGTGGGGGAAACTGGCACGAATGGGAGAGAGCCAGTGTATAAAGCTATGTAAATATATCATCTTACCATGTATATACCTTGCTCAGGGCAATTTTCTGTTATTTTGTTACGTGGGGGGGGGGTTTATTGTTTGTAAGGGGAAAACATTTGTTTTGTTGAAAAACTTTAATAAATATATATTTTTTAAAAACATTAAGTTCAACAACTTCAGGCCATGAACCCCACTCTCAATTTTGAATTTGTTTCCCACAAGTGCCAGTCTGTATCTAGTTCTCGTTCTAGTGCTTTCAGACAGTGTTGACTGCTTTTTCTTCCATGAGTGCATTCTGCTACCTTCCTTTCAGACGGTGCTGACCTTTATCCTGCTATTAATACCTGCTCTGTACCAAAGCTTTCTCTTTAGTACGGTAGTACAGTGGGTAGCACTGTTGCTTCACAGCTCCAGGGTCCCAGGTTCGATTCCCGGCTTGGGTCACTGTCTGCGTGGAGTCTGCACGTTCTCCCCGGGTCTGCGTGGGTTTTCACCGGGTGCTCCGGTTTCCTACCGCAAGTCTCTAAAGACGTGCTGTTAAGTAATTTGGACATTCTGAATTCTCACTCCGTGTACCCGAACAGGCACCGGAATGTGGCGACTAAGGGCTTTTCACAGTAACTTCATTGCAGTGTTAATGTAAGCCTACTTGTGACAATAAAGATTATTATTAGAATACTATCATTGCTACTCCCTTTGTCTTGTAATCCATGATATTTTTGTCATTGAATCTCTCCAGCCATCCAATCAATCCCTGCCTTTCTTCATCTGCCTCTCCCCCTTTCCCATCGCATTTCTGCCTCTGACCAGTTGACGCACTAACTTTGTTCCTCTCCACAGATGCTGTCAGACCTGCTGGGCATAACCAGCATTTTCAATTTTTATTTCTTACTCTTTT
The DNA here is from genome assembly GCF_047496885.1 of Scyliorhinus torazame. Taxonomy (NCBI): domain Eukaryota; kingdom Metazoa; phylum Chordata; class Chondrichthyes; order Carcharhiniformes; family Scyliorhinidae; genus Scyliorhinus; species Scyliorhinus torazame. Next base: position 9,092,940 of record NC_092720.1, read on the forward strand.
GTATTTTGCTTTTAATTTGGGCCCTTGAACTGATCTTGATGACTGATTAAAATGCTTCCAAGAAGGTTGTCACTGAGCAGGATCAAATGTAACAAGTATTGAAATATCATGTATGTTTCAATCTTTACAGATTCTAGCTGACAAAACACACAGAGATTTAAAAAAACGTGATTTAATGATAATGTTAACAATTTCATTTTTAAAAATTGTGCAGAGATCAGTTGATGGGATTTAAGTCCATCCTTGCATGATCCAAATCTCTGCTCAGCGGATGACATTGATTGAGAGGCAGGTAGTGACCAATATGTTCCTCTGTGGATTGGTTTCTATGAATTGTTTGTTTGCATTAATATTGGATCCCAGAATTCTCCGTCCATTGTGATTCAATTTTTTCGCGGTCAGCGCACCTCCGCCCATGGCTTTTTCGGCACCGTGGGGCGGCTTCAATGGGAAATTCCATTGACAAGTGACGGGAAGACAGAATCCCGCTGCCAGCGCGTGGCGCGCCGCCGGGAAACACACAGCTGGGGAACGGAGAATCCCTAATTCCACAATGCTGCTACCTGGTCACAAGGGCCAAGGAACCGGGAGCTAACTCTTCAAACACCCACCTTGCCACTCGTTACCTAACCCAATTCCACGCCACGTTCCCTACCAGTGTAGCTCTTGGGACTAGACATGAGGGCGTTGCCCAAATTAACCCTAAACCTCCCAAGATGGCTTTCAGAGTCAAAGAATTGGATGTGAGCAGTGACTGATAATTAACACAACCGTCATCAACCAAAGTATCAATCAATGCCTCTTTCATTGCTTCCATGCAACCTGGAATTCCAGGGAGTCACTGGAGGGAAAATCCAATCAAATCCCCAATTTACCATTTGCAGTGTTTCCGCTGTCAGGCAAAAAACCATTGCAAGAAAGTTTATTTAATTCAGAAATATCGCAAGAGTGATTCCCCACCATTGCCCTCCACCAGAAACGTGCTGTATTCCATTCCCTCCCTTTCAAACCACAACAGCAGCAGCTGAATAATCTCAGGCGGTTGGGGGGGGGCAACCAATAACATTGAAATATTCTCACAGACAGCAAACCAGGAAGTTTAATGCACTGATACTTACGCTTTAAAAATATGATATTAAAATATGTTAAAATATTATATTGAAAACTATGGAATTTTTATCATAATGGAAACAAATTATCTTACACAAATATGAAACTAGTTTTCCTGGTTGTCCGGCAGTAGTTGTGACTGGCAATGCAGTTAAAAACTCATTCACAAGTGTAATTTTCTTTGTAGGTTCGTAACATCACGATTACAGCTTAAAAAGTGCAGCTTTCATCAATTCAGTGATTTCTAAAGGTGCCCATCTGCTGAGTTCAGTACGTCCTGTGGAGGAGCAGAGAATCACCGAAAGCAAACTTCGAGAATTCCACCTTTAAATCCTGCGCATGAGCGAATGGTGCATGTTTGTGCCAGATCCATGGGTTAATGACACCATTAAAAAAACAAAATTGCTGCTAATGTGAATCATGGATTTTAGAACAATACTGTTGGGTAGATAATGTTGACTTTGAAATTATGGGGTAATAGTGCACAGAAGGGCATGAAATTCAATTTGGGTGACGGGGAGGGGCAAACACGATTCGGATGGGAGTGAAATCTGTGCCTCTTATACACGACGCCACCATTAGCCATTGCATGTAAATGAATGAAAAAATAAATCAGGTATATTGTGTAACAGATACTAATGCCCATTTTTACACTCCCCTTCCCCAAAAGATGATGTCCATCCCAAAACCATCGACAGCGCATCTGAAATGATTCTTTTATTCCAGCAGTGATCCATTCAACTTAAAGGGGTTAATTTCTCCTTTTCGTTCAATGGGATAATTAACTTGATTCAAACAAGTTAAATATTCATTCACTAATTCCGCACAGAGTAATTTCTTGGCTGTAGCTCATAAGCACCATTGATATTACCTCCTCACTTCCTGAATGTTTGGCAGTAATGAATCGGTAACTGACTGGATTATTGGCGACTCGCTCAGGACGGATTGTTTTCTCCCACCTTCTACACTGCCTTTAAGTGAAAGTGTTCAAAGAATACAGAAAAAAAAGAAGAGGTTGATGATGTTCCTCCAAAACAATTCACAGCAATGAGCAGAAGATTATTCTTAGATCCCTGGAGACCCCAGAGCAATCAAGGAAGATTGGCAAAATATGCTCAGTCTTCCATCTCCGCGAATGTAGGATGGGACAAAAAAGGTAATCCAGACCACATTGGGATCCTGATTACACTGGGATCCAGCCCACACTGGGATCTAGCCCACACTGGGATCCAGCCCACACTGGGATCCAGCCCACACTGGGATCTAGCCCACACTGGGATCCAGCCCACACTGGGATCCAGCCCACACCAGGATCCAGCCCACACCAGGATCCAGTCCATACTGGGATCGAGCCCTCACTGGGATCAAGCTCACACCAGGATCCAGTCCATACTGGGATCCAGCCCACACCAGGATCCAGTCCATACTGGGATCCAGCCCACGCCAGGATCCAGTCCATACTGGGATCTAGCCCACTTTGGGAAATCTCTTTTACAGAATGCTTTCACTTGGCTATTCTTCAAACAATACCAGCATGCATTGCAGATGGTACTAGTTCCGCCCCCCCCATAAGTGAGGAACGCGGGAAAGCGGTTTTCCAACAATGCATGTCCCCTTATAGGTAGGTCATTACACACGAGTCCAGTTCCAGTCTTAGTTTGAATACTTTCACCCCAATATGCAAAGCAGCAGGGCTCAGCATCACCTCTTTCCCCCTCATCCACCCAGTTACGCCTCTGTGGTACCCAAATATTCAAGTTCAGTAGCAGAGGCTTTCAGGGGTTGTGATGAGGACTTCTTGCATCGGAATCCTTGCACGATCTGTTCGAACGTCTTGCCTTTTGTCTCGGGCACCTTGAAGTACGTGAACAAGGTGAATCCAAAGAGCAGCAAGGCAAAAATGATAAAGACGTAAGGGCCACACAATTCCTGTAGAATGAATGTGCAGAGAATGTCTTAAAATGAGGGAGTGGCCAATCACTTCAATAGTATCAAGTCAAACACGATTCCAATTTTGTACTTCTGTCGCAGACATCATAGGAGTTTCCAGCGCAGCCATTTAGCTTATGTCTATCCCAGCTCTTTGCTGGAGCGATCTACTATTAATCCCTCTGCCCCGCCCTCTCCCCATAGCACTGCAACAATCCCAAGCCATTGTCCCAAAACCCTTCTCACCCCATTGCCCCGTATGTTAATGATTAACGATCTGGAAGAAGGAACTGAAGGCCCTGTTGCCAAGTTTGCAGATGATGCAAAGATATGTAGAGGGACAGGTAGTATTGAGGAAGAGGGGGGGGAGCTGCAGAAGGACTTGGACAGGCTGGGAGAGTGGGCAAAGAAATGGGAGATGGTATAGAATGTGGAAAACTATGAGGTTATGCGCTTTGGAAGGAGGAATGGAGGCATAGGCTATTTTCGAAATGGGGAAATGCTTAGGAAATCAGAAGCACAAAGGGACTTGGGAGTCCTTGTTCATGATTCCCTTTAGGTTAATGTGCAGGTTCAGTCAGCAGTTAGGAAGCATTCATGCCGAGAGGGCTAGAAAACAAGACCAGGGATGTACTTGAGGCTATATAAGGCTCTGGTCAGACCACATTTGGAGTATTATGAACAGTTTTAGGTCCCGTATCTAAGGAAGGATGTGCTGGCCTTGGAAAGGGTCCAGAGGGGGTTCACAAGAATGATCCCTGGAATGAAGAGCTTGTCGTATGAGGAATGGTTGAGGACTCTGATGTGTTGGGTAGGCTGGGTCGAGGTGAACTGCAATTGATGCAGAGTAGCGAGAGGCAGACCTCCAACACTTGATAAAATGCAACACGATTTTATTCAACATCCAAACTATTCTACATGTTCAACTGTGGGTTGACACTGTGCTGACTTGACTGGAGACCTGACACTAGCCTAACCAGACTTACTAACTACCACATGGTGTTTGCACTGGCCAGCTCACTAACTCTGACTGTCTCAGAGGCTGGGTCCCGTGATAGCGGGAAAACTGGTGCCCTCTGGCTTTATAGTGGTCGTGTCCTGTCTGGTGATTGGCTGCTCTGTTCTGTGTGCTTACTGGTCATCCTGTGTGTCAATCACTGCCTGTCTGCATTCCATTGGATACATAGATGTATATTATGACAGATTCTGGGTCTGTACTCGCTGGAGTTTAAAAGGATGAGGGGGGATCTTACTGAAGCTTACAAGATACTGCATGGCCTGGATAAAGTAGACATGGAGAGGATGTTTCCACTTGTAGGAATAACTAGAAGCAGAGGACACAATCTCAGACTAAAGGGACGATCCTTTAAAACTGAGATGAGGAGGAATTTCTTCAGCCAGAGGGTGGTGAATCTGTGGAACTCTTTGCCGCAGAAGGCTGTGGAGGCCAAATCACTGGGTGTCTTTAAGACAGAGTTAGATAGGTTCCTGATTAATAAGAGGATCAGGGGTTATGGGGAGGAGTCAGGAGAATGGGGATGAGAAAAATATCAGCCATGATTGAATGGCGGAGCAGACTCGATGGGCCGAGTGGCCTAATTCTGCTCCTATCTCTTATGATCTTATGGTCTTAAATTCCTCTGTTTCAAATATCAATCCAATTTTTCTTTAAAAGATGCAATAGTTTCTGCTTCAACCGCCCGCTGTGGCACCTGAAGAGGAATATTTTCAGGGCCACAGGGAAAGGACAGGGAAATGGGGTGAGCGGAGAGCTGGTTCAGGTTTGACGGGGCGCAAGGCCTTCTTCAATGCTGAACCATTCCATGACTCTAAAGTTTTCCATGCTCCAGAAACCCTCTGTGTAACAAAATGTCTTCACCCCACCTCACGCTGCGATAGAGAATTTAAAGTTGATGACCCCCTCGCCGCTGAGGCTTTCACACGAAGATGTTTTTTTTAAACCCTTTACAACCTGTGACAATCCTTCACCACTCTCAAAGGTCCGCTTACTTCCCCTGCCAACCCTCTGCTCCAGATGAAATAATCCTCCAGTCGTAAGTCTTTTGACATTGCTAGTTTTTGATCAGTGGATCATTCCGGTGCTTCTATGTTCGAGTTTTTAATTGGGTTTCAATTGATTTGTGGTGATGGAGAGTCTAGAGCCGGGGATTGGGATGGTTCCATCGCAGCCGATCACACCCATTTTCTCACGCGTCAGAATATCCTGCTCGATCGAGCTAGGATAGACCCATATTGTCCCTGTCCAATATGGACCAAAGTGATACGCTGGAATTCCCACATTTGGGATGAGTGATGTCTGCTGAAGGCCTCACAGACTCTTAGGGCATAATTTCCACTTAATTTTTCAAGCGGGTAGAATTCGATGTACGAAAGGGTGTGTTTCCTTTCCACCGAAGTGAGTGGAGAGTAAAACGCAATCTGATTGTGTCACACTCTAGCCCAGGAGATAGATTCAAATTGTGTCCTCACTAATCTCAGTCTTGGCAATTCTGGCCACTGTGGTTCTTGATTTTCACCCTGACCCCATCACCCTTATCCTCACCAATCTCCTCTGGCTCCTTGATTTGCAAATTCTCATCTGTCTTTTCCAATCCCGTCTCTCTCCTCCCGGCCTCTGTAACCTCCCCGAGTCCCATATCCCGCTCAGATAGCTTTGCTTCTCCAGTCCTGGCCTCTTGCCCATCCCTGATTCTAACGTCTTCAGCCACCTGGACCCTAAACTCTGAAGTTCCCTCTGTAAGCGTCTCTGCTTCTCCATGTCCTTTACGATGCTCCTTAAAGCTACCTCTCTGACTAAGGTTTGTGCATCTGATCTAATATCTCCTTAAGTTGCTCATTTCAAATTATGGTGGCACATTGGTCAGCACCGCTGCCTCACAGCGCCAGAGACCCGGGTGGCACGGTGACACAGTGGTCAGCACTGCTGCCTCACAGCGCCAGGGACCCGGACGGCACGGTGGCACAGTGGTTAGCACTGCTGCCTCACAGCGCCAGGGTTCCGGGTTCAATTCCGGCCTTGAGTGACTGTCTGTGCGGAGTCTGCACGTTCTCCCCGTGTCTGCGTGGGTTTCCTCCGGGTGCTCCGGTTTCCTCCCACAGTCCAAAAGGTGTGCAGGTTAGGTGGATTGGACATTCTGAATTGCCCCTTGGCATCCAGCGATGCGCAGGTTAGATTATGGGGATAAGGGATGGCGGGCAGAACATTGGATCTGGGTCGAATGCTCTTTCAGAGGGTCGGTGCAGACTCGATGGGCCGAATGGCCTCCTTCTGCACTGTAGTGATTCTATGATTCTAGTTCTAGAAACAGTCCTATGAAGCACTTTGCGACATTTCTGCTATGTTTAAAGTGTTAGATAAATGAAAGTTGTGTTTTAGTTTGGAAGTGCCAGATTTTATTGTGCCCTTCAGTGTGTCTAAAAAGCCGGCTGTGCGTAAGTGATGATTGGAGAACCCACCCTGGTGGACAAAGGGACCTTAAGGTGCCAGTCTGGATTATTGTTTAGAGGATGACATTTGATAAAATAGCGGATTATAAATCTTCTTACCGCGATGTAAGGGAAGCACATTCCCACGATGAAGTTGCAGGTCCAGTTGCAGAAACCTGCAATGGTTATAGCAGCCGGTCGTGCTCCCTGACTGAATAATTCAGCTACGATGAACCAGGGGATTGGGCCCGGTCCGATCTCAAAGAAGGCTACGAAGAAAAATATGGCCGACATGCTCAGGTAGCTCATCCAGGTGAATGAATGCTGAGGAAAGGGAGGAAAGACGCCGATTATTCAGGAGGTAATAAATGGTTCTTCAAAATGAATCAAATCAGAACTGAGAGGTTGAAGCTAACTGGGCCGTCCGAACAGATTGAGCTCTTTTTTCTGAAAAAGTAGAAGGCTGAGGACCGATGATATCAAGATGCATGCCCGACATGAGGCTGCACGGTAGCACAGTGGTTAGCACTGGGGCTTCACGGCGCCCGGGACCCAGGTTCGATTCCCGGCTTGGGCCACTGTCTGTGCGGAGTCTGCGCGTTCTCCCCGTGTCTGCGTGGGTTTCCTCCGGGCGCTCCGGTTTCCTCCCACAAGTCTCGAAAGACGAGCTTGTTAGGTAAATTGGACATTCTGAATTCTCCCTCTGTGTACCCGAACAGGTGCCGGAATGTGGCGACTAGGGGCTTTTCACAGTAACGTCATTGCAGTGTTAATGTAAGCCTACTTGTGACACTAATAAAGATGATTATTATCTCCTTACGCGATTTTAGAAGCTTCAAGCCGGGCACGTACTAAAATTTTATACGTAAAATCCTGGCCAATGTTTTTGGCTGCCCGGGGTTGGGAAGTTTCTGTCTCATGTCACCAGATCTCTTCTGTGCTCCAATCCCACTCACCTGGAAAACCAGCCCGACCGTCATCACAACTGCACAGCAGCACATCCCTGCCAGACCCGTGATGTACAGGGACCGACGGCCAGCATGTTCTACCAGGAAGACCTAAAGAGACACACATGTTAGAGGAAGGAGAATACATCCAGTCTACAAGCCCCCAGAAATGTAGCTGCTTCCCACACGCCACACCTCCAGCTACGTCTTGGCTGGTGAATGTGGATTCCCATTGTCTACCTTGTCCATATAGCTTGCAGTTTTCCTTTTCCTTCTTTTTCTCTTTTTCAGTCACCTCCTCCCACTCAATCTATTGGTTCAAGCTGAGGGGTGTCTCCAGATAGACCAACATCTGGGGCGTCATTCTCCGACCTCCCGCCGGGTTGGAGAATCGCCGGGGGCTGGTGTGAATCCCGCCCCCGCTGGTTGCCGAAGTCTCCGGTACCGGATATTCGGCGGGGGCGGGAATCGGGCCGCACCGGTTGGCGGGCCCCCCCGCTCGATTCTCCGGCCCGGATGGGCCGAAGTCCCGCCGATAAATTGCCTGTCCCGCCGGCGTGGATTGAACCACCTTTTGAACGGCGGGACAAAGCAGCGTGGGTGGGCTCCGGGGTCCTGGGGGGGGCGCGGGGCGATCTGACCCCGGGGGGTGCCCCCGCGGTGGCCTGGCCCGCGATTGGGGCCCACCGATCTGTGGGTGGGCCTGTGCCGTGGGGGCACTCTTTCCCTTCCGCCTCTGCCACGGTCTCCACCATGGCGGAGGTGGAAGAGACTCCCTCCACTGCGCATGCGTGGGAAACTGTCAGCGGCCGCTGACGCTCCCGCGCATGCGCCGCCCGGGGATGTCATTTCCGCGCCAGCTGGCGGGGCAACAAAGGCCGTTTCCACCAGCTGGCGGGGCGGAAATTCCTCCGGCATCGGCCTTGCCCCTCAATGTTGGGGCACGGCCCCCAAAGATGCGGAGCATTCCGCACCTTTGGGGCGGCACGATGCCCGTCTGATTGGCGCCGTTTTGGGCGCCAGTCGGCGGACATCGCGCCGTTTCAGGAGAATTTTGATAACTGTAAGGAACATGGAAACAGCCGGAGCCCATTCGGCCCCTCTGATGCACGATCAATTGCACAAAGACTAAAGTTGGGTACAACTGTGGCTTTAATACAGTCAGATGCGTGGCCTCCTGCGGCAGCTGGCGAAATGGCAGGGCACTGGACGACATGCCTATTTATACTGTTCTCCGTGGGTGGAGCCAGCCGGCAGGAGCTACCTGCGAACCTGTAGTGCAGGTCCTCCCTTACATCTCCTATTACAGTGGTTCACCACATTCACCCCCTGTTAAAAATGAGTCCGGCGGGGGTGACGTGAAACTATATACAATTAGTGCAATTAAGTACAGTGGTAGGGGAAGAAAAGTCCATGTTGACAGTCCGGAGTCCGTCAAAGGTTCAGCCAGTCGGTGCTTTGGTGCTTCGTTGGGAGCGGCGTAACGGTGGCGGCGAAGTCGGTGCTGGCGGTGGTGGAGGTGGCACCGATGGCGGTGGTGGCGGTGCTGATGCTGGCCAGTCATCGGGGAACTCCGGGAGCGTGCCGAAGTCCTCTTCGTCCTCTTGTGCGGAAAAGGGGAGCGGGGGTGGTCTGGTGGGGTCAATATTGGCGGCGCGGTGGGAGGTGGGGGGGGGAGGGGGGCGCATTTATGGGTGTGTGTGTTGGGGTGGAACCTGACGGTGCCAGGTCCCTGAGTGAGACAGTATCTTTGCGGCTGTCGGGGAACTCAACGTAGGCATATTGAGGGTTGGCGTGGAGCAGGTGAACGCTGTCCACCAAGGGGTCCACCTTGTGGAGTCGGACGTGCCCACGGAGAAGGACCGGTCCTGGAGCAGCGAGCCAAGTCCGGAGCGACACCCCGGATGTGAACTTCCTGGGGAAGGCAAAAACACGTTCATGGGGTGTGGTATTAGTGGCGGTGCACAATAGTGACCGGATGGAGTGCAGAGCGTCAGGGAGGACCTCCTGCCAGTGAGAGGCTGGGAGGTTCCTGGACCGTAGGGCCAGCTGGACGGCCCTCCAAACCGTCCCATTCTCCCGATCTACTTGCCCGTTTCCCCGGGGGTTGTAGCTGGTCGTCCTGCTGGAGGCTATACCCCCGCTGAGCAGGAACTGACGCAGCTCATCGCTCAGGGGCTGTTTAGCACAGGGCTAAATCGCTGGCTTTGAATGCAGACCAAGGCAGGCCAGCAGCACGGTTTAATTCCCGTAACAGCCTCCCCGAACAGGCGCCGGAATGTGGCGACTAGGGGCTTTTCACAGTAACTTCATTGAAGCCTACTTGTGACAATAAGCGATTTTCATTTCATTTCATGAATGAGGATCCCCTGTCACTGTGGATGTAGGCGGGGAGACTGAACAGAGCGAAGGTGGTGCTGAGGGCCTTGATGATGGTGGCAGACGTCATATCGGGGCATGAGACGGCGAAGGGGAATCTGGAGTACTCATCGACCACACTGAGAATGTACGTGTTACGGTCGGTGGAGGGGAGGGGCCCTTTGAAATCCACGCTGAGGCGTTCAAAGGGGCGGGAAGCCTTCACCAGGTGCACACGGTCCGGCCGGTAGAAGTGCGGCTTGCACTCCGCACAGACCTGGCAGTCCCTGGCCTTACTTCCTCGATGGAGTAGGGCAGATTGCGAGCTTTGACCAGATGGTACAATCGAGTGACCCCTGGGTGACAAAGGCTGTCATGTAGGGCCCGGAGTTGGTCCACTTGTGCGCTGGCACATTTACCTCGGGAGAGGGCGTCTGGGGCTCGTTGAGTTTACTGGGGCGATACAAGATCTCGTAATTATAGGTGGTGAGCTTGATTCTCCACCGCAAGATTTTATCAAATTTGATCTTGCCCCGCTGTGTGTTATTGAACATGAAGGCTACCGACCGTTGGTCCGTAAGGAGAGTGAATCTCTTACCGGCCAGGTAATGCCTCCAATGCCGCACAGCTTCAACGATAGCTTGGGCTTCCTTTTCGACGGATGAGTGTCGAATTTCTGAGGCATGAAGGGTGCGGGAAAAGAATGCCACGGGTCTGCCTGCCTGGTTTAGAGTGGCGGCAAGGGCGACGTCTGAAGCGTCGCTTTCTACTTGTAAAGGCAGTGACTCGTCCACTGCGCGCATCCCGGCCTTGGCGATGTCTGCGCTGATGCGGGCGAAAGCGTGTTGTGCCTCGGCCGGGAGGGGAAATTGGGTGGATTGAATGAGTGGGCGGGCCTTGTCCGCATAGTTTGGGACACATTGAGCGTAGTAGGCAAAGGACCCCAGGCAGCGTTTGAGGACCTTGGGGCAGAGGAAATTCCATGAGGGGGCGTGTGCGGTCGGGGTCGGGCCCGAGAAGTCCGTTTTGGACTACATAGCCGAGAATGGCTAACCGTGGGCGGAGCCAGCCGGCAGGAGCTACCGGCGAACCTGTAGTGCAGGTCCTACCTTACATCTCCTATTACAGTGGTTCACCACACCCTCAAACTCTGCTGTTCAATTATCCTGCCTAATCTATTCCTCAACTCCACTTATCTGCCTTTGCTCCATATCTCTGGGTAGCCAACAAAAATCCATCGATCTCGGTCTTAAAATCTCCAATTTTCTCTCCACAGCCGCAGCCATTTTGGGTGGAAGTTCCTGAATGCCATACTCTATGTGTGAGGAGCTACTTCCTGGTTTCACTGCTGCACATTCTTCATTTCCCGATTGGAAGAAAAGGTTTCTCCATCTACCCTTTAGGATCCTTTAACCCTTGACACGCGAGTCCAGTTGGTTGATGTCAGCAAGCTTTTTAATCTCTTTATCTGTTCTTTGTATCTATTCTTTTGTGGCATGTCAGTGTTGCTGATAATTCCAGCAGTTATTATTCTTTAATAATTGTTCTTGAGAGGTTGCCGGTGAGCTGCCTCCTTGAACCACTGCAGAAGCATCACAGCGGAACCAGCTGTTGGGTCACATTTTGCAGAAGGGCTCACCCTGTACCAAACAGGAATAAGGCTGATGTTCCCTTTTCAGGTATCAGGGCTAATGATAATATTATTTCCATTTTAGATCTGTTGGACTGATGTTGTTGTAGGAATGCATGCTCTTTTTCTCCCTTCCTAATGCTTCAAACTATTGCTGACTGATTGTAAAAGACTGTTTGTTCAATTCAGCATTGACAAAGTGTTCCGATCTTAAACACTAAGTGATCAGAATAAACAAGCAATCAGAAATCATTAACCCTGGGAGCTAAAAACCGAATTGCAAAATACCGCTGATGCTGCAAATTTGAAATGAATTGAGAAAATGCTGAGTAATGTTCAGAATATTGGCAGCATCGACAGAGAGGGGAGGGAGGTGGGGTAAATATTTCAGCTCAAACTGGCTGCTGACCTCATCCGATGTCCATTTTCTAAAAGGGGCCTTTGATCAGTGTTCACTGCAAACAATCTTGGCCGATTGTTTCCCTCAGGGTCACTGAGATTAGCTGTGGATAATCAACATTGCTCAGACCAGTCATCTCAACAGTGACAAACAACGAAACCTTGGACGTTCCTGACCTGTGCTGGCTCTCACAGAGCGTTTTGATGGTGTTTGTAGCATTAAGATATTGGCCCAATGAGGAGTGTGCACGTTTAATAAACTGGAATCCAAACAAACGATAGTTGAACTTATGGAAACTTCTAACTTTTCCAGAGGGTTTGCTAGGGTATCTACAAAGAGCCGCTTTCCCCAGGCTGGAATATCGAGAGCCCGCGTGGGGGTGGTCACAGCTTTAGGATACTGGGTCAGCCATTTCTGACTAAGTTGAGGAGAAATTTCTTCACGTGAGGGTTGAAAATTTGTGACAATTTTCCACCCCAGGCTCAATCGATGAGAAAGCCAGACTGACGGCCCAGTGGAGGCTGAGGGGCGACCTGACAGAGGTCTACAAAATTATGAGGGGCATAGACAGAGTGGATAGTCAGAGGCTTTTCCCCAGGGTAGAGGGGTCAATTACTAGGGGGCATAGGTTTAAGGTTTACAAAGAACAAAGAACAAAGAAATGTACAGCACAGGAACAGGCCCTTCGGCCCTCCAAGCCCGCGCCGACCATACTGCCCGACTAAACTACAATCTTCTACACTTCCTGGGTCCGTATCCTTCTATTCCCATCCTGTTCATATATTTGTCAAGATGCCCCTTAAATGTCCCTATCGTCCCTGCCTCCACTACCTCCTCCGGTAGTGAGTTCCAGGCACCCACTACCCTCTGCGTAAAAAACTTGCCTCGTACATCTACTCTAAACTTTGCCCCTCTCACCTTAAACCTATGCCCCCTAGTAATTGACCCCTCTACCCTGGGGAAAAGCCTCTGACTATCCACTCTGTCTATGCCCCTCATAATTTTGTATACCTCTATCAGGTCGCCCCTCAACCTCCTTCGTTCCAGTGAGAACAAACCGAGTTTATTCAATCGCTCCTCATAGCTTATGCCCTCCATACCAGGCAACATTCTGGTAAATCTCTTCTGCACCCTCTCTAAAGCCTCCACATCCTTCTGGTAGTGTGGCGACCAGAATTGAACACTATACTCCAAGTGTGGCCTAACTAAGGTTCTATACAGCTGCAACATGACTTGCCAATTCTTATACTCAATGCCCCGGCCAATGAAGGCAAGCATGCCGTATGCCTTCTTGACTACCTTCTCCACCTGTGTAGCCCCTTTCAGTGATCTGTGGACCTGTACTCCTAGATCTCTTTGACTTTCAATACTCTTGAGGGTTCTACCATTCACCGTATATTCCCTACCTGCATTAGCCCTTCCAAAATGCATTACCTCACATTTGTCCAGGTTAAACTCCATCTGCCATCTCTCCGCCCAAGTCTCCAGACAATCTAAATCCTGCTGTATCCTCAGACAGTCCTCATCGCTATCCGCAATTCCACCAACCTTTGTGTCGTCTGCAAACTTACTAATCAGACCAGTTACATTTTCCTCCAAATCATTTATATATACTACAAAGAGCAAAGGTCCCAGCACTGATCCCTGTGGAACACCACTGGTCACAGCCCTCCAATTAGAAAAGCATCCCTCCATTGCTACCCTCTGCCTTCTATGGCCTAGCCAGTTCTGTATCCACCTTGCCAGTTCACCCCTGATCCCGTGTGACTCCACCTTTTGTACTAGTCTACCATGAGGGACCTTGTCAAAGGCCTTACTGAAGTCCATATAGACAACATCTACTGCCCTACCTGCATCAATCATCTTAGTGACCTCCTCGAAAAACTCTATCAAGTTAGTGAGACACGACCTCCCCTTCACAAAACCGTGCTGCCTCTCACTAATACGTCCATTTGCTTCCAAATGGGAGTAGATCCTGTCTCGAAGAATTCTCTCCAGTAATTTCCCTACCACTGAAGTAAGGCTCACCGGCCTGTAGTTCCCGGGATTATCCCTGCCACCCTTCTTAAACAGAGGAACAACATTGGCTATTCTCCAGTCCTCCGGGACATCCCCTGAAGACAGCGAGGATCCAAAGATTTCTGTCAAGGCCTCAGCAATTTCCTCTCCAGCCTCCTTCAGTATTCTGGGGTAGATCCCATCCGGCCCTGGGGACTTATCTACCTTAATATTTTTTAAGACACCCAACACCTCGTCTTTTTGGATCACAATGTGACCCAGGCTATCTACACCCCCTTCTCCAGACTCAACATCTACCAATTCCTTCTCTTTGGTGAATACTGATGCAAAGTATTCATTTAGTACCTCGCCCATTTCCTCTGGCTCCACACATAGATTCCCTTGCCTATCCTTCAGTGGGCCAACCCTTTCCCTGGCTACCCTCTTGCTTTTTATGTAAGTGTAAAAAGCCTTGGGATTTTCCTTAACCCTATTTGCCAATGACTTTTCATGACCCCTTCTAGCCCTCCTGACTCCCTGCTTAAGTTCCTTCCTACTTTCCTTATATGCCACACAGGCTTCGTCTGTTCCCAGCCTTTTAGCCCTGACAAATGCCTCCTTTTTCTTTTTGACGAGGCCTACAATATCATTCGTCATCCAAGGTTCCCGAAAATTGCCGTATTTGTCTTTCTTCCTCACAGGAACATGCCTGTCCTGTATTCCTATCAACTGACACTTGAAAGCCTCCCACATGTCAGATGTTGATTTGCCCTCAAACATCCGCCCCCAATCTATGCTCTTCAGTTCCCGCCTAATATTGTTATAATTAGCCTTCCCCCAATTTAGCACATTCATCCTCGGACCACTCTTATCCTTTAGAGGAGATGTACGAGGCAAGTTTTTTACACAGAGGGTAGTGGGTGGAAGTGTAGAAGATTGTAGTTTAGTCGGGCAGCATGGTCGGAACAGGCTTGGAAGGCCGAAGGGCCTGTTCCTGTGCTGTACTTTTCTTTGTTCTTTGAAGTACCATGGGGGTGCTGCACTGTCAGAGGTGCTGTCCATCAGGTGCAATATGAAACTGAAGCCCTGGCCTATTTCAAAGAATAGGGGAGTCCTCCAATATTAATCCCTCAATCAAAATCACTAAATATGGTTTATTTGGTTATCACATTGCTGTTGGTGGACGTTTTCTGCGCACAAATTGCCTGTCACGTTTCCGCCATTAAAACGATGACTGCTCTTCACAAGTACCTCACTAACCGTGAAGTCTTTGACTGTAATAAGAGGCTCGAGAAATCTCTCTTTTATTCATAGAGAAAGATTCTGACTACTTACGGAGATCATA
This sequence comes from Scyliorhinus torazame, assembly GCF_047496885.1. NCBI lineage: Eukaryota > Metazoa > Chordata > Chondrichthyes > Carcharhiniformes > Scyliorhinidae > Scyliorhinus > Scyliorhinus torazame. The sequence goes on from NC_092720.1 coordinate 9,108,104, forward strand.
GTGAAGATAATGTTGACCACTCCAACGCCGATCGTGGCATAGACCGGTTGCGTTAGCCTAGCCTGTTTAAAAATAGCTGTGGAATAGTAGAATATCTAAAAGAAAAAGGAGAGAGAATGCTCATAATTGTGTAATGACAGCTGAGACTGGAGCAAACTACGGGTTTGGAAAGAGCAAGAACATCTGGCAGGAGCCCCACGAGTTGAGGTTACAATCCCACCTCCTCTTCAATTAAGATCAAAAAAGAACTTCCCTTCTCTTGGAGTGGCTGACTCGGACAATGAAGTGGGAGAAGAGTCACGCGGTCATACAGCACAGAAGACAGTCGTTCAGTCTATCGTGCCTGTACCAGCTCTCGAAAAGGCCTAACCGTTTAGTCCCGCCTCCCTGTCCTTTCCCTGTAGTCCTTGATGCACTAAGCGTCAAGAACCACAAAGACATGTAGACTTTAACCAAGGCTTTAATACACTACATAGGAAGCTTAACCGACACAGACAACCCCAGACAAAATGGGTCAGGTCTCAGAAGCTGGGTCTTATACCTAACTCCCGGGGAAGTGGCCAAGGCGGAGCTCTCCGTGGCCAGGTCAGGTTACATACAGGTGACCGAACCTCTACAGAGCTACAGTACAATACACAGTACAATACACAGGATTACAGGGCCACGTTACACACAACTATTATATAACTATGTACAATGCTAGGGAAGTAGAGTGGTGTATCACCACAGTCCTGCAAACTTTTTAAAAAATAGAATTATAGAATTTGCAGTGCAGAAGGAGGCCATTCGGCCCATCGAGTCTGCACTGGCCCTTGGAAAGAGCACCCCAACCATGCCCACACCTCCACCCTATCCCCGTAACCCAATAACCCCACCAAATCTTTTGACACTAAGGGGAATTTAGCATGGCCAATCCACCTAACCTGCACATCTTTGGACTGTGGGAGGAAACCGGAGCCGTTGTCTACCTCATACGCTGCAGGAAAGGATGTCCCGAAGCGTGGTACATTGGCGAGACCATGCAGACGCTGCGACAACGAATGAACGGACATCGCGCAACAATCACCAGGCAGGAATGTTCCCTTCCAGTCGGGGAACACTTCAGCAGTCAAGGGCATTCAGCCTCTGATCTCCGGGTAAGCGTTCTCCAAGGCGGCCTTCAGGACCCGCGACAACGCAGAATCGCCGAGCAGAAACTTATAGCCAAGTTCCGCACACATGAGTGCGGCCTCAACCGGGACCTGGGATTCATGTCACATTACATTCATCCCCCACCATCTGGCCTGCGAAATCCTACCAACTGTCCTGGCTTGATACAATTCACACCTCTTTAACCTGGGGTTACCCCATCTCTGGATCTGTAAAGATTTAATCACCTGCTAATGCTCGCATTCCTAGCATTGTTTGGCATCTTTGAATTTGTCTATATATGTGTTTCTGGAACAGACCTCTTCATTCACCTGAGGAAGGAGCAGCGCTCCGAAAGCTAGTGACATCGAAACAAACCTGTTGGACTTTAACCTGGTGTTGTAAGACTTCGTATGATAATAAACCAGACAGAGAAGGTGGGTGCAGACAGAGTATGATGGAATGGAGAAGGAGGTGATGAGGTGAGCAGAAATAAAGTGTCATTTCAATAGAAGATATTAACTTTAGGCAATATTACTGTATTCAAAAAATATCCAACACTTGACGGACTTCCATGTCACATTACTGCTTATTTCAATGTCAGTATGGTTCACGATGTGAGTTTCAGCCATGGTTCAGTCTTGCCTTAGGAAAACGGGCCACTCCCGAGATGTGATTCAGAATTCAGCTGATACACCTGGCGCATTACTGAGGACTGAGCATTTAATATGGCAGCTAGTTGCCTTCTTGAACCGCTGCAGTCCGCATGCAGAAACACCTACATTTTCGGGCCTAAGTCAACGTTGGATGGCTCGTCCAGTTTTCATTTGTAGCTGCTTGCTGGGTCATTTCAGAGCAACCCACATTGCTGCCGGCCTGAAGTCACTTATAGGTCAGGCCAAGTAAGCATGACGGGCATTAGTGAACCAATCAGCATTGGTCTCCAGGTCACTATTTTAATTCCAGATTTATTAGAATAAATTCCACCAGCAGTGCCCGGGTGCCAGGTTACCCGTTCTAGAGATCAGGCCCCGGGGGAGTGGGGGTTGAGGGGTGGGTACATGCCCATTAGAGGTGGGGTGAGAGGGTCTTGAGGATGCCGGAGGAGGTAGGTTGGATGAAATGGGGTGGTCCTGCGGCTGTGGCGTGGGCGCAGAGGCAGGTGGGCGGCAGGCGCGGAGCAACACCCGCCAAACGCGCCATTCAGTGGGCATTAACTCACGTCCGCTGAATAGAACCCTGTGATTGAAGAGTCGCTCACAGTCTGTGTGAGGAGCAGGCTTGATGGAACCATTATAATAAAAGCAGCATAGTGCTGGCAATCGTAGAAATCAAATGGTGGAAAACCTCAGCAGGTGTGCCACCATCTGGGAGAGAGAGAAGCAGAGCTAACAATTGGAGCCCAATTTGCCTCCTCTTTGGAACAGCATTGATAACACTAACTCTCATTGAACGCTTGGCCGGGAATCTCCCCTACCCGGCGGGGTGGGGGGTCCTGGCGGGAGGGAGTGGTGTGAACCACTCCGGCGTTGGTCCGCCCCAAAGGTGCGGATTTCTCCGCACATTTAGGGGACAAGCCCTCACCGTGAGGGGCCAGGCCCATGCCGGAGTAGTTGGCGCACCGTCGGCCGGCAGGAAAGGCCTTTGGCGGCACGCCAGTCGGGGCCGAAGGGACTCCACCGGCCGGCGGAAGACCGCGCATGCGCGGGAGAGTCAGCGGCTGCTGACATCATCCCCGCGTATGCGCAGGGGGGGGGGGGGTCACTTCCGCATCGACCATCGCAGAGGCTATGGCCGAGGCGGAAGGGAAAGAGTGCCCCCATGGCACAGGCCCGCCCGCGGATCGGTGGGCCCCGATCGTGGGCCAGGCCACCGGGGGGGGGGGGGGGGGGCACCCCCCGGGGCCAGATCGCCCCGCGCCCCCCCAGGACCCCGGAGCCCGCCCACGCCGCCAGTCCCGCCGGTATGGGAGGTGGTTTGATTCACACCGGCGGGACTGGCATGACAGCAGCGGGACTTTGGCCCATCGGGGGCCGGAGAATCGCTGGGGGGGGGGGGGGGGGTCCCGCCGACCGACGCAGCGCGATTCCCGACCCTGCTGAATTTTCGGTGCCGCAGAATTCGGTGGCCGGCGGGGGCGGGATTCATCCGGCGGGGGAGATTCGGAGAATCCCGCCCCTTGTGAGTTTACATCGAGTCAGCAATAAATTGGTTCAGGTATTCAGGAGAAACTTCTTCACAGAGAGAGTGGTGAGGATGTGGAATTGACAGGCAGTAGTTGAGGTATCACCTCATTCAGGAAGAATCTGTCTAAATGCTGGACGGAGAACAGAAGGGATGAACAGGGGGGCAGGGAGAGCAGAGAGGATGGAGCTTGAATATCAGCCTCGGCCAGCTGAGCTGAATGGACACTATCGCTGCTGTAAATTCTATGTAATACTGGAAGACGGAAGCTTACATAAACCAATGGGGTCAGGGAGGCACACGTTTCTGTGGAATGGCCAATGGCTCAAATGTTAATCGTGCCAGACAGGCATGGCAGCTGTGAGACAGTGTAGTGACCCCAGTACAAGACTGAATTGTGGGCTGTCAGAGGCAATTTCTACACTGCACTGTCGCGCACAGCGACAATCACTGATCCACGCTTCAAATCTACAGGTGGGTTTTGCTGCAAAATCAAGAAAGGTAACACCAGTGTGCGGGCAGAGCTATTGTAGCCATCAACAATCAGGTTGAATCGAGTAGCAATCGTTAACACATTGGGGCACAATGTATCATTTGTCCTTTTCATTACAAAAGCAAGACTAAAGAGCACAGTAATAGAGTATACGTGCACCAGTAATCCAGAGAGATACAGGAGTGTAGAGGTTATATTACTGGGCTAGTAATCCAGAGAGATACAGGAGTGTAGAGGTTTTTTTTTGTCTGTATTCATAGATGGGATGTGGTCTTTACTCTGTATCTAATCCCGTGCTGTCCCTGTCCTGGGAGTGTTTGATGGGGACAGTGTAGAGGGAGCTTTACTCTGTATCTAACCCCGTGCTGTCCCTGTCCTGGGAGTGTTTGATGGGGACAGTGTAGCGGGAGCTTTACTCTGTATCTAACCCCGTGCTGTCCCTGTCCTGGGAGTGTTTGATGGGGACAGTGTAGCGGGAGCTTTACTCTGTATCTAACCCCGTGCTGTACCTGTCCTGGGAGTGTTTGATGGGGACAGTGCAGAGGGAGCTTTACTCTGTATCTAACCCCGTGCTGTATCTGTCCTGGGAGTGTTTGATGGGGACAGTGCAGAGGGAGCTTTACTCTGTATCTAACCCCGTGCTGTATCTGTCCTGAGAGCGTTTGATGGGGACAGTGTAGAGGGAGCTTTACTCTGTATCTAACCCCGTACTGTACCTGTCCTGGGAGTGTTTGATGGGGACAGTGTAGAGGGAGCTTTACTCTGTAACTAACCCCGTGCTGTACCTGTCCTGGGAGTGTTTGATGGGGACAGTGTAGAGGGAGCTTTACTCTGTAACTAACACCGTGCTGTACCTGTCCTGGGAGTGTTTGATGGGGACAGTGTAGAGGGAGCTTTACTCTGTATCTAACCCCGTGCTGTACCTGTCCTGGGAGTGTTTGATGGGGACAGTGTAGAGGGAGCTTTACTCTGTAACTAACCCCGTGCGGTACCTGTCCTGGGAGTGTTTGATGGGGACAGTGTAGAGGGAACTTTACTCTGTATCTAACCCCGTGCTGTACTTGTCCTGGGAGTGTTTGATGGGGACAGTGTAGAGGGAGCTTTACTCTGTAACTAACCCCGTGCTGTACCTGTCCTGGGGGTGTTTGATGGGGACAGTGTAGAGGGAGCTTTACTCTGTATCTAACCCCGTGCTGTACCTGTCCTGGGAGTGTTTGATGGGGACGGTGTAGAGGGAGCTTTACTCTGTATCTAACCCCGTGCTGTACCTGTCCTGGGAGTGTTTGATGGGGACAGTGTAGAGGGAGCTTTACTCTGTATCTAACCCCGTGCTGTACCTGTCCTGGGAGTGTTTGATGGGGACAGTGTAGAGGGAGTTTACTCTGTGTCTAAGCCCGTGCTGTACCTGTCCTGGGAGTGTTTGATGGGGACAGTGTAGAGGGAGCTTTACTCTGTATCCAACCCCGTGCTGTACCTGTCCTGGGAGTGTTTGATGGGGACAGTGTAGAGGGAGCTTTACTCTGTATCTAACCCCGTGCTGTACCTGTCAGTGTTTGATGGGGACAGTGTAGAGGGAGCATTACTCTGTATCTAACCCCGTGCTGTACCTGTCCTGGGAGTGTTTGATGGGGACAGTGTAGAGGGAGCTTTACTCTGTATCTATCCCGGGCAGTACCTGTCCTGGGAGTGTTTGATGGGGACAGTGTAGAGGGCGCTTTACTCTGTATCTAACCCCGTGCTGTGCCTGTCCTGGGAGTGTTCGATGGGGACAGTGTAGAGGGAGCTTTACTCTGTATCTCACCCCGTGCTGTACCTGTCCTGGGAGTGTTTGATGGGGACAGTGTAGAGGGAGCTTTACTCTGTATCTAATCCCGTGTTGTACCTGTCCTGGGAGTGTTTGATGGGGACAGTGTAGAGGGAGCTTTACTCGTTATCGAACCCCGTGCTGTACCTGTCCTGGGAGTGTTTGATGGGGACAGTGTAGAGGGAGCTTTACTCTGTATCTAACCCCGTGCTGTACCTGTCCTGGGAGTGTTTGATGGGGACAGTGCAGAGGGAGCTTTACTCTGTATCTAATCCCGTGCTGTACCTGTCCTGGGAGTGCTTGATGGGGACAGTGTAGAGGGAGCTTTACTCTGTATCTAACCCCGTGCTGTACCTGTCATGGGAGTGTTTGTTGGGGACAGTGTAGAGGGAGCTTTACTGTGTATCTAACCCCGTGCTGTACCTGTCCTGGGAGTGTTTGATGGGGACAGTGTAGAGGGAGCTTTACTCTGTATCTAACCCCGTGCTGTACCTGTCCTGGGAGTGTTTGATGGGGACAGTGTAGAGGGAGCTTTACTCTGTATCTAACCCCGTGCTGTACCTGTCCTGGGAGTGTTTGATGGGGACAGTGTAGAGGGAGCTTTACTCTGTATCTAATCCCGTGCTGTACCTGTCCTGGGAGTGTTTGATGGGGACAGTGTAGAGGGAGCTTTACTCTGTATCTAACCCCGCGCTGTACCTGTCCTGGGAGTGTTTGATGGGGACAGTGTAGAGGGAGCTTTACTCTGTATCTAATCCCGTGCTGTACCTGTCCTGGGAGTGTTTGATGGGGACAGTGTAGAGGGAGCTTTACTCTGTATCTAACCCCGTGCTGTACCTGTCATGGGAGTGTTTGATGGGGACAGTGTAGAGGGAGCTTTACTGTGTATCTAACCCCGTGCTGTACCTGTCCTGGGAGTGTTTGATGGGGACAGTGTAGAGGGAGCTTTACTCTGTATCTAACCCCGTGCTGTACCTGTCCTGGGAGTGTTTGATGGGGACAGTGTAGAGGGAGCTTTACTCTGTATCTAACCCCTGTACTACCCTGCCCTTGGAGCAATATGTTTCAATCTTCAGCTTCAATTTGAGGAGCCGCCAGTCGCCATGGCGATGCTGTGTCACTCACCGCATTGATCCCGGAGAATTGCTGGGACATGTGCATCATCAAGGCAATGATGATGGGCTGTCGGCAGCTGGATTTGCGAAACAACTGCATCACAGTGATCGTCTTCTCTTTCTGGATCTCCTCTTTCTCCTTCTTCATCTCTTCAATCTGTCGGTCAGTGTCAGATGTCCCTCGTAATCGTTCCAAACCTGATGAGAGCCAAATGAATTCATCAGCGAGATCATTACAGAGGGCAGAACAGATCTACAAATCTATATTGGCCAGAAGGGCAGCCCTCTGGTCTTCCTCGGAAATGATCTTGGGATCTTTACATCCAAACTTCTGGGCAGATGGGACGTCTGATTAACATCTCATCCTAAAAATGGCACCTTTGACAGTTCGCGCAGTCTGGGTGTTGACGAGGAGTGTGTCACGCATCTGGAGTGGGACCTGGACCCTTGGCCTTCTCGTTCCGAGGCAAGAGATAACATGACAGGGAGAAGAGTGGGGAAACTCCCCCCTGTGTCCTGAGCCTACCCTCACGTTAAACAGATGTTACCCAATCGTGATGAACTCACTGCTTGGGGCAGCTTGCTCTGTGCAAATTGGATGCTGTGTTTTCCTTCAATATAACCGAGGGACCATGCTTCAAACGTGGTTCAGTGACTGCAACATGATCTGAGAGATGCTGATCTTGCGCAAGGCGCTATTGTAATGCAAGCCCCTCTATATTTTATTTTATGATTCAGGGCTCAAGAAGGTGCCTCAATCAGAACTCAGATTCCATTTTAAAACTGTTTCCCATGTTTTGATGATTTAAGATGCTTCTAAGATGTTAGTCAAGGAACTAAGAAAGGGGGTGGGATTCTCTCATCCCGGGGCCGGGCCGGAGAATCGGCGCGAATCGCGCCACTCTGCCCTGACGCCGGGACGCGATTCTCTGGAGAGTGGAGAATCGGCGCCATTGGCGCCGGTAGGGAGCCGCTCTACTCTCCATTCTCCGCCCGGGATGGGCTGAGCAGCCATACAAAAGAACCCAAGTCCCGTGGGATCTCGACGTGGAAGGGGCCTCTGCTGTGGCCTGGCCGCGATCGGGGCTCACCGATCGGCGGGCCAGCCCCTCGGGCTGGGGGCCTCTTTTGTTCCGCGCCGGCCCCTGTAGCCCTACGCCATGTTGCGTCAAGGCCGGCGCGGAGAAGGGAGACACCGCGCATGCGCGGAAATCACGCCGGTGCCACTGCACATGCGTAGACCCGCGGCGCCCATCTGATGCCGGGATCGGCAGCTGGAGCGGCGTGGGTCGCTGCAGTGCCATGCTGGCCCCCTGTAGGGGTCAGAATTGCTGCTCCTGAGGCCATGGGTGTCATTCTCCGACCCCCCGCCGGGTCGGAGAATGGCCGTTGGCCGCCGTGAATCCCGCCCCTGCCCCCGCCGAAGTCTCCAGTACTGGAGATTGGGCGGGGGCGGGAATCGCGCCGCGCCGGTTGGCGGGACCCCCCTTTCAATTCTCCGGCCTGGATGGGCCGAAGTCCCGCCCAGAAATTGCCTGTCCCGCCGTCGTAAATCAAACCTGGTATTTACCGGCGGGACCAGGCGGCGTGGGCGGGCTCTGGGGTCCTGGGGGGGGGGCGCGGGGCGATCTGACCCCGGGGGGTGCCCCCACGGTGGCCTGGCCCGCGATCGGGGCCCACCGATCCGCGGGCGGGCCTGTGCCGTGGGGGCACTCTTTCCCTTCCGCCTCCGCTACGGCCTCCACCATGGCGTGGGCGGAAGTGACTCTCCCCACTGCGCATGCGCGGGAAACTTTCAGCGGCCGCTGATGCTCCCGCGCATGCGGCGGGAAACTGTCAGCGGCCGCTGACGCTCCAGTGCATGCGCCGCATTTCCACGCCAGCTGGCGGGGCAACAAACGCCATTTCCGCCAGCTGGCGGGGCGGAAATCCCTCCGGCGTCGGCCCCTCAATGTTGGGGCTAGGCCGCCAAAGATGCGGAGCATTCCGCACCTTTGGGCCGGCGCGATGCCCGTCTGATTGGCGCCGTTTTTGGCGCCAGTCGGCGGACATCGCGCCGTTGGGGGAGAATTTCGCCCCATGTTCCCGACGTCGTCAACACTTAGCCTCAGGATCAGAGAATTCCGCCCGGGATTTCTGCAGAGCTGCGGTGCACCCGCCCGTGACTTTGCTGAGGAGCCCAGTGATCCAAACTGTGCCTGTGTTTTGCCTCCTACGAAGTGAGTCGTTAATGAAAAAGGTGCAACTTGCTTCACACAAGGCTAACGTTGCGCTGGCAGTAGTCTATTGTCGGCATCTACGTCAAGAGTGACCCGCCTTGCTTGTTTAAATACAAACGAGGGCTGGTAACGCAGCATCTGGTAAATTAAAACCCAGGTAACGTTGTGTGACATTTGAAAAGTGCTATACACCCAAAAAGTAAAGATCAGTTTTGGCTTAACGATTGCCATTTCCTGCTTGAGTTAGAGAGCTCGGAGTTCCTGATTAACATCGAGAGGAATACTCGGTACGCAGTGAGTGTGGGTCAATCCCACCCCCCTCATTGTACGGGGTCTAGGAGTGCATACTACCCTCCCGCGCTAACGCTCATTGGGAGAAAGATGGTCACGGTCATGGACGAAGTATTCTGTTACCCACCCTCCCATTGCTTCCACCCTCCTCGAAGGGGAGTTGATCAAGGTGGGAAAAGAACCCAGTAAGGGAGTGCTGCGCATTCAGAGTTGCTGCCTCTTGGATGAGCTGTTAAAGCAAGGCCATATTTGAAGAAGAGCAGGAGAGTTCCTCTCAGCACCTTGACGAATATCTGTCCTTCAATCAGCTCTCACAAAGAAACAGATGACCCGCTCATTGCCCGATTGCTGTTCTAGTGAGCTCGCTGTACACACACTGCCCTCTGCATTTGCTACATTCCAATCACTTCATTGATGGCAAAGTGCTCTTGGGCTATCCTGAGTTTACAAAAGATGTCATACAATTACACGTTACATTATCACAAATGCACAGGCGTGTGGGGACAACACAAACATGTAGAGATCCGTCCACACGCACAATAAAGCGAAACCAAACACCAGGTGGAAAACTCATTCGCCCCACCCTCTGCTCTGCCTTTGACAAGCCCTCACGCTGAGCCAATCAGAGCTCAGAGCACGTCAGCGACCAACTACAAACACTGACAGATTATCCTGAATGCACTCACTCAACCCGGATTTTTGTCATCGCCATGGGAACCATTCCCAGGCCGGATAGAAAGTTACAAAATAAAACTCGTTTCTGGACGAATATCCTGTGTTTATAGATTGCCATTAATAAATGTTCAGACGATGCACTGAGCTGTTTCTCGGTGTGTTCAAGGCCTCTGGTCCACTCTCTCTGGCCCCAACTGGTTTGTCCCTCCCCCATCTCTCCTTTCTTTCTCTCGAGGCTGCTGACTCACAATGCCACGATCGTGTGGGAGGCTGCAATGCCCTGTCACCTCACCCAAATACCTATTGTCAGGAAGCTCCGCAGGTTATTCCACCATGTGGGACATCACACCGGAGTCAGATTCTAAATCACCCGCCCTCCCTCATCGCCGCACACACCTAACATTCCTGCACCATTCCTACCCTTCCCAGCTTGACCAAGAGTAGGAACCCTGCCTGAATTGCCATTTCCCTGTTCCTGATCCTGAAGCCAAGTATTTTACCCCCTCCACCCAACATCAACAACATGAAGGCAGTTCATCATAGAATTTACAGTGCAGAAGGAGGCCATTCGGCCCATCGGGTCTGCACCAGCTCTTGGAAAGAGCACCCTACCCAAGGTCAACACCTCTACCCTATCCCCATAACCCAGTAACCCCACCCAACACTAAGGGCAATTTTGGACACTAAGGGCAATTTATCATGGCCAATTCACCTAACCTGCTCTTTCAAAGGGCCAACACTGACATGATGGACCAAATGGTTTCCTTCTGTGCTATACATTTTTACTTTACAAGTCCACACAGATTGAAAAACTAAGCCCATGCTTGTCTTTAATCCACGCACAATGTACATCTGAATTACTGATCCATCACTAGAGGCTCCAAACTATGAATGCCGATTCATGAAAGGAAAGATCAAGGACCAACTTTGACAAGACAACCCGTTGGAACTGGTGGAAAAGCACTTTAGGATGGAGACCAGCGGTTGGCAGGAAACAAGCAGACTCCCGCTCAGAGCCCCCTCCCCCAGCACCCCCCAGGCAACAGCTGCCTTTGGAGGGTCAGCGGAGTTTGGGGGTAATGGGGTAACCTCTGAACGGTTAACCCCTACCATTCTATTCTAAGGATCATTTTGTACTATTAGTAAAACAAAAGTCCGATGCTTGGCTGCACACACATAAATACTTTTGCACAATAATCGGAACTAAATGCCAGATTAAACAGCTGTTGCCCCACCTCCGCCGTGCCTTTGACAAGCTCCTGGCTGAGGCAATCAGCCAGAACTGGGAAAATGACTTGTCAAACATGTTGGTGTGAGTTACAAACATAATTCTTTTACTGTGACGCACAGTGAAAGCCTAACACTAACCCTAAGTCAACCCGGAACCATGTCATCACCAAACCAGATGTTTCAAAGTTACACTCTTTTGTAAAATATTTTGTGTTGGGGATTGATTTGTTAGGTGCTTTTGGGTGAATTGGACATTCTAAATTCTCCCTCCGTGTACTCGAACAGGCGCCAGAATATGTCGACTAGGGGCTTTTCACAGTAACTTCATTGAAGCCTACTTGTGACAATAAGCGATTATTATTATTAAATAGCCAATCTTTAGGTATCTTTCGAGAATACAGAATCATCCTCCATATGGGGCATCACATGAGAAACTGGGGCAAAATTCTCCCGAAACGGCGCGATGTCTGCCGACTGGCGCCCAAAACGGCGCCAATCAGACGGGCATCGCGCCGCCCCAAAGGTGCGGAATGCTCCGCATCTTTGGGGGCCGAGCCCCAACATTGAGGGGCTAGGCCGACGCCGGAGGAATTTCCGCCCCGCCAGCTGGCGGAAACGGCCTTTGTTGCCCCGCCAGCTGGCGCGGAAATGACATCTCCGGGCGGCGCATGCGCGGGAGCGTCAGTGGCTGCTGACAGTTTCCCGCGCATGCGCAGTGGAGGGAGTCTCTTCCGCCTCCGCCATGGTGGAGACCGTGGCGGAGGCGGAAGGGAAAGAGTGCCCCCACGGCACAGGCCCGCCCGCGGATCGGTGGGCCCCGATCGCGGGCCAGGCCACCGTGGGGGCACCCTCCGGGGTCAGATCACACCGCGCCCCCCCCCAGGACCCCGGAGCCCGCCTGCGCCGCCTTGTCCCGCCGGTAAATAGGTGCTTTAATTTACGCCGGCGGGACAGGCAATTTATCGTCGGGACTTCGGCCCATCCAGGCCGGAGAATCGAGCGGGGGGGCCCGCCAATCAGCGCGGCCCGATTCCCGCCCCCGCCGAATATCCGGTGCCGGAGACTTCGTCAACCGGCGGGGGCGGGATTCACGGCAGCCCCCGGCGATTCTCCAACCCGGCGGGGGGTCGGAGAATGACGCCCCAGATTCTAAATCCTTCTCCCCCTCGCCCCTTCCACACCTTCCAGCGCTTTCCAGCAGGTACATGATCAAATACAATGCATTTAGATGAAAATGAAAAATTAAAATCACTTTTTATCACAAGTAGGCTTCAATGAAGTTATTGTGAAAAGCCCCTAGTCGCCACATTCCAGCGCCTGTTCGGGGAGGCTGGTTCGGGAATTGAACCGTGCTGCTGGCCTGCCTTGGTCTGGTTTCAAAGCCAGCTATTTAACCCAGTGTGCTAAATGTCGCCTTTTTCTTCACTGGATATGCAATCCAGAGGCCCGGGTTAATGCTAGCGGGTGGAATTTAATTCAATTAATAAATCAGGAATTTACAAAACTAGTCTGAGTAATGGTGACCATGAAATAGTGGCACTTACTGATCAATAACCCGTTTACTGACACTCAGCTTGGGTTCCTACAGGTCCACCCATCACAGCCTTGGTACAAACATGGACAAAAGAGCTGAACTCCAGTGGTCAGGGGAGACTGGCTGCCCTTGGCATTAGGGCAGCATTTGATCAGGTATGGCATCAAGGAGCCTGGGCAAAACTGGAATCAATGCGGGTCAGTGGGAAAACTGGCCCCTGGTTTGCGTTATATCTGGCAAAAAGGAAGAAGGTTGTGGTTATGGCAGGTCAGTCATCTCAGTCCGAGGACATCCCTGCAGGTGCTCCTCAGCGTTGTGTCCTAGAGCCAATCACCTTCAGCTGCTCCACCAATGACTTTCCCTCCATCATAAGGTCGCTGATGATTGCGTGATGTTCAGCACCATTCATGACTCCTGAGCTTCCGTGTCCAAATGCAGCAAGCCCTGGACAAGATCCATGTTTGGGCTGATAACATTTGCGCCACACAAGTGCCAGGCAATGACCATCTCCAACAAGTAAGGACCTAACCATCTCCCCCTTGACATTCAACGGCATTACCGTCACTGAATCCCCCACTATAAACATCCTGGGGATTACCATTGACCAGCAACTAAACTGGACTAGCCACATTAATACTGTGGCTACCTGAGCAGGTCAGAGGCTCGGAATCCTGCAGCGAGTGACTCACCTCCTGACCCCCAAAGTCTGTCCACCATCTACGAGGCACAAGTCAGGAGTGTGATGGGATACTCTCCACTTTCCGGGATGAGTGCAGCTCCAACAGCACTCAAAAAGCTCAACATCATCCAGGACAAAGTAGCCCCGCTTGACTGGCACCAAATCTACAAACATTGGCCGGGATTCTCGAAAAACGGCGGCTAAGTGTTGTCGCCGGCGTAACCACCGGAGTGTTTCACGCCGGCGTCAACGGTCCTCTTGGCCCAGTGATTCCGTGGCCCACAGGGGGCCAGCACGGCGCCGGAGTGCTCCCGCGGCTCCAGCTGCCGTACGCGGCCCTGCGCTGCTCGCCGCTTCCGCCCCAGCGCCACGCAGCATGGTGCAGCCACATAGCGGGCCAGCGCGGAAGAAGGTAGGCCCCCCCCCGATTGCGGGCCCAGCCGTTGTGGGGAGCCTCCCCCCCCCACCCCCCGGAGACTGATCTCCTGCCCCCACCAGGACAGCCGCCACAGCCGCGACGCCGAGCTCCCGCCGGGTGGAACCATATCAGAACCACGCCAACGGGAGCTCGGCCGGTCGACCGCGGAAAATCGCCAAGGGGGCCTCTTTCAACGGCCCCCGACCAGCGCCGATTCTCTGGTCTTCGGAGAATCGCGTCCCGGCTTCGGACCCGATCACGGGTCTGAGGCCCCATTCTCTGCCCCCGCGCCAAGCGCCATTTCGGCATGGAGGCTCAGAGAGTCTCGGCCATTGACTCCCTCCACAACATTCACTGCCGCTGGGTCAAATTTCCTCCCGAACAGCACAGTGGGTGTACCTACACCACATGGAGTGCAGGAGTGCAAGAAGTCAGCTCACCACCACCTTCTCAAGGGCAATTAGAATCATAGACTGTACAGTGCGGAAGGAGGCCATTTGGCCCATCGAGTCTGCACTGGCCCTTGGAAAGTGCACCCTACCTACGCTCACACCCCACCCTCTCCCCGTAACCCAGCAACCCCACATAACATTTTTAAACACTATAGGGCAATTTAGCACGGCCAATCCACCGAACCCGCAAATCTTTTGGGACTGTGGGAGGAATCCGGAGCACTCGGAGGGAACCCACGCCGACACAGGGAGAACGTGCAGACTCTGCACAGACAGTGACCCAAGTCGGGACTCGAACCCGCGTCCCTGCCGCTGTGTAGCAACAGTGCTAACCACTGTGCTACTGTGTCGCCCAATTAGAGATGAGGAATAAATGCAGCCAAGACAGTGATATCCATAATCCCATGAAATAATTTAAAAATAAAGCACCTCCCACCCATGCCCCTACCAAAGCAATCTCATGATTCAAACACATATCAGAGGTCAGATCATAAACATCAACTGAAATTGTGGGGGTCAAGTGCCCAGCATGGGTGCGATGGGCTGAAAGGCTTTCTTCAGGCATTGGAGATGGCAGATGAGGTTGGTAGACTCATACAAATTGGGAAAAAGAGCAACAAACACCCTCAATACAGTTCCTGCAATAGTGTAATACACACTCAGTACTGCCCCTCTGACAGTGCAGCACTCCCTCAGTACTGACCCTCTGACAGTGCAGCATTCCCCCAGTACTGACCCTCTGACAGTGCTGCACTCCCTCAGTACTGACCCTCTGACAGTGCAGCACTCCCTCAGTACTGATCCTCTGAAGGTGCAGCACCCCCTCAGTACTGACCCTCTGACAGTGCAGCACTCCCTCAGTACTGACCCTCTGACAGTGTGGCACTCCCTCAGTACTGACCCTCTGACAGTGCAGCACTCCCTCAGTACTGACCCTCAGACAGTGTGACACTCCCTCAGTCCTGACCCTCTGACAGTGCAGCACTCCCTCAGTACTGACCCTCTGACAGTGCGGCCCTCCCTCAGTACTGACCCTCTGACAGTGCAGCCCTCCCTCAGTACTGACCCTCTGACAGTGCGGCACTCCCTCAGTACTGACCCTCTGACAGTGCAGCACTCCCTCAGTACTGACCCTCTGACAATGCGGCGCTCCCTCAGTACTGACCCTCTGACAGTGCAGCCCTCCCTCAGTACTGACCCTCTGACAGTGCAGCACTCCCTCAGTACTGACCCTCTGACAGTGCTGCACTCCCTCAGTACTGACCCTCTTACAGTGCAGCACTCCCTCAGCCCTGACCCTCTGACAGTGCGGCACTCCCTCAGTACTGACCCTCTGACAGTGCAGCACTCCCTCAGCCCTGACCCTCTGACAGTGCAGCCCTCCCTCAGTACTGACCCTCTGACAGTGCAGCACTCCCTCAGTACTGACCCTCTGACAGTGCAGCCCTCCCTCAGTACTGACCCTCTGACAGTGCAGCACTCCCTCAGTACTGCCCCTCTGACAGTGCAGCACTCCCTCAGTACTGCCCCTCTGACAGTGCAGCACTCCCTCAGTACTGACCCTCTAACAGTGCGGCGCTCCCTCAGTACTGACCCTCTGACAGTGCTGCACTCCCTCAGTACTGACCCTCTGACAGTGCAGCACTCCCTCAGTACTGACCCTCTGACAGTGCAGCACTCCCTCAGTACTGACCCTCTGACAGTGCTGCACTCCCTCAGTACTGACCCTCTGACAGTGCAGCACTCCCTCAGTACTGATCCTCTGACAGTGCAGCACTCCCTCAGTACTGACCCTCTGACAGTGCAGCACTCTCTCAGTACTGACCCTCTGACAGTGCGGCACTCCCTCAGTACTGACCCTCTGACAGTGCGGCGCTCCCTCAGTACTGACCCTCTGACAGTGCAGCACTCCCTCAGTACTGACCCTCTGACAGTGCGGCCCTCCGTCAGTACTGCCCTGTCCTCGCTGTTCACTCACTCTTCTTCGCAGCTTCTTCTCTCCCGAGTTTTATGTAGAGGTAACGAGGACTCTCAGGGCAGAAGGGCAGCAGGATGGTTTGGAGAATGGCCGGCAGGCCGGACAGGCCCAGAATCACAGGCCACAATCGGTCATTCCCCAGCAGGAAATCCAAACCAAGCACCTAGCAGAGGAAAAAGACAGAGAAGAAAAGAACTGTCATTTCCACAGCACCTTTCGCAATCACAGGGTGTCTGAAAGTGTCTCCCAGACGGTCAATTACTTAAAAAGACCATAAGAATTAAGAGCTGGAAGAGGGCATTCAGCTTCTTGAACCTGCTCCACCCTTCCACAAGATCATGGCTGATTTTCCAGCTCAGCCCCAGCTCACTGTAGTATCCCCGATGTCCCCTAATCTTCATAAATAGACCCAACTCAGTCTTGAACATAGAACATAGAACATAGAACATAGAAAATACAGCACAGAACAGGCCCTTCGGCCCACGATGTTGTGCCGAACCTTTGTCCTAGATTAATCATAGATTATCATTGAATTTACAGTGCAGAAGGAGGCCATTCGGCCCCTTTAGTCTGCACCAGCTCTTGGAAAGAGCACCCTACCCAAACTCAACACCTCCACCCACCACCAAGGGCAATTTGGACATTAAGGGCAATTTATCATTGGCCAATTCACCTAACCCGCACATCTTTGGACTGTGGGAGGAAACCGGAGCACCCGGAGGAAACCCACGCAGACACGGGGAGGACATGCTCAATGACTGATCTGCCCCAGCTCTCTGAGGTGGAGCATTCACAAACCACCGAGTGAAAACTTCTCCCCCTCCCAGCCCTCGATGCTCGACCCATTATTCTGAGTCTGACCCATTTCATTTCCGGTTCTGCTGTCCCAGGATACCCAGGTCTCTGTCGATTCTAGTCTCTCGCCATTCAATGACGTATTCTGCTCTTTGACTGTTCCTCCTAAAGTGGGCAACTTCACACTTCGCCGGACTGGGCCATAACTTCCTCGGAGTGGCGTTCAGCGGTGGAATGCTATCCGGTGCTGACACACTTGCGCGAAAATTCCGAAGAGTCTGCCCCGCCCGACCTTTCGGACTCTGGCTGGCTGAGATTCAGGCTATGCAGTAATGGCCCCGGCTCCAGCATAGAGTGTAAAAGGAATGGAGTGAAGGAGGACGCGCCCCTTTTTATGGTACAAGCTGCCGTAAAGCAGGTGAGTTTAAATGTCCCATTGAAAATAACTAGCCAGGGGGAAGCTTGTGCCTAAGGTCAGCGGATGGGATGGGGTGGTGGGAGGGGGGACACGTTCAGACATGGGCAGCCAGTCGACATCTCGGGTGGATGGTTGATGTTGGGGGTGGTGGGCCTCAGCAGGGCGCTCGGAAATCCAGAGAGCTGGGCATCAGGGAGAAGGGGTTGGACATCAGAGGGGAGGACGAATGTGGTGGGGGGGTGGTTTCCAGCATCTGCCCGTACTTTATTTCTGTAGAAACAATCTTGATGATGCTTGCTGCTCCTGCTCAAATCCCATTGTGGGCACAAGGTTCATTGCCATGCTGTACCTGGCTAAGGAGGATGCCAGTGACGATGGCTAATTGATGCATGGTTCCCAGTGCCCCTCGCAAACTGGTGGGCGAAATCTCCCCGATGTACATGGGCACCAATCCTGTCGATATCCCTAGAAAGGGGTTGAAAGAGAGTTTGGTTGGTTTTCCATGAAGAATTCAAACAATAATTCAAATCCACACGTTAAAGGATCCTTTTCATGAATCTCACGCCAAAGTCGACATCAACGACAGGGTCCAGTGTCAACTCATTGCCATAACTGCAACATCCAAGCCAATTACATCTATAGATTGATAAGCGATGTTTAAGAGAAATTTACTCTTCTTTTTATGAAGCTCTTTCATCCCCATTTCCCAGACCGCACAATGAGGTAAGTTTTCGATCTAATGGTCAGGATATAACCAGGCATTGCAACTCGACCCCTCTGCTACGTGGATTTTATTTCTATTCGGATAGAAAGAACTGAACTCCTGAGGTTTGGGAAAATGGGAAACATCCCAGCTGGAATTCTCTGGCCATAGGGGTTTTCTGTTCCCGCCGGCAGTGGACCCCCACCCGTGGGTTTCCTGACGCTGTGGGGTGAATTCTATGGGATGTCCCGTTGAGAGTGGTGGGACCAGGAAATGGTGCCGCCAGTGAATGGTGCACCATCACACACGGCTAGGGGAGCGGAGATTCCAGCCCCACATTTCTGACTGAAGCAAATTGAATTTGTTTCTGCTATGGATGTGAATTGTTGTAGTTGTGTGCCATGGTTCTGTGAGCCAAGTCACGTGACAGGCTGTCGCATCATGGGCTACTTCGCAGTCTTTTGCCCTAAGTCTGGTACCAGCCTTTGTACTGGGAACATCCATCTCATAAACCTCTGTTGATTATTGCATTGACTTTATGTTGTCAGTACAAAGGTGCAACGCTTGCTGTCCGCTAACCACCGGCCTCTGGGAACCAGAAGATGAGAACATTTCCTCTTCCACCTCCGTCTCACCCTACAGCCTCTTACACAGTTCATGCCCAATCTTTTCACCTTCATAAGTTAAAAATACAAAGCAACGTCACTGGACCCGCAGCAAGTTCTCTTGACACCCAAGTGGAATTGTGTGGAGATTAGAAGGAAACCGTCAAAGGTGGTGCAGAAGCTACTGATCATGGAAGAGAAATTGCCCAAAGTGTTTATACTTTACCACAATAAATGCCAGTGATAGCCCGCCCTGCGATGATGAAGATGTGCGATGGGCCCATTTTGGCCAGTCCCATTAGGAGGGCACCAACGATTGCAAAGATGTTCACAACTAACATGGCCTTCAGCCTGGGGAGAGAAATAAGCGTTAAAGTTATTTCTTTCAATGTAATCCCATTCAAATAGCTCCTTTACAAAGAGAGTATTACACTCCCATTAGGGTGATCAGATTGGGTGCACCTAGCAGGTGGGACTCTCCGCCGGAGTGATTCTCCGTATTGCTGTCGCCCGGGGGTTTCGCGACGGTGTGGGGCGCCCCACACTGGGAAACCCATTGACCGGCTGGCGTAACGGAGAATCCTGCCAGCGGGTCGAGGCAGAAATGTGGCGCGGCGGGCGGAGAAGGGTTTTACATGGACCATGCTTGGCAGAAGGAGGCTGTTTGCTCCATTGTACTTTTGCATTGGGATTGTTTCCGAACCTCCACTCTTTGACAAAACCCTGCAAAGCTTTCCCATTGAATCTGCTCACTGGACATTCAGAAAGCGCATTCCAAGTCAAAACAAGTCAACATACAAAAAAAAACGGTTCAAATTCTCCCTTCCGTTTGCCTTTTTTCTTAAACAGAGTTTTTCAAAAATTTAGTGTACCCAATTCATTTTTTTCCCCAATTAAGCGGTAATTTAGCGTGGCCAATCCACCTAGCCTGCACATCTTTGGGTTGTGGGGGCGAAACCCACGCAGACACGGGGAGAACGTGCAAACTCCACACAGACAGTGACCCAGAGCCGGGATCGAACCTGGGACCCGGCGCCGTGAGTGCTAACCCGCTGCGCCACCGTGCTGCCCCTGCCTATTCTCTTAAACCTGTGTCTCCCTCTAACCCTCTTACCGATGGAAGCAGCACCATCAAAACCCTCATAATTTAATCTTTTAATAAATTTAGAATGCCCAATTCATTTTTCCCAATTAAGGGGCAATTTAGCGCGGCCAATCCACCTACCCTGCACATCTTTGGGTTGTGGGGTCGAAACCCACGCAGACACGGGGAGAATGTGCAAACTCCACACGGACAGTGACCCAGGGCTGGGCTCGAACCTGGGACCTCGGCGCCGTGAGGCCGCAGTGCTAACCACTGCGCCGACGTGCTGCCCCGAATCTTCATAATTTCTAACACCTTTGCTAAATCTTTCTCAGATGGCAACCAAAGGTTAGATAAGACAAGATAATAAGGCAGGTTGAACAGGAACAAGCTGTGAGTTGACACCAACGGCCTGATACTCCTGTCCCCCGGTGTGTATGTCTCGACAGCGCACCATTCACTGGCGATGGCCTCCTCCACTCCTGCCGCCTGCTGATGGGATTTTCCAGGGAGAGGCAAGAATAATCTATGAGGGTCTCAGGGGAAATATGAGGGAGATTTTCAGATAAGTGTTGGCCACCTTGATATCAAACAACAGAGAAAGAGATATGCTGGGAATTTCTCAGGCATCTCCTGATCCTTGATGGATCCTCAGAATTCCTGGCGGGACGGGTGTGCAGGTTTTCCACCCTGCTTGTGCTGAGGTGACAATGGCCGATCAGAAGACTCCCTGAGGAAATTCCCAATGTTAGGGTTCAGTGAGGTGAGAGGAATTGTCTGTTCCATAGCGAGCTTTTCTCCTTCTTATTCTGCCAAGGTTTTTCCGAGGAAGATAAAAGTCTCACAAATGTTGGAATAGTGGGCGGCATCTAACTGCAATAAAAATAGAGTCCCTTCTGGGTGGGGTGAGTGGGGCCGTTCTCGCTGCTGGTAGAGCAGGGAACGACCCCGGTATCTCACGTTATTTTTTGGCGGCACTGCTATGGTGCAGGTTGACAGTACCATGGTGCCCAGGTGGCACCAGCCTTGCCAGGGTGCCACCTTGCCCGGAGTTCAACACCCCGAGGGTCCAATATCCTGGGAGACCCCCCCCCCAAATGGCTTTTCGCCTGGTCCCCGTTTGTGGGCGCCAGTAGTGAATGTCTCCTGGCCGGAGTCTCCTCAGCCAGGACGATAGATGCCGGGTGGCCATTCGATCCGGTTCTTAAACTGACTTGACCATGTCAGTCTGAGTCCCACTAATTGTGGTCAATGCCACGTGAGGTCTGGTTAGATCTCGCCAAGGCGAACGGCGGTCGGGAATCCTGAGGGGAGGTTTTTCCCGGAATCTACCGGCCATATCGCGGCCCGATTCCGGCGGGATGCGCTGATAGAGGGCACCCAGCACTTATCGGACCGGGAGATAGAAGAAATGCTGGAGAAAAAGACTTTTGAAAGAAAGCATTTCTGTAGCACCTTTCACCATAGGTGAAGGGGTAATCCCTGGAGAAGTCAGTGGATTAGTAACCCAGCAGCTCAGGCCAAAGGACATGGGTTCAAACGGCAGCGGGAGGGATTTAGATTCAAGTAATTAATCAAATGAATCTGGATTTTAAAGCAAGTCTCAGTAATGGTGGCCATGAAACTATCATTGATTGAATAAAAACCCATCTGATTCACTAATATCCATAAGGGCAGGAAATCTGCCTTCCTTACCCGTTCTGACCTACAGGTGACTCCGGACCTACACAGTATGGGTATTTTTAACTGCCTCTGAAATGGCCCAGCAAGCACCTCAGTGGGTGTACCTGTCCCACATGGACTACAGTGGTTCAAGAAGATAGCTCAAAGGGCGGCATGTCGCGCAGTGGTTAGCGCTGGGACTACGGCGCTGAGGACCCAGGTTTGAATCCCGGCCCTGGGTCACTGTCCGTGTGGAGTTTGCACATTCTCCCCGTGTCTCCGTGCGTTTCGCCCCCGCAACCCAAATTGCCGCTCAATTGGGAAAAAAATAATAATTTGGTACTCTAAATTTATTTTTAAAAAGGTACCTCAATATTATCTTCTCAAGGGGAGTTAGGGACGGGCACTAAATGCCGTCTTAGCCAGCAACAAACACATCCCAAGAAATAATATTTAAACATTTCAGTGTGCCCCATTGTTCTTCACAGTCAATGGAACCTTGTTAAAGTGGAATCACTGATGGTTTACAGGTGCAACAGGTGATTAAGAAGGCAAATGGAATTTTGTCCTTCATTGCGAGACGGATGGAGTTTAAGACTAGGGAGGTTATGCTGCAATTGTATAAGGTGTTAGTTAGGCCACACCTGGAGTATTGTGTTCAGTTTTGGACTCCTTACCTGAGAAAGTACATACTGGCGCTGGAGGGTGTGCAGAGGAAATTCACTAGGTTAATCCCAGAGCTGAAGGGGTTGGATTACGAGGAGAGGCTGAGTAGACTGGGACTGTACTCGTTGGAATTTAGAAAGATGTGGGGGGATCTTATAGAAACATATAAGATTATGAAGGGAATAGATAGGATAGATACGGGCAGGTTGTTTCCACTGGCGGGTGAAAGCAGAACTAGGGGGCATAGCCTCAAAATAAGGGAGGTAGATTTAGGATTGAGTTTAGGAGGAACTTCTTCACCCAAAGGGTTGAGAATCTATGGAATTCCTTGCCCAGTGAAGCAGTAGAGACTCCTTCATTAAGTGCTTTTAAGATAAAGATAGATAGTTTTTTGAAGAATAAAGGGATTAAGGGTTTGGGCCGGAAAGTGGAGCTGAGTCCACAAAAGATCAGCCATGATCTCATTGAATGGCGGAGCAGGCTCGAGGGGCCAGGTGGCCTACTCCTGCTCCTAGTTCTTATGAATGTCGGAAACAAAACATAAAAGTTGCAAACGCAAACTCCCCACACAGCACAGAAAACAATGGCAGGCAGAATTATGGAGAAGGTCACTCAGCCTATTGTCGCTTGGTCACCTTTTGGAAAGAGCTATCCAATCCATTCCAGTCCCTGCAGTCTTCTTGTAGCTCTGCAAAAGCTTCCTTTACTACACAAGGCTTAGTGATGTCGGTTGAGCATAAACATTGGGCAGCACATCAGGAGACATAATTCTGTGGGATCTCTTCCATTCACCAAGAAGGGCAGAGGGTTTAAGAGGTGACCCATGGCCCAGCATGTCTAACACTGTGGCTTTCCTCATCCAGGAGTGCCGGCCTAGCTTGTGGAAGCAAACCCCTGGAGTGGGGCTTGAACCTACAACCGTCCGACTCACTGGCAAAAGGTGCCGTGAACTGAGCCACAGCTGAAACCCGAATATAATCAACCAAACTTGTTGGGGAGGCTTTAGTAAGAGTGGGCATCAGGCGCTGCCACTCGATACCTAACACTAGTGTTGCCCAATCCTGTGGGAACATTGATTGATCTCCACGCTATCTCGTGTGACACATATTATGCCTTCAAGACCCATATGTACTTTTGTTGTCAGCTGTAATTGATGGCCACGGCACTTTCTTTTCGGGGATGATTGATGTGGTGGAAAAGATTGAAAACAAATGTTTCCAACAGTCCACCTTTCATTCACCTTTCTGTGACCTGGATCACGTTTCTCCTTCTTCTCTGCCAACCTCAGAATCTTCGCAGAGTAACCTAGGCAACGGGTGTCGGATATTTAACCACAGAAGCATCCACCTAAATCCGACCTTTGACCTGCTCACTTTCCAGAAGGAACTATTTCACCTCCCCCCCCACCCCACCTTACTCAGATGTACGAGGGACAATGAGCATCCATTTTGAAGTACACTAAATGGTTTTGAGTGATGCCATCTCTGGGGAGTAGTCATGGGTCATTTCAGAAAGAGGGTCAAAATTATAATTAATTCAGTCTGGTCCTGTTCTGCTCAAAATTGACCTGATTTTGCTTCTCTGCCTTTGTCGGTCAGTCCAATGGTGACTTGATTCCTTACCTGCCCAACTTGTCAGCCAGATATCCAATAAAGAAGGAGGAAAACATTCCTCCGATGCAGAAGATAGAGACGGATAAAGTCCAGTAAACGGTGACGCTGCGATGTTTGGGTGGTTTGGTTGCTTGCGTGAGATTCCCAACCATTGTCTCGTTCTGGGCAATATTGAGGACACGGCCATAATGATTCTCAATAACCTGGAGAGATGACAAAGCCACATCAATATTGCCTTTTCCATTTACATCTCCTCTTTGCTTGTCTCATTACTTTTCTCATCACCGCCTCCCTTTGTTTTGTGCCATCATTTAATCTCTCTTGCCCTTCACCCTATCACACGTCGTTGCTTTTCTCATTCCCCCCCCCCCCCCCCTTCATTTTCTTTGCTCGAAACCTGCACCTCTCTAACTTTACCAGTTCGGACGGGAAGTCGTCAACGTGAATCATTGGGCAGGATTTTCCGCGTAATCCTCCGGGTGTATCGTGGCAGCGGACGCAGCCATTTGGCAGTGGTGGGACCTTGTGATTATCAACGGGGTTTCCCATTGAATGGACTCCTGGCTGCCGTGAAACCCATGTCGAGGGTGCGCTGTCGAGGAGCCGGGCCAGAAGATCCCACTAACGTGAACGACTGAACAGTTCTGGCCATTGCCTCTGCTGCTCTCTCCTCAGATATTTCCTGACCTACTGATGATTCCCAGAATGATCTGTTTATATCTTATCTGAAAGAGCCACAATTACCCTTTCCAGTACAGAGGGCTGGAGTCTCCGTCTCGCCGCGCCAGATTTCTGGTTCAGCACGCCGGTGGGATTCTCCGTTGCACCGGCCGGTCAATGGGGTTTCCCATTGTGGGGAAGCCCCACGCCGTCGGGAACCCCCCCGGGCTGCCGGCAAAACGGAGCATCCCGCCGGCGGAGAATCCAGGCCAGAATTTCCGCAATCATCTTATTTTCTGATCTGAAGGGGATATTTGTGCTATTTCTTTCCGCAAAGCTATTTTGCTGATTTTCTTGATTGTATTTGCATCTTGATTAATGCAAACACTTTCTCAGGTACACCTCCCAAACCCACAACTTCCATTAACCTGGGTCGACAAATGGCATGGAAATACTATCACTCCCAAGCCAAACACGCCATTCCAATTTGGGCATTCTTGTCGATTCCTTCAGTGTCACTCAGTGAACATTCGGGAACTCCCTCGCTAGCAGAACTGTTAGAGATCCCCCCCCCCCACCCCAGGCAACGTCTTTCCACCCCAGCCAACTTCCCACCATCCCACCAAATCTCCTTCCCACCCCACCCAATCTCCCCCTCACCGCACCCAATCTCCCCCTCACCGCACCCAATCTCCCCCCCCCCCCCCCCCCCGCCAACTCGCCCCACTCCACACAGCTCCCTACCCCTCCGCCTACCATGCACAAACTGCAGTGGTTCAGGAAATAGGTCCATCACTGTTTCAGGTCAGCCAGGATGGAGCACAATTGCTGGTCTTACGAGAAAAGCCCACATATCGAACAACCCTGCTGTTTTATTTTGGGTAGAGTGCTCTTCGTGTACCCCAGACATCATTCAAGAAAGAAAGAATTTGTATTTATATCGCGCCTTCCTCCACCTCACCACCTTACAGCCAGTGAATTGTGTTTGGAATGTTGTAATGTAGGAAATGCAGCAGCTAATTTGTGCACAGCAAGATCCCAGAACCAGCATCAGTGACAAAGTATTGTTTCTTCCCTGTGTGGTGTACCTTACACAATCTGAACAAGTGTAAATACCTGTGGAAGAGCGGAGGTGCCACGTGTCAAAGGAAGCTATCTGATTGCTCAATCTAATTCGAGCTACTTTGCTGCGAGCAATTAAACCCAACTCATTACTACTGCCCTTGTGTGAATCAGCTGGTGATTAAAGGAGTTTCTGACAACAATGGAGTGTCTTTCAGTAACTCCCAGTTCCGAGAATTGCAATGGCCATTGGAACAGGTGATATTAAAGGAGGCTGAACAACATATAAACTAATTAAACTTTCCCAAAAAGAAACGGGGAGAACGTGCAGTAGCCCAAGCCGGGAATCGAACCTGGGACCCTGGCGCTGTGAAGAAGCAGTGCTAACCACTGTGCTACCGCGCTGCCCACAGTCACTGATAAGGAATCTAAGAGGTTGACAGAAAGAAATGGAGGAATGATGGGAGTTTCAATCAATGGGCTGGGAATCAAGAAGTTGAGAGTGGCCAGCGGGAGATCGGAGGTTTTAGAGAATGGCCAGTGGATTCGTGAACCTGAGACAGGAGAGAAAGTGAATGTCTAAGCTGGTGAACGGGATGCCAATCAAGCGGGTTAGTTGTTGAGCTTCTTGAGTATTGTTGGAGCTGATCTCATCCAGGCAAGTGGAGAGTATTCCATTACACTCCTGACAAGAGCCTTGTCAATGGTGGACAGCTTTGGGGGGGGGGGGGTCAGGAGGTGAGTTACTCACTGCCGGATTCCTGGCCTCTGACCTGCTCTAGTAGCCACAGTATTTATATGGCTGGGTCCAGTTCAGCTTGTGGTCAATGGTAACCCCAGGATGTTGAAGGTGGGGGATTTAGTGATAGTGATGCCATTGAGTGTCAAGGGGAGATGTTCTGATTCTCTCGTGTTCCTATGTGAGCCTTTGTTAGAATTAATTTAATTTATCTACAAGGGGGAAGAGAATCAAATGTAAAATGATTTCCTGTAAATCAGAAAATAGACAGCTTGTATGCAATTCCTTTTCTCAATAATTATACAACAGATGGGATGGCCACCCACTGATTCATTCCCGAGTGATTTAAAGGCACGAGCAAAGGTCACCGCAAAGGTCACCGCATCCACTTCAGCTCGGAACGGAAACCTCACAAAGAGGAAAGTTTCTTTCATGAAGAAAATCCGGCAGCTGTCCCTCAGCGTTCCCTTGACCTGAGCAGAAAATATCTGACTGTCATGTGAGAGTACCTTTAAGAAATGGGTGTTTGTAAATGGGTGTGTATATAAATATCTGTAGTGACGGTACCTTTAAGAAATTGGTAATTTATTACTGCAGTGATGTCAGAGAGTGGGTGGAGCTGGGCTGTCTGTCAGCTTTTTACTTTTGTTTTAGGCTGATTGCTGCAGGGTGCGTTTTAGTTTCGTTTTCAGTGTTGGAGCTGAAGCCAGACAGTGCAGGTGTACTGTTGATCTCTCTGCCATGAAAAGACTATCTCTTGATCATTTGGTGAATTCAGAATTATAAATGGTTTCAGTAGTGAATGTAAACCTAATGTGCTTCTGTTGAAAGGTGTTTCTTCTGTCTTCTGGATGTCATTTGGGAAGTTATTAAGGATTACTTAGCGTTGTATTCTTTGGGGGTTGTATTTGAATTGATGGTTGCTAAGATGTTCACTGTATGTTTTAAAAAGGTTAACTTGAGTTCATAGAATAAACATTGTTTGTCTTTTAAAAAAATACTTTTCCATTTCTGCTGTCCCACACCTGTAGAGTGGGCCGTGTGCTCCCCATACCACAATCTATTAAAAGTTGTGGGTCAGATGACCTCCATGATACACTTTGGGGTTCTCTAAACCCTGGCCCATAACATGGCTCATAGGCCGGCAGGAATTTCTGGACCAGCCGACAGCCACCCCCATCCCAGGCTTCCCAGCGGTGACGGGTGCCTTCAACGGGATTGTCCCGTTGACAATGGAGCGGCCAGAAGGTCTCGCCTTCTCTGCCGCAAAACCCGCTGTGGGGTGCGTGGAAAATCCCCGCCCATTGATCCAAGAAAGGGTACAGCACAGAAAGAGGCCATTCAGTCCAACCTCCTATGCTGGCTTTCCAAAATAACTATTCAATTCATCCCACTTCTCCCCACCTCTCAAAGGCTTGTGGACCCCTGTAAATCTCTACCCAGAATGTTCTGCTTGCTCAGTCATTGAGTGGAAACAAGTCAGAGATTCGTGGATACTTCAGGAATCAAAGGATATGGAATAATGCGGGAAGTGGAATCAGGTTAAAGATTAACTTGTTAAATGGTGGAGCGGGCTCGAAGGGATTGAAGGACCTACCTCTGATCCAATTCCTTATGCTTTTCTTTCCTGCGTTTCCCCCATAGCCCCTTCAAGCATTTAGCCAATTTGATTAATCAGTGGATGATTCAGCCCTAAACGAGGCTATTGAACCCATTGTGGCTATGATGGTGAAGTCGGCATCCTCACCGTTGTCCTGAGGGAGTGTTGCACTATCAGAGGTGCAGCCTTTCAGTTGAAATATGACAGTGAAAGCTCCCCTCTGCCCTCGCAGCGACTGTGCAAGATTCCACAAGACTGTTCAAAGAGGAACGAGGAAATGCCCCCAGGCTGGCAACAGCCCAACTCTGTAACCCCTGCCAGCCCAACAACCCTCTGAGATCTAAAAGAAGTGAGACTCTGTGGATGCTGGAACTCTGAAATACAAAGTACTGGATGAGCACAACGTGTCTGGCCGCCTCTGTGGAAAGGAACCTTTCGAGTCCGTGTGACGCCTTCCACAGAACCAGGTTGGTGCGCTCCTCCGTTCCGGCCTCTCTTCAACATCCCTCCATTTTAACCCCTCCACCAGCCACTCCCGTGCCTCCAGTTCCCTGTCCTCGAAGCTCTGGAATTCCTTTCCTGAACCTCTTCACAAGCCCAGCTTCATCAAACTCCTCCAGACCTTTCACGGAGCCCAAACATTCTGTCCCCATACCTTCGCTCAGCCTCAAAGGTTTTACGATGTTAACGGCACTTTGTAAATTGCTGTTGTTTGCGTCCTGGTCAATATTTAGCCCTGAATGAAACTCAATTTTTTAAAAAGAGGCAGATTCCCTGGTCATAATCTCATTACTGTTTCTGGGATCTTGCTGTGTATGAATCGGCTGCCAAGATTCCTCCAGTACAAAAGGCCATTTCACTGGCTGTAAAATAGCTCTGGGAGAGTCTGAGGTTGTTTTTTTTTTAAATTTAGAGCACCCAATTCATTTTTGGGGCAATTTGAAATGAAATGAAATGAAAATCGCTTATTGTCACAAGTAGGCTCCAATGAAGTTACTGTGAAAAGCCCCTAGTCGCCACATTCCGGCGCCTGTTCGGGGAGGCTGGTACGGGAATTGAACCGTGCTGCTGGCCTGCCTTGGTCTGCTTTCAAAGCCAGCGATTTGGCCCTGTGCTAAACAGCCCCAATTTAGCGTGGCCAGTCCACCTACCTTGCACACCTTTGGGCTGTGGGGGCGAAACCCACGCAAACACGGGGAGAACGTGCAAACTCCACACGGACAGTGACCCGGGGCCGGGATCGAACCTGGGACCTCGGCGCCGTGAGGCTGCAGTGCTACCAGAGTCTGAGGTTTTGGAGAGTACTACAGGAATGCACGACTCTATTTCTGTAAATAAATCGGCCGAGGCGGACATGGTGAGACCGTCGTTATCTACAGTAGGTTTAAGTGATGATCTTACCTCCTGCGGTGCATTGATAACACCGAGTCCATAACCAAACTGTAAGGAGCCGAGCACTGCTGTGAAAACAGAGAGGACCAGCAACCCTGTCACTTCCTGAATGAAGAATACAGAAGGTCAGAAATTAGGCAGCCCCCTTGCTGATGAGAATCCATCACCGACATTGGTGATCACTAAAAGCCCTCGTACAGGAGGCTGGCGAGGAGAGAGGAGGGGAAAGAGTGAGGAGAGAAATTGGGAAAGGAGGTCAGGAATGAGGGGAGGGATTGGGAGATGGGAAATCTGCGGAGAGATTGGGAAGAGCGGAATTCGAGGAAGGATTGGGAGTGGATGTGAGGCAATCAGTGAGAGGCAGAAGTGGGAGAAAATGGGAAAAGGGCAGGAGATGAAGGGAGTGGAGAAGGGAATAGGGAGGCGATGGGAGGGAAAGGAAAGGGGATGAGGGTGATGAGTGGGTGGTGGGTGAGGTTTTGGCGATAGGAGGCGGTTGGAGAAGGTGGTCTCCAATGGAACTCAGCACGATATCCCAGTCATTGGGAACAGACAGGCAATGTCGCCAGTTAATCCAGGAAATTCTAACACGTGATGCAATGCCAACTCCAAAAACAAGTCCTATTACTTAGGCTGACTCCTTGACATGCTACTGAGAGGGTACTGAGCTCGTTCCCGCTGGGCGTAACTTTTCCAATGACCCAATAAACATTCCTCCCGCTAGCAATACAGGGTTAACTGGTTCTGCCTCCCATGATGGTAATAACAGTGTCAAGGCCCAAGGTGGACACACAAATCTACCATCATACAGGTGACTGACCCAGGAGGCCCAAGAAGGTAAGTAAACAGGGTAGCTCGTATTCCATGAGTCCCATGGAGAGATCGATTAATGTATCTCCGTGGGCCTAGTAAGCGTTATTACAATGAGCATTCATGGAATCTTGCCATGCACTTCATTTCACAATGCAACAACAAACCAAAAAGTTACTGAAAAATGCATGTTGTTGTTTTAGTGTAGCATTGTCAAAGTATTCCATGTGGCTTCTCCAAATAAGGATGAGTCATCGATACTTTTTGATACAGCCTCTGCTGACATAAATCTGGTTAAGCAGGAAGCTAACATTTTTGCGAATGGATTAAATCAACAGTTTGATTACAGGCGGAGTATTAACATTCCCTGTTAGCAGAATCCAGTACTCACTTTAATATTTAAAAAGTGCCACGTTATCAGTCAGGAGCACTGAGGAAGGTTCGCCTGCAGGGCCTCACTCCAACTAACGGTGGGGTGACTGGCACAGCCACGGACCGCAGGAAGTGCCAAGGTGTTGAATTGACAGGACCTCAGGCAACACCTCCTCGCCACTGGGCCAGTGGAAATGATCAGACCTCCCTCAACCATTGCACCCCGGCCCAAGCTGGGCCTGTGGTGACAGCGCAACCCGGCCAAATGCACCCTTCGCACCCCACTGCCCACCAATTATTATTTTTTATAAAAAATTTAATTTAGCTGTTAGCCAGATCTTGGTAGAAAGTTAGAGGAATGGCAGGGAAGGGAGTGCAATGTTCCTCCTGCAGGATGTTTGAGGTGAGGGATGCAGTTAGTGTCCCTGCTGATTTTACCTGCAGGAAGTGCTGCCATCTCCAGCTCCTCCAAGACCGAGTTAGGGAACTGGAGCTGGAGTTGGAAGAACTTCGGATCATTCGGGAGGCAGAAGGGGTCATAGATAGCAGCTTCAGGGAATTAGTTACACCAAAGATTGGAGATAGGTGGGTAACTGTAAGAGGGACTGGGAAAAAGCAGTCAGTGCAGGGATCCCCTGCGGTCGTTCCCCTGAGAAACAAGTATACCGCTTTGGATACTTGTGGGGGGGGGACTTACCAGGGGTAAGCCATGGGGTACGGGCCTCTGGCACGGAGTCTGTCCCTGTTGCTCAGAAGGGAAGGGGGGAGAAGAGCAGAGCATTAGTAATTGGGGACTCTATAGTCAGGGGCACAGATAGGAGATTTTGTGGGAGCGTGAGAGACTCACGTTTGGTATGTTGCCTCCCAAGTGCAAGGGTACGTGATGTCTCGGATCGTGTTTTCCGGGTCCTTAGGGGGAGGGGGAGCAGCCCCAAGTCGTGGTCCACATTGGCACGAACGACATAGGTAGGAAAGGGGACAAGGATGTCAGGCAGGCTTTCAGGGAGCTAGGATGGAAGCTCAGAACTAGAACAAACAGAGTTGTTATCTCTGGGTTGTTGCCCGTGCCACGTGATAGTGAGATGAGGAATAGGGAGAGAGAGCATTTAAACACGTGGCAACAGGGATGGTGCAGGCGGGAGGGATTCAGATTTCTGGATAACTGGGGCTTTTTCTGGGGAAGGTGGGACCTCTACAGACAGGATGGTCTACATCTGAACCTGAGGGGCACAAATATCCTGGGGGGGGAGATTTGTTAGTGCTCTTTGGGGGGGTTTAAACTAATGCAGCAGGTGCATGGGAACCTGGATTGTAGTTTTAGGGTAAGGGAGAATGAGAGTATAGAGGTCAGGAGCACAGATTTGACGTCGCAGGAGGGGGCCAGTGTTCAGGTAGGTGGTTTGAAGTGTGTCTACTTCAATGCCAGGAGTATACGAAACAAGGTAGGGGAACTGGCAGCATGGGTTGGTACCTGGGACTTCGATGTTGTGGCCATTTCGGAGACATGGATAGAGCAGGGACAGGAATGGATGTTGCAGGTTCCGGGGTTTAGGTGTTTTAGTAAGCTCAGAGAGGAGGCAAAAGAGGGGGAGGTGTGGCGCTGCTAGTCAAGAGCAGTATTACGGTGGCGGAGAGGATGCTAGATGGGGACTCTTCTTCCGAGGTAGTATGGGCTGAAGTTAGAAACAGGAAAGGAGAGGTCACCCTGTTGGGAGTTTTTTATAGGCATCCTAATAGTTCTAGGGATGTAGAGGAAAGGATGGCGAAGATGATTCTGGATAAGAGCGAAAGTAACAGGGTAGTTATTATGAGAGACTTTAACTTTCCAAATATTGACTGGAAAAGATATAGTTCGAGTACAATAGATGGGTCGTTTTTTGTACAGTGTGTGCAGGAGGGTTTCCTGAAACAATATGTTGACAGGCCAACAAGAGGCGAGGCCACGTTGGATTTGGTTTTGGGTAATGAACCAGGCCAGGTGTTGGATTTGGAGGTAGGAGAGCACTTTGGGGACAGTGACCACAATTCGGTGACGTTTACGTTAATGATGGAAAGGGATAAGTATACACCGCAGGGCAAGAGTTATAGCTGGGGGAAGGGCAATTATGATGCCAGTAGACGTGACTTGGGGGGGATGAGGTGGAGAAGTAGGCTGCAAGTGTTGGGCACACTGGATAAGTGGGGCTTGTTCAAGGATCAGCTACTGCGTGTTCTTGATAAGTATGTACCGGTCAGGCAGGGAGGAAGGCGTCGAGCGAGGGAACCGAAGTTTCAGTTGGGGCGCTGGATAGTTACAAGGTAGCGAGGAAGGATCTAAAGAGGGAGATAAGACAAGCAAGGAGGGGACATGAGAAGTATTTGGCAGGAAGGATCAAGGAAAACCCAAAAGCTTTCTATAGGTATGTCAGGAATAAGCGAATGACGAGGGAAAGAGTAGGACCAGTCAAGGACAGGGATGGGAAATTGTGTGTGGAGTCTGAAGAGATAGGCGAGATACTAAATGAATATTTTTCGTCAGTATTCACTCAGGAAAAAGATAATGTTGTGGAGGAGAATGCAGAGCCCCAGGCTAATAGAATAGATGGCATTGAGGTACGTAGGGAAGAGGTGTTGGCAATTCTGGACAGGCTGAAAATAGATAAGTCCCCGGGACCTGATGGGATTTATCCTAGGATTCTCTGGGAGGCCAGGGAAGAGATTGCTGGACCTTTGGCTTTGATTTTTATAGTACGAAGTCTTACAACACCAGGTTAAAGTCTAACAGGTTTGTTTCGATGTCACTAGCTTTCGGGGCGCTGCTCCTTCCTCAGGTGAATGAAGAGGTCTGTTCAAGACATTTTTATGTCATCATTGGCTACAGGAATAGTGCCAGAGGACTGGAGGACAGCAAATGTGGTCCCTTTGTTCAAAAAGGGGAGCAGAGACAACCCCGGCAACTATAGACCGGTGAGCCTCACATCTGTAGTGGGTAAAGTCTTGGAGGGGATTATAAGAGACAAGATTTATAATCATCTAGATAGGAATAATATGATCAGGGATAGTCAGCATGGCTTTGTGAAGGGTAGGTCATGCCTCACAAACCTTATTGAGTTCTTTGAGAAGGTGACTGAACAGGTAGATGAGGGTAGAGCAGTTGATGTGGTGTATATGAATTTCAGCAAAGCGTTTGATAAGGTTCCCCACGGTAGGCTATTGCAGAAAATATGGAGGCTGGGGATTGAGGGTGATTTCGAGATGTGGATCAGAAATTGGCTAGCTGAAGGAAGACAGAGGGTGGTGGTTGATGGGAAATGTTCAGAATGGAGTACAGTCACAAGTGGAGTACCACAAGGATCTGTTCTGGGGCCGTTGCTGTTTGTCATTTTTATCAATGACCTAGAGGAAGGCGCAGAAGGGTGGGTGAGTAAATTTGCAGACGATACTAAAGTCGGTGGTGTTGTCGATAGTGTGGAAGGATGTAGCAGGTTACAGAGGGATATAGATAAGCTGCAGAGCTGGGCTGAGAGGTGGCAAATGGAGTTTAATGTAGAGAAGTGTGAGGTGATTCACTTTGGAAGGAATAACAGGAATGCGGAATATTTGGCTAATGGTAAAGTTCTTGAAAGTGTGGATGAGCAGAGGGATCTAGGTGTCCATGTACATAGATCCCTGAAAGTTGCCACCCAGGTTGATAGGGTTGTGAAGAAGGCCTATGGAGTGTTGGCCTTTATTGGTAGAGGGATTGAGTTCCAGAGTCGGGAGGTCATGTTGCAGCTGTACAGAACTCTGGTACGGCCCCATTTGGAGTATTGCGTACAGTTCTGGTCGCCGCATTATAGGAAGGACGTGGAGGCTTTGGAGCGGGTGCAGAGGAGATTTACCAGGATGTTGCCTGGTATGGAGGGAAAATCTTGTGAGGAAAGGCTGATGGACTTGAGGTTGTTTTCGTTGGAGAAAAGAAGGTTAAGAGGAGACTTAATAGAGGCATACAAAATGATCAGGGGGTTGGATAGGGTGGACAGTGAGAGCCTTCTCCCGCGGATGGAAATGGCTGGCACGAGGGGACATAACTTTAAACTGAGGGGTAATAGATATAGGACAGAGGTCAGAGGTAGGTTCTTTACGCAAAGAGTAGTGAGGCCGTGGAATGCCCTACCTGCTACAGTAGTGAACTCGCCAACATTGAGGGCATTTAAAAGTTTATTGGATAAACATATGGATGATAATGGCATCGTGTAGGTTAGATGGCTTTTGTTTCGGTGCAACATCGTGGGCCGAAGGGCCTGTACTGCGCTGTATTGTTCTATGTTCTATGTTCTATTACTGTCCAGCTGGGTAAAGAGCCACAGGAATCTTACAGGATACTGCGAGGCCTGGATAGAGTGGACGTGGAGAGGATGTTTCCACTTGTAGGAAAAACTAGAAGCAGAGGACACAATCTCAGACTAAAGGGACGATCCTTTCAAACAGAGATGAGGAGGAATTTCTTCAGCCAGAGGGTGGTGAATCTGTGGAACACTTTTCTGTGGAGGCCAAATCGCTGAGTGTCTTTAAGACAGAGATTGATAGGTTCTTGATTAAAAGGGGAGCAGAGGTTATGGGGAGAAGGCGGGAGAATGGGGATGAGGAAATATCAGCCATGATTGAATGGCGGAACAGACTCGATGGGCCGAGTGGCCAAATTCTGCTCCTATGTCCTGTGGTCTTATGTTTGGAGACTCAGGACACTTAACAGAAAATTGGATGAGTACTAAAATAAATGAGCAAATTTTAAACCAGGACAATGACACAATGGACAGTTAACAATGATGTCAGAAACATGGAGCAAAGTGAACAAATCCCAGGAAACCGCCACTACCGAACCTGATAAAGATCGCCTCACCTGGACAGATTCGGACATGTTCACTGGGACCCGATCTCCAAACACTGACACTCCGCAAGGACCCCCTGTAAATACTGACACACTCCCCGGAGACCCCCAGTAAATACTGACGCACTCCCCGGAGACCCCCTGTAAATACTGACACACTCCCCGGAGACCCCCTGTAAACACTGACACACTCCGCGGGGACCCTCTGTAAATACTGACACACTCCCCGGGACCCTCTGTAAATACTGACACACTCCCCGGAGACCCCCTGTAAATACTGACACACACCCCCGGGGACCCCCTGTAAATACTGACACACTCCCCGGGGACCCTCTGTAAATACTGACTCACTCCCCGGGGACCCCCTGTAAATACTGACACACTCCCCGGGGACCCCCTGTAAATACTGACGCACTCCCCGGGGACCCCCTGTAAATACTGACACACTCCCCGGGGACCCCCTATAAATACTGACACACTCCCCCGGGGTCTCCCTGTAAATACTGACACACTCCCCGGGGACCCTCTGTAAATACTGACTCACTCCCCGGGACCCCCTGTAAATACTGACACACTCCCCGGGGACCGCCTGTAAATACTGACACACTCCCTGGGATCCTCTGTAAATACTGACACACTCCCCGGGGACCCCCTGTAAATATTGACACACTCCCCGGTGACCCCCTGTAAATACTGACACACTCCCCGGAGACCCCCTGTAAATACTGACACACTCCCCGGAGACCCCCTGTAAATACTGAAACACTCCCCGGGGACCCCCTGTAAACACTGACACACTCCCCGGGGAGCCTCTGTAAATAGTGACACACTCCCCGGGGCCCCCTGTAAATACTGACACACTCCCTGGGACCTCCTGTAAATACTGACACACTCCCCGGGACCCCCTGTAAATACTGACACACTCCCCGGAGACCCCCTGTAAATACTGACACACTCCCCGGGACCCCCTGTAAATACTGACACACTCCCCGGAGACCCCCTGTAAATACTGACACACTCCCCGGGACCCCCTGTAAATACTGACACACTCCCCGGAGACCCACTGTAAATACTGACACATTCCCCGGGGCCCCCTGTAAATACTGACACACTCCCCGGAGACCCCCTGTAAATACTGACACACTCCCCGGGGTCCCCTGTAAATACTGACACACTCCCCGGGAGCTCCTGTAATTACAGACACACTCCCCGGAGACCCCCTGTAAATACTGACGCACTCTACGGGGAACCCCCGTAAATACTGACACATTCCCTGGGGACCCTCTGTAAATACTGAACACTCTCTGGGGACCCCCTGTAAACACTGAGACATTCCCCGGGGACTCCCCTGTAAATACTGACACACACCCCGGGACTCTCTGTCAATACTGACACACTCCCCGGGGACCCCCTGTAAATACTGACACACTCCCCTATGGACCCCCTGTAAATACCGACACACTCTCCGGGGACCCCCTGTAAATACTGTCACACACCCCGGGACTCTCTGTAAATACTGACACACTCCCCGGGGACCCCCTGTAAATACTGACACACTCCCCTATGGACCCCCTGTAAATACCGACACACTCCCCGGGGTCCCCTGTAAATACTGACACACTCGCCGGAGACCCCCTGTAAATACTGACACACTCCCCGGGGACCAATGTAAATACTGACACACTCCCCGGAGACCCCCTGTAAATACTGACACACTCCCCGGAGACCCCCTGTAAATACTGACACACTCCCCGGGGACCCACTGTAAATACTGACACACTCACCGGGGACCCCCTGTAAATACTGACGCACTCTACGGGGAACACCCGTAAATACTGACACATTCCCTGGGGACCCTCTGTAAATACTGAACACTCTCTGGGGACCCCCTGTAAACACTGAGACATTCCCCGGGGACTCCCCTGTAAATACTGACACACACCCCGGGACTCTCTGTAAATACTGACACACTCCCCGGGGACCTCCTGTAAATACTGACACACTCCCCTATGGACCCCCTGTAAATACCGACACACTCTCCGGGGACCCCCTGTAAATACTGACACACTTCCCGGGGACACCCCTGTAAATACTGACACACACCCCGGGACCCCCTGTAAATACTGTCACACTCCCCGGGGACCCCCTGTAAATACTGACACACTCCCCGGGACCCACTGTAAATACTGACACACTCCCCGGGGCAACCTGTAAATACTGACACACTTCCCGGGGACTCCCTGTAAATACTGACACACTTCCCGGGGACCCCCTGTATATACTGACACACTCACCGGGAAACTACTGTAAATACTGTCACACTCCCCGGGCCTCACTGTAAATACTGACACACTCCCCGGGACCCCCAGTAAAAACTGACACACGTCCCGGGAACTCCCCTGTAAATACTGTCACACTCCCCTCGGGACCGCCTGTAAATACTGACACACTCCCTGGGACACCCTGTAAATACTGACACACTCACTGGGGACCCCCTGTAAATACTGACACACTCCCTGGGATCCTCTGTAAATACTGACACACTCCCCGGGGACTCTCTGTAAATACTGACACACTCCCCGGGGACTCCCCTGGAAATACTGACACACTCCCCGGGGACTCTCTGTAAATACTGACACACTCCTCGGGGACTCCCCTGTAAATACTGACACACTCCCCGGGGGCTCTCTGTAAATACTGACACACTACACTGGGACCCTCTGTAAACACTGAGACGTTCCCCGGGGACTCCCCTGCAAATACTGACACACTCCCCGGGACTCTCTGTAAATACTGACACACTCCCCGGGGATCCCCTGTAAATACTGTCACACTCCCCGGGAATCTACTGCAAATACTGACACATTCTCCGGGATCCTCTGTAAAAACTGACACACTCCCCGGGGACTCCCCTGTAAATACTGACACACTACACGGGGACCCTCTGTAAATACTGACACACTACACGGGGACCTTCTGAAAACACTGAGACATTCCCCGGGGACTCCCTGTAAATACTGACGCCCACCCCGGGGACTCCCTGTAAATACTGACACACTCTCCGGGGACACCCCTGTAAATACTGACACACTCCCCGGGGACTCCCTGTAAATACTGACGCACTCCCCGGGGCCCCCCTGTAAATACTGACACACTCCCCGGCGTTCCCCTGTAATAACTGACACACTCCCCGGGGACTCCCATGTAAATACTGATACACTCCCCGGGGACCCCCTGGAAATACTGACACACTCCCCGGGGACTCCCATGTAAATACTGATACACTCCCCGGGGACCCCCTGGAAATACTGACACACTCCCCGGGAATCTACTGTAATTACTGACACATTCCCCGAGAGCCACAGTAAAAACTGACACACTCCCAGGGACCCCCTGTAAATACTGACACACTCCCCGGGATCCTCTGTAAATACTGACACACTCCCCGGGGACCCCCAGTAAATACTGATACACTCCCCGGGGACTCCCTGTAATTAATGACAAACTCCCCGGGAATCTACTGCAAATACTGACACACTCCCCGGGACTCTCTGTAAATACTGACACACTCCCCGGGACCCCCTGTAAATACTGACACACTCCCCGGGGACACCCCTGTAAATACTGACACACACAAAGAACAAAGAACAAAGAACAAAGAAATGTACAGCACAGGAACAGGCCCTTCGGCCCTCCAAGCCCGTGCCGACCATACTGCCCGACTAAACTACAATCTTCTACACTTCCTGGGTCCGTATCCTTCTATTCCCATCCTATTCATATATTTGTCAAGATGCCCCTTAAATGTCCCTATCGTCCCTGCTTCCACTACCTCCTCCGGTAGCGAGTTCCAGGCACCCACTACCCTCTGCGTAAAAAACTTGCCTCGTACATCTACTCTAAACCTTGCCCCTCTCACCTTAAACCTATGCCCCCCAGTAATTGACCCCTCTACCCTGGGGAAAAGCCTCTGACTATCCACTCTGTCTATGCCCCTCATAATTTTGTATACCTCTATCAGGTCGCCCCTCAACCTCCTTCGTTCCAGTGAAAACAAACCGAGTTTATTCAATCGCTCCTCATAGCTTATGCCCTCCATACCAGGCAACATTCTGGTAAATCTCTTCTGCACCCTCTCTAAAGCCTCCACATCCTTCTGGTGGTGTGGCGACCAGAATTGAACACTATACTCCAAGTGTGGCCTAACTAAGGTTCTATACAGCTGCAACATGACTTGCCAATTCTTATACTCAATGCCCCGGCCAATGAAGGCAAGCATGCCGTATGCCTTCTTGACTACCTTCTCCACCTGTGTTGCCCCTTTCAATGACCTGTGGACCTGTACTCCTAGATCTCTTTGACTTTCAATACTCTTGAGGGTTCTACCATTCACTGTATATTCCCTACCTGCATTAGCCCTTCCAAAATGCATTACCTCACATTTGTCCGGATTAAACTCCATCTGCCATCTCTCCGCCCAAGTCTCCAGACAATCTAATTCCTGCTGTATCCTCAGACAGTCCTCATCGCTATCCGCAATTCCACCAACCTTTGTGTCGTCTGCAAACTTACTAATCAGACCAGTTACATTTTCCTCCAAATCATTTATATATACTACAAACAGCAAAGGTCCCAACACTGATCCCTGTGGAACACCACTGGTCACAGCCCTCCAATTAGAAAAGCATCCCTCCATTGCTACCCTCTGCCTTCTATGGCCTAGCCAGTTCTGTATCCACCTTGCCAGTTCACCCCTGATCCCGTGTGACTTCACCTTTTGTACTCGTCTACCATGAGGGACCTTGTCAAAGGCCTTACTGAAGTCCATATAGACAACATCTACTGCCCTACCTGCATCAATCATCTTAGTGACCTCCTCGAAAAATTCTATCAAGTTAGTGAGACACGACCTCCCCTTCACAAAACCGTGCTGCCTCTCACTAATACTGCTGCCTCTCACTAATACACACACCTCGGGGACTCCCCTGTAAAGAGTGATACACTCCCCGGGGACCCCCTGTAAATACTGACACACTCCCCGGGAATCTACTGTAAATACTGACACACTCCCCTGGGACCCCCTGTAAATACTGACACACTCCCCGGGAATCTACTGTAAATACTGACACACTCCCCGGGGACTCCCCTGAAAATACTGACACACTCCCCGGGAATCTACTGTAAATACTGACACACTCCCCGGGCCTCTCTGTAAATATTGACACACTCCCCGGGACCCCCAGTAAAAACGGACACACTTCCCGGGGACTCCCCTGTAAATACTGTCACACTCCCCTGGGGAACCTCTGTAAATACTGACACACTACCCGGGACACCCTGTAAACACTGACACGCTCTCTGGGGACGCCCTGTAAATACTGAGGCACTCCCCGGTGACCCCCTGTAAATACTGACACACTCCCCGGGGGCACCCTGTAAATACTGACACACTCCCCGGTGACCCCCTGTAAATACTGACACACTCACTGGGGACCCCCTGTAAATACTGACACACTCCCCGGGGGCCCCCTGTAAATACTGACACACTCCCCGGGGACCCCCTGTAAATACTGACACACTCACTGGGGACCCCCTGTAAATATTGACACACTCCCCGGTGACCCCCTGTAAATACTGACACACTCCCCGGGGACTCCCCTGTAAATACTGACACACTCCCCGGGGGCCCCCTGTAATTACTGACACACTCCCCGGGGGCCCCCTGTAATTACTGACACTCTCCCCGGTGACCCCCTGTAAATACTGACACACTCCCCGGGGACTCCCTGTAAATACTGACGCACTCCCCGGGGCCCCCCTGTAATTACTGACACACTCCCCGGGGACCCCCTGTAAATACTGACACACTCCCCGGGGACTCCTGTAAATACTGACACACTCCCCGGGGACTCCCTGTAAATACTGACACACTCCCCGGGGACCCCCTGTAAATACTGACGCACTCCCCGGGGACTCCTGTAAATACTGACACACTCTCCGGGGCCCCCTGTAAATACTGACACACTCCCCGGGGACGGCCTGTAAATACTGACACACTCCCCGGGGACTCCCTGTAAATACTGACACACTCCCCAGGACCCCCTGTAAATACTGACGCACTCCCCGGGGACCCCCTGTAAATACTGACACACTCCCCGGGGACCCCCTGTAAATACTGACACACTCCCCGGGGACGGCCTGTAAATACTGTCACACTCCCCCAGGGACCCCCTGTAAATACTGACACACTCCCCGGGGACTCCCCTGTAAACACTGACACACTCCCCGGGGACGGCCTGTAAATACTGTCACACTCCCCCAGGGACCCCCTGTAAATACTGACACACTCCCCTATGGACCCCCTGTAAATACCGACACACTCTCCGGGGACCCCCTGTAAATACTGTCACACACCCCGGGACTCTCTGTAAATACTGACACACTCCCCGGGGACCCCCTGTAAATACTGACGCACTCCCCGGGGACCCCCTGTAAATACTGACACACTCCCCGGGGACCCCCTATAAATACTGACACACTCCCCCGGGGTCTCCCTGTAAATACTGACACACTCCCCGGGGACCCTCTGTAAATACTGACTCACTCCCCGGGACCCCCTGTAAATACTGACACACTCCCCGGGGACCCCCTGTAAATACTGACACACTCCCTGGGATCCTCTGTAAATACTGACACACTCCCCGGGGACCCCCTGTAAATATTGACACACTCCCCGGTGACCCCCTGTAAATACTGACACACTCCCCGGAGACCCCCTGTAAATACTGACACACTCCCCGGAGACCCCCTGTAAATACTGAAACACTCCCCGGGGACCCCC
Organism: Scyliorhinus torazame; assembly: GCF_047496885.1. NCBI lineage: Eukaryota > Metazoa > Chordata > Chondrichthyes > Carcharhiniformes > Scyliorhinidae > Scyliorhinus > Scyliorhinus torazame. Next base: position 9,150,175 of record NC_092720.1, read on the forward strand.
TGTAAACACTGACACACTCCCCGGGGAGCCTCTGTAAATAGTGACACACTCCCCGGGGCCCCCTGTAAATACTGACACACTCCCTGGGACCTCCTGTAAATACTGACACACTCCCCAGAGACCCCCTGTAAATACTGACACACTCCCCGGGACCCCCTGTAAATACTGACACACTCCCCGGAGACCCCCTGTAAATACTGACACACTCCCCGGGACCCCCTGTAAATACTGACACACTCCCCGGAGACCCCCTGTAAATACTGACACACTCCCCGGGACCCCCTGTAAATACTGACACACTCCCCGGAGACCCACTGTAAATACTGACACATTCCCCGGGGCCCCCTGTAAATACTGACACACTCCCCGGAGACCCCCTGTAAATACTGACACACTCCCCGGGGTCCCCTGTAAATACTGACACACTCCCCGGGAGCTCCTGTAATTACAGACACACTCCCCGGAGACCCCCTGTAAATACTGACGCACTCTACGGGGAACCCCCGTAAATACTGACACATTCCCTGGGGACCCTCTGTAAATACTGAACACTCTCTGGGGACCCCCTGTAAACACTGAGACATTCCCCGGGGACTCCCCTGTAAATACTGACACACACCCCGGGACTCTCTGTAAATACTGACACACTCCCCGAGGACTCCCTGTAAATACTGACACACTCCCCGGGGACCCCCTGTAAATACTGACGCACTCCCCGGGGACTCCTGTAAATACTGACACACTCTCCGGGGCCCCCTGTAAATACTGACACACTCCCCGGGGACGGCCTGTAAATACTGACACACTCCCCGGGGACTCCCTGTAAATACTGACACACTCCCCAGGACCCCCTGTAAATACTGACGCACTCCCCGGGGACCCCCTGTAAATACTGACACACTCCCCGGGGACCCCCTGTAAATACTGACACACTCCCCGGGGACGGCCTGTAAATACTGTCACACTCCCCCAGGGACCCCCTGTAAATACTGACACACTCCCCGGGGACTCCCCTGTAAACACTGACACACTCCCCGGGGACGGCCTGTAAATACTGTCACACTCCCCCAGGGACCCCCTGTAAATACTGACACACTCCCCTATGGACCCCCTGTAAATACCGACACACTCTCCGGGGACCCCCTGTAAATACTGTCACACACCCCGGGACTCTCTGTAAATACTGACACACTCCCCGGGGACCCCCTGTAAATACTGACGCACTCCCCGGGGACCCCCTGTAAATACTGACACACTCCCCGGGGACCCCCTATAAATACTGACACACTCCCCCGGGGTCTCCCTGTAAATACTGACACACTCCCCGGGGACCCTCTGTAAATACTGACTCACTCCCCGGGACCCCCTGTAAATACTGACACACTCCCCGGGGACCCCCTGTAAATACTGACACACTCCCTGGGATCCTCTGTAAATACTGACACACTCCCCGGGGACCCCCTGTAAATATTGACACACTCCCCGGTGACCCCCTGTAAATACTGACACACTCCCCGGAGACCCCCTGTAAATACTGACACACTCCCCGGAGACCCCCTGTAAATACTGAAACACTCCCCGGGGACCCCCTGTAAACACTGACACACTCCCCGGGGAGCCTCTGTAAATAGTGACACACTCCCCGGGGCCCCCTGTAAATACTGACACACTCCCTGGGACCTCCTGTAAATACTGACACACTCCCCGGAGACCCCCTGTAAATACTGACACACTCCCCGGGACCCCCTGTAAATACTGACACACTCCCCGGAGACCCCCTGTAAATACTGACACACTCCCCGGGACCCCCTGTAAATACTGACACACTCCCCGGAGACCCCCTGTAAATACTGACACACTCCCCGGGACCCCCTGTAAATACTGACACACTCCCCGGAGACCCACTGTAAATACTGACACATTCCCCGGGGCCCCCTGTAAATACTGACACACTCCCCGGAGACCCCCTGTAAATACTGACACACTCCCCGGGGTCCCCTGTAAATACTGACACACTCCCCGGGAGCTCCTGTAATTACAGACACACTCCCCGGAGACCCCCTGTAAATACTGACGCACTCTACGGGGAACCCCCGTAAATACTGACACATTCCCTGGGGACCCTCTGTAAATACTGAACACTCTCTGGGGACCCCCTGTAAACACTGAGACATTCCCCGGGGACTCCCCTGTAAATACTGACACACACCCCGGGACTCTCTGTAAATACTGACACACTCCCCGGGGACCCCCTGTAAATACTGACACACTCCCCTATGGACCCCCTGTAAATACCGACACACTCTCCGGGGACCCCCTGTAAATACTGTCACACACCCCGGGACTCTCTGTAAATACTGACACACTCCCCGGGGACCCCCTGTAAATACTGACACACTCCCCTATGGACCCCCTGTAAATACCGACACACTCCCCGGGGTCCCCTGTAAATACTGACACACTCGCCGGAGACCCCCTGTAAATACTGACACACTCCCCGGGGACCAATGTAAATACTGACACACTCCCCGGAGACCCCCTGTAAATACTGACACACTCCCCGGAGACCCCCTGTAAATACTGACACACTCCCCGGGGACCCACTGTAAATACTGACACACTCACCGGGGACCCCCTGTAAATACTGACGCACTCTGCGGGGAACCCCCGTAAATACTGACACATTCCCTGGGGACCCTCTGTAAATACTGAACACTCTCTGGGGACCCCCTGTAAACACTGAGACATTCCCCGGGGACTCCCCTGTAAATACTGACACACACCCCGGGACTCTCTGTAAATACTGACACACTCCCCGGGGACCTCCTGTAAATACTGACACACTCCCCTATGGACCCCCTGTAAATACCGACACACTCTCCGGGGACCCCCTGTAAATACTGACACACTTCCCGGGGACACCCCTGTAAATACTGACACACACCCCGGGACCCCCTGTAAATACTGTCACACTCCCCGGGGACCCCCTGTAAATACTGACACACTCCCCGGGACCCACTGTAAATACTGACACACTCCCCGGGGCAACCCGTAAATACTGACACACTTCCCGGGGACTCCCTGTAAATACTGACACACTTCCCGGGGACCCCCTGTATATACTGACACACTCACCGGGAAACTACTGTAAATACTGTCACACTCCCCGGGCCTCACTGTAAATACTGACACACTCCCCGGGACCCCCAGTAAAAACTGACACACGTCCCGGGAACTCCCCTGTAAATACTGTCACACTCCCCTCGGGACCGCCTGTAAATACTGACACACTCCCTGGGACACCCTGTAAATACTGACACACTCACTGGGGACCCCCTGTAAATACTGACACACTCCCTGGGATCCTCTGTAAATACTGACACACTCCCCGGGGACTCTCTGTAAATACTGACACACTCCCCGGGGACTCCCCTGGAAATACTGACACACTCCCCGGGGACTCTCTGTAAATACTGACACACTCCTCGGGGACTCCCCTGTAAATACTGACACACTCCCCGGGGGCTCTCTGTAAATACTGACACACTACACTGGGACCCTCTGTAAACACTGAGACGTTCCCCGGGGACTCCCCTGCAAATACTGACACACTCCCCGGGACTCTCTGTAAATACTGACACACTCCCCGGGGATCCCCTGTAAATACTGTCACACTCCCCGGGAATCTACTGCAAATACTGACACATTCTCCGGGATCCTCTGTAAAAACTGACACACTCCCCGGGGACTCCCCTGTAAATACTGACACACTACACGGGGACCCTCTGTAAATACTGACACACTACACGGGGACCTTCTGAAAACACTGAGACATTCCCCGGGGACTCCCTGTAAATACTGACGCCCACCCCGGGGACTCCCTGTAAATACTGACACACTCTCCGGGGACACCCCTGTAAATACTGACACACTCCCCGGGGACTCCCTGTAAATACTGACGCACTCCCCGGGGCCCCCCTGTAAATACTGACACACTCCCCGGCGTTCCCCTGTAATAACTGACACACTCCCCGGGGACTCCCATGTAAATACTGATACACTCCCCGGGGACCCCCTGGAAATACTGACACACTCCCCGGGGACTCCCATGTAAATACTGATACACTCCCCGGGGACCCCCTGGAAATACTGACACACTCCCCGGGAATCTACTGTAATTACTGACACATTCCCCGAGAGCCACAGTAAAAACTGACACACTCCCAGGGACCCCCTGTAAATACTGACACACTCCCCGGGATCCTCTGTAAATACTGACACACTCCCCGGGGACCCCCAGTAAATACTGATACACTCCCCGGGGACTCCCTGTAATTAATGACAAACTCCCCGGGAATCTACTGCAAATACTGACACACTCCCCGGGACTCTCTGTAAATACTGACTCACTCCCCGGGACCCCCTGTAAATACTGACACACTCCCCGGGGACACCCCTGTAAATACTGACACACACAAAGAACAAAGAACAAAGAACAAAGAACAGTACAGCACAGGAACAGGCCCTTCGGCCCTCCAAGCCCGTGCCGACCATACTGCCCGACTAAACTACAATCTTCTACACTTCCTGGGTCCGTATCCTTCTATTCCCATCCTATTCATATATTTGTCAAGATGCCCCTTAAATGTCCCTATCGTCCCTGCTTCCACTACCTCCTCCGGTAGCGAGTTCCAGGCACCCACTACCCTCTGCGTAAAAAACTTGCCTCGTACATCTACTCTAAACCTTGCCCCTCTCACCTTAAACCTATGCCCCCTAGTAATTGACCCCTCTACACTGGGGAAAAGCCTCTGACTATCCACTCTGTCTATGCCCCTCATAATTTTGTATACCTCTATCAGGTCGCCCCTCAACCTCCTTCGTTCCAGTGAAAACAAACCGAGTTTATTCAATCGCTCCTCATAGCTTATGCCCTCCATACCAGGAAACATTCTGGTAAATCTCTTCTGCACCCTCTCTAAAGCCTCCACATCCTTCTGGTGGTGTGGCGACCAGAATTGAACACTATACTCCAAGTGTGGCCTAACTAAGGTTCTATACAGCTGCAACATGACTTGCCAATTCTTATACTCAATGCCCCGGCCAATGAAGGCAAGCATGCCGTATGCCTTCTTGACTACCTTCTCCACCTGTGTTGCCCCTTTCAATGACCTGTGGACCTGTACTCCTAGATCTCTTTGACTTTCAATACTCTTGAGGGTTCTACCATTCACTGTATATTCCCTACCTGCATTAGCCCTTCCAAAATGCATTACCTCACATTTGTCCGGATTAAACTCCATCTGCCATCTCTCCGCCCAAGTCTCCAGACAATCTAATTCCTGCTGTATCCTCAGACAGTCCTCATCGCTATCCGCAATTCCACCAACCTTTGTGTCGTCTGCAAACTTACTAATCAGACCAGTTACATTTTCCTCCAAATCATTTATATATACTACAAACAGCAAAGGTCCCAACACTGATCCCTGTGGAACACCACTGGTCACAGCCCTCCAATTAGAAAAGCATCCCTCCATTGCTACCCTCTGCCTTCTATGGCCTAGCCAGTTCTGTATCCACCTTGCCAGTTCACCCCTGATCCCGTGTGACTTCACCTTTTGTACTCGTCTACCATGAGGGACCTTGTCAAAGGCCTTACTGAAGTCCATATAGACAACATCTACTGCCCTACCTGCATCAATCATCTTAGTGACCTCCTCGAAAAATTCTATCAAGTTAGTGAGACACGACCTCCCCTTCACAAAACCGTGCTGCCTCTCACTAATACTGCTGCCTCTCACTAATACACACACCTCGGGGACTCCCCTGTAAAGAGTGATACACTCCCCGGGGATCCCCTGTAAATACTGACACACTCCCCGGGAATCTACTGTAAATACTGACACACTCCCCTGGGACCCCCTGTAAATACTGACACACTCCCCGGGAATCTACTGTAAATACTGACACACTCCCCGGGGACTCCCCTGTAAATACTGACACACTCCCCGGGAATCTACTGTAAATACTGACACACTCCCCGGGCCTCTCTGTAAATATTGACACACTCCCCGGGACCCCCAGTAAAAACGGACACACTTCCCGGGGACTCCCCTGTAAATACTGTCACACTCCCCTGGGGAACCCCTGTAAATACTGACACACTACCCGGGACACCCTGTAAACACTGACACGCTCTCTGGGGACGCCCTGTAAATACTGAGGCACTCCCCGGTGACCCCCTGTAAATACTGACACACTCCCCGGGGGCACCCTGTAAATACTGACACACTCCCCGGTGACCCCCTGTAAATACTGACACACTCACTGGGGACCCCCTGTAAATACTGACACACTCCCCGGGGGCCCCCTGTAAATACTGACACACTCCCCGGGGACCCCCTGTAAATACTGACACACTCACTGGGGACCCCCTGTAAATATTGACACACTCCCCGGTGACCCCCTGTAAATACTGACACACTCCCCGGGGACTCCCCTGTAAATACTGACACACTCCCCGGGGGCCCCCTGTAATTACTGACACACTCCCCGGGGGCCCCCTGTGACCCCCTGTAAATACTGACACACTCCCCGGGGACTCCCTGTAAATACTGACGCACTCCCCGGGGCCCCCCTGTAATTACTGACACACTCCCCGGGGACCCCCTGTAAATACTGACACACTCCCCGGGGACTCCTGTAAATACTGACACACTCCCCGGGGACTCCCTGTAAATACTGACACACTCCCCGGGGACCCCCTGTAAATACTGACGCACTCCCCGGGGACTCCTGTAAATACTGACACACTCTCCGGGGCCCCCTGTAAATACTGACACACTCCCCGGGGACGGCCTGTAAATACTGACACACTCCCCGGGGACTCCCTGTAAATACTGACACACTCCCCAGGACCCCCTGTAAATACTGACGCACTCCCCGGGGACCCCCTGTAAATACTGACACACTCCCCGGGGACCCCCTGTAAATACTGACACACTCCCCGGGGACGGCCTGTAAATACTGTCACACTCCCCCAGGGACCCCCTGTAAATACTGACACACTCCCCGGGGACTCCGCTGTAAACACTGACACACTCCCCGGGGACGGCCTGTAAATACTGTCACACTCCCCCAGGGACCCCCTGTAAATACTGACACACTCCCCGGGGACTCCCCTGTAAATACTGTCACACTCCCCCAGGGACCCCCTGTAAATACTGACACACTCCCCGGGGACTCCCTGTAAATACTGACACACTCCCCGGGGACTCCTGTAAATACTGACACACTCCCCGGGGACTCCCTGTAAATACTGACACACTCCCCGGGGACCCCCTGTAAATGCTGACACACTCCCCGGGGACTCCCCTGTAAATACTGACACAGACCCCGGGGACTCCCTGTAAATACTGACACACTCCCCGGGGACCCCCTGTAAATACTGACACACTCCCCGGGACCCCCTGTAAATACTGACACACTCCCCGGGGACTCCCCTGTAAATACTGACACATTCCCCGGAGGCCCCCTGTAAATACTGACACACTCCCCGGGACCCCCTGTAAATACTGACACACTCCCCGGGGACTCCCCTGTAAATACTGACACACTCCCCGGGGACTCCCATGTAAATACTGACACAGACCCCGGGGACTCCCTGTAAATACTGACACACTCCCCGGGGACTCCTGTAAATACTGACACACTCCCCGGGGACTCCCTGTAAATACTGACACACTCCCCGGGGACCCCCTGTAAATACTGACACACTCCCCGGGGACTCCCCTGTAAATACTGACACAGACCCCGGGGACTCCCTGTAAATACTGACACACTCCCCGGGGACCCCCTGTAAATACTGACACACTCCCCGGGACCCCCTGTAAATACTGACACACTCCCCGAGGACTCCCCTGTAAATACTGACACATTCCCCGGAGGCCCCCTGTAAATACTGACACACTCCCCGGGACCCCCTGTAAATACTGACACACTCCCCGGGGACTCCCCTGTAAATACTGACACACTCCCCGGGGACTCCCCTGTAAATACTGACACAGACCCCGGGGACTCCCTGTAAACACTGACACACTCCCCGGGACCCCCTGTAAATACTGACACACTCCCCGGGGACTCCCCTGTAAATACTGACACACTCCCCGGGGACCCCCTGTAAATACTGACACACTCCCCGGGACCCCCTGTAAATACTGACACACTCCCCGGGGACTCCCCTGTGAATACTGACACATTCCCTGGAGGCCCCCTGTAAATACTGACACACTCCACGGGGGCCCCCTGTAAATACTGACACACTCCCCGGGGACTCCCCTGTAAATACTGACGCACTCCCCCAGGGACCCCCTGTAAATACTGACACACTCCCCGGGTCCCCCTGTAAATACTGACGCACTCCCCGGGGACTCCTGTAAATACTGACACACTCCCCGGGGACTCCCCTGTAAATACTGACACACTCCCCGGGGACGGCCTGTAAATACTGACACACTCCCCGGGGACTCCCTGTAAATACTGACACACTCCCCGGGGACCCCCTGTAAATACTGACACACTCCCCGGGACCCCCTGTAAATACTGACACACTCCCGGGGACACTCTGTAAATACTGACACACTCCCGGGGACCCCTTGTAAATACTGACGCACTCCCCGGGGACCCCCTGTAAATACTGACACACTGCCCAGGGACCCCCTGTAAATACTGACACACTCCCCGGGGACCCCCTGTAAATACTGACACACTCCCCGGGGACCCCCTGTAAATACTGACACACTTCCCGGGGGCCCCCTGTAAATACTGACACACTCCCCGGGGACCCCCTGTAAATACTGACACACTGCCCAGGGACCCCCTGTAAATACTGACACACTCCCCGGGGACCCCCTGTAAATACTGACACACTCCCCGGGGACCCCCTGTAAATACTGACACACTTCCCGGGGGCCCCCTGTAAATACTGACACACTCCCCGGGGACCCCCTGTAAATACTGACGCACTCCCCGGGGACTCCCTGTAAATACTGACACACTCCCCGGGGACTCCTGTAAATACTGACACACTTCCCGGGGACTCCCCTGTAAATACTGACACACTCCCCGGGGACTCCCCTGTAAATACTGACACACTCCCCGGGACTCTCTGTAAATACTGACACACTCCCCGGGAACTCCCTGTAAATACTGACACACTCCCCGGGGGCCCCCTGTAAATACTGACACACTCCCCGGGGGACCCCTGTAAATACTGACACGCACCCCGGGGGCCCCCTGTAAATACTGACACACTCCCCGGGGGCCCCCTGTAAATACTGACACACTCCCCGGGGGCCCCCTGTAAATACTGACACACTCCCCGGGGGCCCCCTGTAAATACTGACACACTCCCCGGGGGACCCCTGTAAATACTGACACGCTCCCCGGGGGCCCCCTGTAAATACTGACACACTCCCCGGGGGCCCCCTGTAAATACTGACACGCTCCCCGGGGGCCCCCTGTAAATACTGACACACTCCACGGGGACACCTCTGTAAATACTGACACACTCCCCGGGGACGCCCTGTAAATACTGACACACTCCCCGGGGACCCCTTGTAAATTCTGACACACTCCCCGGGACTCCCTGTAAATACTGACACACTCCCCGGGGACCCCTGTAAATACTGACACACTCCCCGGGGTCTCCCTGTAAATACTGACACACTCCCCGGGACTCCCTGTAAATACTGACACACTCCCCGGGACTCCCTGTAAATACTGACACACTCCCTGGGGACCCCCTGTAAATACTGACACACTCCCCGGGACTCCCTGTAAATACTGACACACTCCACGGGGACCCCCTGTAAATACTGACACACACCCCGGGGTCTCCCCTGTAAATACTGACACACTCCCCGGGGGACCCCCTGTAAATACTGACACACTCCCCCGGGGACCCCCTGTAAATACTGACACACTCCCCGGGACTCTCTGTAAATACTCACACACTCCCCGGGGGACCCTCTGTAAATATTGACACTCTGCCGGGAAATACTGACACACTCCCCGGGACCCTCTGTAAATACTGACACACTGCCCAGGGACCCCCTGTAAATACTGACACACTCCCCGGAGACCCCCTGTAAATACTGACACACTCCCCAGGGACCCCCTGTAAATACTGACACACTCCCCGGGGACCCCCTGTAAATACTGACACACTCCCCGGGGACCCCGTGTAAATACTGACACACTCCCCGGGACTCTCTGTAAATACTGACACAATCCCCGGGAATCTATTGTAAATACTGCCCCATTCCCCGTGTCCTCTGTCAATACTGACACACGACCAGGGACCCTCTGTAAATATTGACGCACCCCGGGGACCCTCTGTAAATACTGACACACTCCCCAGGGACACCCTGTAAATACTGACCCACTGCCCGGGACGCCCTGGAAATACTGACACACTCCCCCGGGACCCCCTGTAAATACTGACACACCCCCCGGTGACCCCCCTGTAAATACTCACACACTCCCCGGGGGACCCTCTGTAAATATTGACACTCTGCCCGGGAAATACTGACACACTCCCCGGGACCCTCTGTGAATACTGACTCACTCCCCGCGGACTGCCTGTAAATACTGACACACTCCCCGGGACCCTCTGTAAATACTGACACACTCCCCGAGGACCACCTGTAAATACTGACACACTCCCCGGGATCCTCAGTAAATACTGACACACTCCCGGGGTCCCCCTGTAAATACTGACACACTCCCGGGGACACTCTGTAAATACTGACACACTCCCGGGGACCCCTTGTAAATACTGACGCACTCCCCGGGGACCCCCTGTAAATACTGACACACTCCCCGGGGACCCCCTGTAAATACTGACCCACTCCCGGGGACACCTTGTAAATACTGACGCACTCCCCGGGGACCCCCTGTAAATACTGACACACTCCCCGGGGACCCCCTGTAAATACTGACGCACTCCCCGGGGACTCCCTGTAAATACTGACACACTCCCCGGGGACTCCTGTAAATACTGACACACTCCCCGGGGACTCCCCTGTAAATACTGACACACTCCCCGGGGACCCCCTGTAAATACTGACACACTCCCCGGGGACCCCCTGTAAATACTGACACACTCCCCGGGGGCCCCCTGTAAATACTGACACACTCCCCGGGGCCCCCCTGTAAATACTGACACACTCCCCGGGGGCCCCCTGTAAATACTGACACACTCCCCGGGGGCCCCCTGTAAATACTGACACACTCCACGTGGGCCCCCTGTAAATACTGACACACTCCCCGGGGCCCCCCTGTAAATACTGACACACTCCCCGGGGGCCCCCTGTAAATACTGACACACTCCACGGGGGCCCCCTGTAAATACTGACACACTCCCCGGGGGCCCCCTGTAAATACTGACACACTCCCCGGGGGCTCCCCTGTAAATACTGACACACTCCCTGGGGACCCCCTGTAAATACTGACACACTCCCCGGGGACCCCCTGTAAATACTGACACACTCCACGGGGACACCTCTGTAAATACTGACACACTCCCCGGGGGCCCCCTGTAAATACTGACACACTCCCCGGGGACCCCCTGTAAATACTGACACACACCCCGGGGACCCCTTGTAAATTCTGACACACTCCCCGGGGGCTCCCCTGTAAATACTGACAAACTCCCCGGGGACCCCCTGTAAATACTGACACACTCTCCGGGGACTCCCTGTAAATCCTGACACACTCCCCGGGGACCCCCTGTAAATACTGACGCACTCCCCGGGACTCTCTGTAATTACTGACACACTCCCCGGGGACCCCCTGTAAATACTGACGCACTCCCCGGGACTCTCTGTAAATACTGACGCACTCCCCGGGACTCTCTGTAAATACTGACACAATCCCCGGGAATCTATTGTAAATACTGCCCCATTCCCCGTGTCCTCTGTCAATACTGACACACGACCAGGGACCCTCTGTAAATATTGACGCACCCCGGGGACCCTCTGTAAATACAGACATACTCCCCAGGGACACCCTGTAAATACAGACACACTCCCCAGGACGCCCTGGAAATACTGACACACTCCCCGGGACGCCCTGGAAATACTGACACGCTCCCCCGGGACCCCCTGTAAATACTGACACGCTCCCCCGGGGACACCCCTGTAAATACTGACACACTCCCCGGGACCCCCTGTAAATACTGACACACTCCCCGGGGACTCCCCTGTAAATACTGACACACTCCCCGGGGACTCCCCTGTAAATACTGACACACTCCCCGGGGACTCCCCTGTAAATACTGACACATTCCCCGGAGGCCCCCTGTAAATACTGACACACTCCCCGGGACCCCCTGTAAATACTGACACACTCCCCGGGGACTCCCCTGTAAATACTGACACACTCCCCGGGGACTCCCCTGTAAATACTGACACAGACCCCGGGGACTCCCTGTAAATACTGACACACACCCCGGGGACCCCTTGTAAATTCTGACACACTCCCCGGGGACTCCCTGTAAATACTGACAAACTCCCCAGGGGCTCCCCTGTAAATACTGACAAACTCCCCGGGGGCTCCCTGTAAATACTGACACACTCCCCGGGACTCTCTGCAAATACTGACACACTCCCCCGGGGACCCCCTGTAAATACTGACACACTCCCCGGGACTCTCTGTAAATACTGACACAATCCCCGGGAATCTATTGTAAATACTGCCCCATTCCCCGTGTCCTCTGTCAATACTGACACACGACCAGGGACCCTCTGTAAATATTGACGCACCCCGGGGACCCTCTGTAAATACTGACCCACTGCCCGGGACGCCCTGGAAATACTGACACACTCCCCCGGGACCCCCTGTAAATACTGACACGCTCCCCCGGGGACACCCCTGTAAATACTGACACACTCCCCGGGACTCTCTGTAAATACTGACACACTCCTCGGGAATCTACTGTAAATACTGACACACTCCCCGTGTCCTCTGTCAATACTGACACATTCCCGAGACCCTCTGTAAATACTGACACACTCCCCGGGGACTCCTTGTAAATACTGACACACTCCCCGGGGACCCCCTGTAAATACTGACACAGTCCCCAGGGGATCCTCTGTAACTACTGACACACTCCCCTAGGACCCCCTGTAAATACTGACACACTCCCCGGGGACCCCCTGTAAATACTGACACACTCCCCCGGGGACCCCCTGCCAATACTGACACACTCCTCGGGGCCCCCTATAAATATTGACATACCCCCCGGGACCCCCTGTAAATACTGACACACTCCCCGAGGACTCCCCTGTAAATACTGACACACTCTCCGGGGACCCCCTGTAAATACTGACACCCCCCCCGGTGACCCCCCTGTAAATACTCACACACTCCCCGGGGGACCCTCTGTAAATATTGACACTCTGCCCGGGAAATACTGACACACTCCCCGGGACCCTCTGTGAATACTGACTCACTCCCCGCGGACTGCCTGTAAATACTGACACACTCCCCGGGACCCTCTGTAAATACTGACGCACTCCCCGGGGGACCCTCTGTAAATATTGACACACTCCCCGAGGACCACCTGTAAATACTGACACACTCCCCGGGATCCTCAGTAAATACTGACACACTCCCGGGGCCCCCCTGTAAATACTGACACACTCCCCGGGGGCCCCCTGTAAATACTGACACACTCCACGGGGGCCCCCTGTAAATACTGACACACTCCCCGGGGGCCCCCTGTAAATACTGACACACTCCCCGGGGGCTCCCCTGTAAATACTGACACACTCCCTGGGGACCCCCTGTAAATACTGACACACTCCCCGGGGACCCCCTGTAAATACTGACACACTCCACGGGGACACCTCTGTAAATACTGACACACTCCCCGGGGGCCCCCTGTAAATACTGACACACTCCCCGGGGACCCCCTGTAAATACTGACACACACCCCGGGGACCCCTTGTAAATTCTGACACACTCCCCGGGGGCTCCCCTGTAAATACTGACAAACTCCCCGGGGACCCCCTGTAAATACTGACACACTCTCCGGGGACTCCCTGTAAATCCTGACACACTCCCCGGGGACCCCCTGTAAATACTGACGCACTCCCCGGGACTCTCTGTAATTACTGACACACTCCCCGGGGACCCCCTGTAAATACTGACGCACTCCCCGGGACTCTCTGTAAATACTGACGCACTCCCCGGGACTCTCTGTAAATACTGACACAATCCCCGGGAATCTATTGTAAATACTGCCCCATTCCCCGTGTCCTCTGTCAATACTGACACACGACCAGGGACCCTCTGTAAATATTGACGCACCCCGGGGACCCTCTGTAAATACAGACATACTCCCCAGGGACACCCTGTAAATACAGACACACTCCCCAGGACGCCCTGGAAATACTGACACACTCCCCGGGACGCCCTGGAAATACTGACACGCTCCCCCGGGACCCCCTGTAAATACTGACACACTCCCCGGGGACTCCCCTGTAAATACTGACACACTCCCCGGGGACTCCCCTGTAAATACTGACACACTCCCCGGGGACTCCCCTGTAAATACTGACACATTCCCCGGAGGCCCCCTGTAAATACTGACACACTCCCCGGGACCCCCTGTAAATACTGACACACTCCCCGGGGACTCCCCTGTAAATACTGACACACTCCCCGGGGACTCCCCTGTAAATACTGACACAGACCCCGGGGACTCCCTGTAAATACTGACACACACCCCGGGGACCCCTTGTAAATTCTGACACACTCCCCGGGGACTCCCTGTAAATACTGACAAACTCCCCAGGGGCTCCCCTGTAAATACTGACAAACTCCCCGGGGGCTCCCCTGTAAATACTGACACACTCCCCGGGACTCTCTGCAAATACTGACACACTCCCCCGGGGACCCCCTGTAAATACTGACACACTCCCCGGGACTCTCTGTAAATACTGACACAATCCCCGGGAATCTATTGTAAATACTGCCCCATTCCCCGTGTCCTCTGTCAATACTGACACACGACCAGGGACCCTCTGTAAATATTGACGCACCCCGGGGACCCTCTGTAAATACTGACCCACTGCCCGGGACGCCCTGGAAATACTGACACACTCCCCCGGGACCCCCTGTAAATACTGACACGCTCCCCCGGGGACACCCCTGTAAATACTGACACACTCCCCGGGACTCTCTGTAAATACTGACACACTCCTCGGGAATCTACTGTAAATACTGACACACTCCCCGTGTCCTCTGTCAATACTGACACATTCCCGAGACCCTCTGTAAATACTGACACACTCCCCGGGGACTCCTTGTAAATACTGACACACTCCCCGGGGACCCCCTGTAAATACTGACACAGTCCCCAGGGGATCCTCTGTAACTACTGACACACTCCCCTGGGACCCCCTGTAAATACTGACACACTCCCCGGGGACCCCCTGTAAATACTGACACACTCCCCCGGGGACCCCCTGCCAATACTGACACACTCCTCGGGGCCCCCTATAAATATTGACATACCCCCCGGGACCCCCTGTAAATACTGACACACTCCCCGAGGACTCCCCTGTAAATACTGACACACTCTCCGGGGACCCCCTGTAAATACTGACACACCCCCCGGTGACCCCCCTGTAAATACTCACACACTCCCCGGGGGACCCTCTGTAAATATTGACACTCTGCCCGGGAAATACTGACACACTCCCCGGGACCCTCTGTGAATACTGACTCACTCCCCGCGGACTGCCTGTAAATACTGACACACTCCCCGGGACCCTCTGTAAATACTGACGCACTCCCCGGGGGACCCTCTGTAAATATTGACACACTCCCCGAGGACCACCTGTAAATACTGACACACTCCCCGGGATCCTCAGTAAATACTGACACACTCCCGGGGTCCCCCTGTAAATACTGACACACTCCCGGGGACACTCTGTAAATACTGACACACTCCCGGGGACCCCTTGTAAATACTGACGCACTCCCCGGGGACCCCCTGTAAATACTGACACACTGCCCAGGCACCCCCTGTAAATACTGACACACTCCCCGGGGACCCCCTGTAAATACTGACACACTCCCCGGGGACCCCCTGTAAATACTGACACACTTCCCGGGGGCCCCCTGTAAATACTGACACACTCCCCGGGGACCCCCTGTAAATACTGACACACTGCCCAGGGACCCCCTGTAAATACTGACACACTCCCCGGGGACCCCCTGTAAATACTGACACACTCCCCGGGGACCCCCTGTAAATACTGACACACTTCCCGGGGGCCCCCTGTAAATACTGACACACTCCCCGGGGACCCCCTGTAAATACTGACGCACTCCCCGGGGACTCCCTGTAAATACTGACACACTCCCCGGGGACTCCTGTAAATACTGACACACTCCCCGGGGACTCCCCTGTAAATACTGACTCACTCCCCGGGGACTCCCCTGTAAATACTGACACACTCCCCGGGACTCTCTGTAAATACTGACACACTCCCCGGGAACTCCCTGTAAATACTGACACACTCCCCGGGGGCCCCCTGTAAATACTGACACACTCCCCGGGGGACCCCTGTAAATACTGACACGCTCCCCGGGGGCCCCCTGTAAATACTGACACACTCCCCGGGGGCCCCCTGTAAATACTGACACACTCCCCGGGGGCCCCCTGTAAATACTGACACACTCCCCGGGGCTCCCTGTAAATACTGACACACTCCCCGGGGGACCCCTGTAAATACTGACACGCTCCCCGGGGGTCCCCTGTAAATACTGACACACTCCCCGGGGGCCCCCTGTAAATACTGACACGCTCCCCGGGGGCCCCCTGTAAATACTGACACACTCCACGGGGACACCTCTGTAAATACTGACACACTCCCCGGGGACCCCCTGTAAATACTGACACACTCCCCGGGGACCCCTTGTAAATTCTGACACACTCCCCGGGACTCCCTGTAAATACTGACACACTCCCCGGGGACCCCTGTAAATACTGACACACTCCCCGGGGTCTCCCTGTAAATACTGACACACTCCCCGGGACTCCCTGTAAATACTGACACACTCCCCGGGACTCCCTGTAAATACTGACACACTCCCTGGGGACCCCCTGTAAATACTGACACACTCCCCGGGACTCCCTGTAAATACTGACACACTTCACGGGGACCCCCTGTAAATACTGACACACACCCCGGGGTCTCCCCTGTAAATACTGACACACTCCCCGGGGGACCCCCTGTAACTACTGACACACTCCCCCGGGGACCCCCTGT
The DNA here is from genome assembly GCF_047496885.1 of Scyliorhinus torazame. Lineage (NCBI taxonomy): Eukaryota > Metazoa > Chordata > Chondrichthyes > Carcharhiniformes > Scyliorhinidae > Scyliorhinus > Scyliorhinus torazame. Next base: position 9,167,520 of record NC_092720.1, read on the forward strand.
AAATACTGACACACTCCCCGGGACTCTCTGTAAATACTCACACACTCCCCGGGGGACCCTCTGTAAATATTGACACTCTGCCGGGAAATACTGACACACTCCCCGGGACCCTCTGTAAATACTGACACACTGCCCAGGGACCCCCTGTAAATACTGACACACTCCCCGGGGACCCCCTGTAAATACTGACACACTCCCCGGGGACCCCCTGTAAATACTGACACACTCCCCGGGACTCTCTGTAAATACTGACACAATCCCCGGTAATCTATTGTAAATACTGCCCCATTCCCCGTGTCCTCTGTCAATACTGACACACGACCAGGGACCCTCTGTAAATATTGACGCACCCCGGGGACACTCTGTAAATACTGACACACTCCCCAGGGACACCCTGTAAATACTGACCCACTGCCCGGGACGCCCTGGAAATACTGACACACTCCCCCGGGACCCCCTGTAAATACTGACACACCCCCCGGTGACCCCCCTGTAAATACTCACACACTCCCCGGGGGACCCTCTGTAAATATTGACACTCTGCCCGGGAAATACTGACACACTCCCCGGGACCCTCTGTGAATACTGACTCACTCCCCGCGGACTGCCTGTAAATACTGACACACTCCCCGGGACCCTCTGTAAATACTGACACACTCCCCGAGGACCACCTGTAAATACTGACACACTCCCCGGGATCCTCAGTAAATACTGACACACTCCCGGGGTCCCCCTGTAAATACTGACACACTCCCGGGGACACTCTGTAAATACTGACACACTCCCGGGGACCCCTTGTAAATACTGACGCACTCCCCGGGGACCCCCTGTAAATACTGACACACTCCCCGGGGACCCCCTGTAAATACTGACACACTCCCGGGGACCCCTTGTAAATACTGACGCACTCCCCGGGGACCCCCTGTAAATACTGACACACTCCCCGGGGACCCCCTGTAAATACTGACGCACTCCCCGGGGACTCCCTGTAAATACTGACACACTCCCCGGGGACTCCTGTAAATACTGACACACTCCCCGGGGACTCCCCTGTAAATACTGACACACTCCCCGGGGACCCCCTGTAAATACTGACACACTCCCCGGGGACCCCCTGTAAATACTGACACACTCCCCGGGGGCCCCCTGTAAATACTGACACACTCCCCGGGGCCCCCCTGTAAATACTGACACACTCCCCGGGGGCCCCCTGTAAATACTGACACACTCCCCGGGGGCCCCCTGTAAATACTGACACACTCCACGTGGGCCCCCTGTAAATACTGACACACTCCCCGGGGCCCCCCTGTAAATACTGACACACTCCCCGGGGGCCCCCTGTAAATACTGACACACTCCACGGGGGCCCCCTGTAAATACTGACACACTCCCCGGGGGCCCCCTGTAAATACTGACACACTCCCCGGGGGCTCCCCTGTAAATACTGACACACTCCCTGGGGACCCCCTGTAAATACTGACACACTCCCCGGGGACCCCCTGTAAATACTGACACACTCCACGGGGACACCTCTGTAAATACTGACACACTCCCCGGGGGCCCCCTGTAAATACTGACACACTCCCCGGGGACCCCCTGTAAATACTGACACACTCCCCGGGGACCCCCTGTAAATACTGACACACTCCCCGGGGACCCCCTGTAAATACTGACACACTCCCCGGGGGCCCCCTGTAAATACTGACACACTCCCCGGGGCCCCCCTGTAAATACTGACACACTCCCCGGGGGCCCCCTGTAAATACTGACACACTCCCCGGGGGCCCCCTGTAAATACTGACACACTCCACGTGGGCCCCCTGTAAATACTGACACACTCCCCGGGGCCCCCCTGTAAATACTGACACACTCCCCGGGGGCCCCCTGTAAATACTGACACACTCCACGGGGGCCCCCTGTAAATACTGACACACTCCCCGGGGGCCCCCTGTAAATACTGACACACTCCCCGGGGGCTCCCCTGTAAATACTGACACACTCCCTGGGGACCCCCTGTAAATACTGACACACTCCCCGGGGACCCCCTGTAAATACTGACACACTCCACGGGGACACCTCTGTAAATACTGACACACTCCCCGGGGGCCCCCTGTAAATACTGACACACTCCCCGGGGACCCCCTGTAAATACTGACACACACCCCGGGGACCCCTTGTAAATTCTGACACACTCCCCGGGGGCTCCCCTGTAAATACTGACAAACTCCCCGGGGACCCCCTGTAAATACTGACACACTCTCCGGGGACTCCCTGTAAATCCTGACACACTCCCCGGGGACCCCCTGTAAATACTGACGCACTCCCCGGGACTCTCTGTAATTACTGACACACTCCCCGGGGACCCCCTGTAAATACTGACGCACTCCCCGGGACTCTCTGTAAATACTGACGCACTCCCCGGGACTCTCTGTAAATACTGACACAATCCCCGGGAATCTATTGTAAATACTGCCCCATTCCCCGTGTCCTCTGTCAATACTGACACACGACCAGGGACCCTCTGTAAATATTGACGCACCCCGGGGACCCTCTGTAAATACAGACATACTCCCCAGGGACACCCTGTAAATACTGACACACTCCCGGGAACCCTCTGTAAATACTGACACACTCTCCGGGGAGCCCCTGTAAATACTGACACACCCCCCGGTGACCCCCCTGTAAATACTCACACACTCCCCGGGGGACCCTCTGTAAATATTAACACTCTGCCCGGGAAATACTGACACACTCCCCGGGACCCTCTGTGAATACTGACTCACTCCCCGTCGACTGCCTGTAAATACTGACACACTCCCCGGGGACCCCCTGTAAATACTGACACACTTCCCGGGGGCCCCCTGTAAATACTGACACACTCCCCGGGGACCCCCTGTAAATACTGACGCACTCCCCGGGGACTCCCTGTAAATACTGACACACTCCCCGGGGACTCCTGTAAATACTGACACACTCCCCGGGGACTCCCCTGTAAATACTGACACACTCCCCGGGGACTCCCCTGTAAATACTGACACACTCCCCGGGACTCTCTGTAAATACTGACACACTCCCCGGGAACTCCCTGTAAATACTGACACACTCCCCGGGGGCCCCCTGTAAATACTGACACACTCCCCGGGGGACCCCTGTAAATACTGACACGCTCCCCGGGGGCCCCCTGTAAATACTGACACACTCCCCGGGGGCCCCCTGTAAATACTGACACACTCCCCGGGGGCCCCCTGTAAATACTGACACACTCCCCGGGGGCCCCCTGTAAATACTGACACACTCCCCGGGGGACCCCTGTAAATACTGACACGCTCCCCGGGGGCCCCCTGTAAATACTGACACACTCCCCGGGGGCCCCCTGTAAATACTGACACGCTCCCCGGCGGCCCCCTGTAAATACTGACACACTCCACGGGGACACCTCTGTAAATACTGACACACTCCCCGGGGACCCCCTGTAAATACTGACACACTCCCCGGGGACCCCTTGTAAATTCTGACACACTCCCCGGGACTCCCTGTAAATACTGACACACTCCCCGGGGACCCCTGTAAATACTGACACACTCCCCGGGGTCTCCCTGTAAATACTGACACACTCCCCGGGACTCCCTGTAAATACTGACACACTCCCCGGGACTCCCTGTAAATACTGACACACTCCCTGGGGACCCCCTGTAAATACTGACACACTCCGCGGGACTCCCTGTAAATACTGACACACTTCACGGGGACCCCCTGTAAATACTGACACACACCCCGGGGTCTCCCCTGTAAATACTGACACACTCCCCGGGGGACCCCCTGTAAATACTGACACACTCCCCCGGGGACCCCCTGTAAATACTGACACACTCCCCGGGACTCTCTGTAAATACTCACACACTCCCCGGGGGACCCTCTGTAAATATTGACACTCTGCCGGGAAATACTGACACACTCCCCGGGACCCTCTGTAAATACTGACACACTGCCCAGGGACCCCCTGTAAATACTGACACACTCCCCGGGGACCCCCTGTAAATACTGACACACTCCCCGGGGACCCCCTGTAAATACTGACACACTCCCCGGGACTCTCTGTAAATACTGACACAATCCCCGGTAATCTATTGTAAATACTGCCCCATTCCCCGTGTCCTCTGTCAATACTGACACACGACCAGGGACCCTCTGTAAATATTGACGCACCCCGGGGACCCTCTGTAAATACTGACACACTCCCCAGGGACACCCTGTAAATACTGACCCACTGCCCGGGACGCCCTGGAAATACTGACACACTCCCCCGGGACCCCCTGTAAATACTGACACACCCCCCGGTGACCCCCCTGTAAATACTCACACACTCCCCGGGGGACCCTCTGTAAATATTGACACTCTGCCCGGGAAATACTGACACACTCCCCGGGACCCTCTGTGAATACTGACTCACTCCCCGCGGACTGCCTGTAAATACTGACACACTCCCCGGGACCCTCTGTAAATACTGACACACTCCCCGAGGACCACCTGTAAATACTGACACACTCCCCGGGATCCTCAGTAAATACTGACACACTCCCGGGGTCCCCCTGTAAATACTGACACACTCCCGGGGACACTCTGTAAATACTGACACACTCCCGGGGACCCCTTGTAAATACTGACGCACTCCCCGGGGACCCCCTGTAAATACTGACACACTCCCCGGGGACCCCCTGTAAATACTGACACACTCCCGGGGACCCCTTGTAAATACTGACGCACTCCCCGGGGACCCCCTGTAAATACTGACACACTCCCCGGGGACCCCCTGTAAATACTGACGCACTCCCCGGGGACTCCCTGTAAATACTGACACACTCCCCGGGGACTCCTGTAAATACTGACACACTCCCCGGGGACTCCCCTGTAAATACTGACACACTCCCCGGGGACCCCCTGTAAATACTGACACACTCCCCGGGGACCCCCTGTAAATACTGACACACTCCCCGGGGGCCCCCTGTAAATACTGACACACTCCCCGGGGCCCCCCTGTAAATACTGACACACTCCCCGGGGGCCCCCTGTAAATACTGACACACTCCCCGGGGGCCCCCTGTAAATACTGACACACTCCACGTGGGCCCCCTGTAAATACTGACACACTCCCCGGGGCCCCCCTGTAAATACTGACACACTCCCCGGGGGCCCCCTGTAAATACTGACACACTCCACGGGGGCCCCCTGTAAATACTGACACACTCCCCGGGGGCCCCCTGTAAATACTGACACACTCCCCGGGGGCTCCCCTGTAAATACTGACACACTCCCTGGGGACCCCCTGTAAATACTGACACACTCCCCGGGGACCCCCTGTAAATACTGACACACTCCACGGGGACACCTCTGTAAATACTGACACACTCCCCGGGGGCCCCCTGTAAATACTGACACACTCCCCGGGGACCCCCTGTAAATACTGACACACACCCCGGGGACCCCTTGTAAATTCTGACACACTCCCCGGGGGCTCCCCTGTAAATACTGACAAACTCCCCGGGGACCCCCTGTAAATACTGACACACTCTCCGGGGACTCCCTGTAAATCCTGACACACTCCCCGGGGACCCCCTGTAAATACTGACGCACTCCCCGGGACTCTCTGTAATTACTGACACACTCCCCGGGGACCCCCTGTAAATACTGACACAATCCCCGGGAATCTATTGTAAATACTGCCCCATTCCCCGTGTCCTCTGTCAATACTGACACACGACCAGGGACCCTCTGTAAATATTGACGCACCCCGGGGACCCTCTGTAAATACAGACATACTCCCCAGGGACACCCTGTAAATACTGACACACTCCCGGGAACCCTCTGTAAATACTGACACACTCTCCGGGGAGCCCCTGTAAATACTGACACACCCCCCGGTGACCCCCCTGTAAATACTCACACACTCCCCGGGGGACCCTCTGTAAATATTGACACTCTGCCCGGGAAATACTGACACACTCCCCGGGACCCTCTGTGAATACTGACTCACTCCCCGTCGACTGCCTGTAAATACTGACACACTCCCCGGGACACTCTGTAAGTACTGGACCTGGTATTGGGGAATGAGCCCGACCAGGTCGTAGAGGTTTCAGTAGGGGAGCATTTCGGGAACAGTGACCACAATTCAGTAAGTTTTAAAGTGCTGGTGGACAAGGATAAGAGTGGTCCGAGGATGAATGTGCTAAATTGGGGGAAGGCTAATTATAACAATATTAGGCGGGAACTGAAGAACATAGATTGGGGGCGGATGTTTGAGGGCAAATCAACATCTGACATGTGGGAGGCTTTCAAGTGTCAGTTGAAAGGAAATCAGGACCGGCATGTTCCTGTGAGGAAGAAGGATAAATACGGCAATTTTTGGGAACCTTGGATAACGAGGGATATTGTAGGCCTCGTCAAAAAGAAAAAGGAGGCATTTGTCAGGGCTAAAAGGCTGGGAACAGACGAAGCCTGTGTGGAATATAAGGAAAGGAGGAAGGAAGGAATCAGGAGGGCTAGAAGGGGTCATGAAAAGTCATTGGCAAATAGGGTTAAGTAAAATCCCAAGGCTTTTTACACGTACATAAAAAGCAAGAGGGTAGCCAGGGAATGGGTTGGCCCACTGAAGGATAGGCAAGGGAATCTATGTGTGGAGCCAGAGGAAATGGGCGAGGTACTAAATGAATACTTTGCATCAGTATTCACCAAAGAGAAGGAATTGGTAGCTGTTGAGTCTGGAGAAGGGTGTGTAGATAGCCTGGGTCACATTGAGATCCAAAAAGACGAGGTGTTGGGCGTCTTGAAAAATATTAAAGTAGATAAGTCCCGAGGGCCTAATGGGATCTACCCCACAATACTGAAGGAGGCTGGAGAGGAAATTGCTGAGGCCTTGGCAGAAATCTTTGGATCCTCACTGTCTTCAGGTGATGTCCTGGAGGACTGGAGAATAGCCAATGTTGCTCCTCTGTTTAAGAAGGGTAGCAAGGATAATCCAGGGAACTACAGGCCGGTGAGCCTTACTTCAGTAGTAGGAAAATTACTGGAGAGAATTCTTTGAGACAGGATCTACTCCCATTTGGAAGCAAATGGACGTATTAGTGAGAGGCAGCACGGTTTTGTGAAGGGGAGGTCGTGTCTCACTAACTTGATAGAGTTTTTCGAGAAGGTCACAAAGATGATTGATGCAGGTAGGGCAGTGGATGTTGTCTATATGGACTTCAGTAAGGCCTTTGACAAGGTCCCTCATGGTAGACTAGTACAAAAGGTGGGATCAGGGGTGAGCTGGCAAGGTGGATACAGAACTGGCTAGGTCATCGAAGGCAGAGAGTAGCAATGGAAGGATGCTTTTCTAATTGGAGGGCTGTGACCAGTGGTGTTCCACAGGGATCAGTGCTGGGACCTTTGCTGTTTGTAGTATATATAAATGATTTGTAGGAAAATGTAACTGGTCTGATTAGTAAGTTTGCAGACGACACAAAGGTTGGTGGAATTGCGGATAGCGATGAGGGATGTCAGAGGATACAGCAGGATTTAGATTGTTTGGAGACTCGGGCGGAGAGATGGCAGATGGAGTTTAATCCAAACAAATGTGAGGTAATGCATTTTGGAAGGTCTAATGCAGGTAGGGAATATACAGTGAATGGTAGAACCCTCAAGAGTATTGAAAGTCAGAGAGATCTAGAAGTACAGGTCTACAGGTCACTGAAAGGGGCAACACAGGTGGAGAAGGTAGTCAAGAAGGCATACGGCATGCTTGCCTTCATTGGCCGGGGCATTGAGTATAAGAATTGGCAAGTCATGTTGCAGCTGTTTCGAACCTTAGTTAGGCCACACTTGGAGTATAGTGTTCAATTCTGGTCGCCACACTACCAGAAGGACGTGGAGGCTTTCGAGAGGGTGCAGAAGAGATTTACCAGAATGTTGCCTGGTATGGAGGGCATTAGCTATGAGGAGCGGTTGAATAAACTCGGTTTATTCTCACTGGAACGACGGAGGTTGAGGGGCGACCTGATAGAGGTCTACAAAATTATGAGGGGCATAGACAGAGTGGATAGTAAGAAGCTTTTCCCCAGGGTTAAGGGGTCAATTACTAGGGGGCATAGGTTTAAGGTGAGAGGGGCAAGGTTTAGAGTAGATGTATGAGGCAAGTTTTTTACACAGAGGGTAGTGGGTGCCTGGAACTCGCTACCGGAGGAGGTGGTGGAAGCAGGGACGATAGTAACATTTAAGGGGCATCTTGACAAATACATGAATAGGATGGGAACAGTGGGATATGGACCCAGGAAGTGTAGAAGATTGTAATTTAGTCGGGCAGCATGGTTGGCACGGGCTTGGATGGCCGAAGGGCCTGTTCCTGTGCTGTACATTTCTTTGTTCTTTGTTCCCCAGGGACTCCCTGTAAATACTGACACACTCCCCGGGGATCCTCTGTGCATACTGACATACTCCCCGGGGGACCCCCTGTAAATACTGACACACTCCCCGGGGATCCTCTGTGCATACTGACACACTCCCCGGGGACTCCCTGTAAATACTGACACACTCCCCGGGGACTCCCTGTAAATACTGACACACTCCCCGGGGGACCCCCTGTAAATACTGACACACTCCCCGGGGACTCCCTGTAAATACTGACACACTCCCCGGGGATCCTCTGTGCATACTGACACACTCCCCGGGGGACCCCCTGTAAATACTGACACACTCCCCGGGGACTCCCTGTAAATACTGACACACTCCCCGGGGACCCTCAGTAAATATTGACAGGGTCCCCGGGAACACCATGTAAATAGACCGTAGGATCATAGAATTTACAGTGCAGAAGGAGGCCATTCGGCCCATCGGGTCTGCACCGGCCCTTGGAAAGAGCACCCTACTTAAGCCCACATCCCCACACTATACCCGTTACCCAGTAACCCCACCTAACCTGTTTTGGACACTAAGGGCAATTTATCATGGCCAATCACCTAACCTGCACATCTTTGGACTGTGGGAGGAAACCGGAGCACCCGGAGGAAACCCACGCAGACACTGGGAGAACATGCAGACTCCGCACAAACAGTGACCCAAGCCAGGAATCGAACCTGCGACCCTGGAGCTGTGAAGCAACTGTGGTAACTACCGTGCTACCGTGCTGCCCAATACTGACACTCTCCCCGGGGACCCTCTGTAAATACCGACACACTGCCCGGGGACCCTCCGTGAATACTAATACACTCCCCCGGACCCTCTGTCAATACCGACACACTCCCCGGGGACCCTCTGTAAATACCGACACACTCCCCGGGGACACTCTGTAAATACTGACACACTCCCCGGGGACCCTCTGTAAATACTGACATACTCGCCGGGGACCCTCTGTAAATACTGACACACTCCCTCGGACACTCTGTAAATACTGACACACTCCCCGGGGACCCCCTGTAAATACTGACACACTCCCCGGGGACACTCCCCGGGGACCCTCTGTAAACACTGATACACTCCCCGGGGACCCTCAGTAAGTACTGACACACTCCCCCGGACCCTCTGTAAATACTGACACACTCCCCGGGGACACTCTGTAAACACTGACACACTCCACGGGGACACTCTGTAAATACTGACACACTCCCCGGGGACCCTCTGCAAATACTGACACACTCTCCGGGGACACCCTGTAAATACTGACAAACTCCTCAGCGTCCCCTGTAATTACTGACACACTCCCCGGGGTCCCCTGTAAATACTGACACACTCCCCGGGTACAACCTGTAATTACTGACACACTCCCCGGACCCTCTGTAAATACTGACACACTCCCCGGGGACCCCCTGTAAATACTGACACACTCTCCGGGGACAGCCTGTAATTACTGACACACTCCCCAGGACCCTCTATAAATACTGACCAACTCCCCAGGGACCCCCTGTAATTACTGACACACTCCCCGGGGACCACCTGTAAATACTGACTCACTCACCGGGACCCCCTGTAATTAATGACACACTCCCCGGGGACACCCTGTAATTACTGACACACTCCCCAGGACCCTCTGTAATTACTGACATACTCCCCGGGGGACCCCCTGTAAATACTGACACACTCCCCGGGGGACCCCCTGTAAATACTGACACACTCCCTGGGGACCCTCTGTAAATACTGACACACTCTCCGGGGAGCCCCTGTAAATACTGGCACACTCCCCGGGACCCTCTGTAAATAATGACACACTCTCCGGGGAGCCCCTGTAAATACTGACACACTCCCTGGGACCCCCTGTAATTACTGACACATTCCCCGGCGACACCCTGTAATTACTGACACACTCCTCAGGAGCCTCTGTCAATACTGACACATTCCCGAGACCCTCTGTAAATACTGACATACTCCCCGGGGGACCCCATGTAAATACTGACACACTCCCCGGGGGACCCCCTGTAAATACTGACACACTCCCTGGGGACCCTCTGTAATACTGACACACTCTCCGGGAACCCTCTGTAAATAATGACACACTCCCCGGGACCCCCTGTAATTACTGACACATTCCCCGGGACCCCATGTAATTACTGACACGCTCCCCGGGGACACCCTGTAATTATTGACACACTCCCCGGGACCATCTGTAAATACTGACACACTCCCCGGGGTCCCCTGTAAATACTGACACACTCCCCGGGACCCTCTGTAAATACTGACACACTCCCCAGGACCCTCTGTAATTACTGACATACTCCCCGGGGGACCCCTTGTAAATACTGACACACTCCCCGGGGGACCCCCTGTAAATACTGACACACTCCCTGGGGACCCTATGTAAATACTGACACACTCTCCGGGGAGCCCCTGTAAATACTGGCACACTCCCCGGGACCCCCTGTAATTACTGACACACTCCACGGGGACACCCTGTAATTACTGACTCACTCACCGGGACCCCCCGCAATTACTGACACACTCCCCGGGGACACCCTGTAATTACTGACACACTCCCCAGGACCCTCTGTAATTACTGACATACTCCCCGAGGGACCCCCTGTAAATACTGACACACTCTCCGGGGAGCCCCTGTAAATACTGACACATTCCCCGGGACCCCATGTAATTACTGACACGCTCTCCGGGGACACCCTGTAATTATTGACACACTCCCCGGGACCATCTGTAAATACTGACACACTCCCCGGGGTCCCCTGTAAATACTGACACACTCCCCGGGAACCCCTGTAAATACTGACACACTCCCCGGGGTCCACTGTAAATACTGACACACTCCCCGGGAACCCCTGTAAATACTGACACACTCCCCGGGGTCCCCTGTAAATACTGACACACTCCCTGGGACCCCCTGTAATTACTGACACATTCCCCGGCGACACCCTGTAATTACTGACACACTCCTCAGGAGCCTCTGTCAATACTGACACATTCCCGAGACCCTCTGTAAATACTGACATACTCCCCGGGGGACCCCATGTAAATACTGACACACTCCCCGGGGGACCCCCTGTAAATACTGACACACTCCCTGGGGACCCTCTGTAATACTGACACACTCTCCGGGAACCCTCTGTAAATAATGACACACTCCCCGGGACCCCCTGTAATTACTGACACATTCCCCGGGACCCCATGTAATTACTGACACGCTCCCCGGGGACACCCTGTAATTATTGACACACTCCCCGGGACCATCTGTAAATACTGACACACTCCCCGGGGTCCCCTGTAAATACTGACACACTCCCCGGGGTCCCCTGTAAATACTGACACACTCCCCGGGAACCCCTGTAAATACTGACACACTCCCCGGGACCCTCTGTAAATACTGACACACTCCCCAGGACCCTCTGTAATTACTGACATACTCCCCGGGGGACCCCTTGTAAATACTGACACACTCCCCGGGGGACCCCCTGTAAATACTGACACACTCCCTGGGGACCCTATGTAAATACTGACACACTCTCCGGGGAGCCCCTGTAAATACTGGCACACTCCCCGGGACCCCCTGTAATTACTGACACACTCCACGGGGACACCCTGTAATTACTGACTCACTCACCGGGACCCCCCGCAATTACTGACACACTCCCCGGGGACACCCTGTAATTACTGACACACTCCCCAGGACCCTCTGTAATTACTGACATACTCCCCGGGGGACCCCCTGTAAATACTGACACACTCTCCGGGGAGCCCCTGTAAATACTGACACATTCCCCGGGACCCCATGTAATTACTGACACGCTCTCCGGGGACACCCTGTAATTATTGACACACTCCCCGGGACCATCTGTAAATACTGACACACTCCCCGGGGTCCCCTGTAAATACTGACACACTCCCCGGGAACCCCTGTAAATACTGACACACTCCCCGGGGTCCACTGTAAATACTGACACACTCCCCGGGAACCCCTGTAAATACTGACACACTCCCCGGGGTCCCCTGTAAATACTGACACACTCCCCGGGAACCCCTGTAAATACTGACACACTCCCCGGGACCCTCTGTAAATACTGACACACTCCCCGGGACCCTCTGTAAATACTGACACTCTCCCCGGGACCCTCTGTAAATACTGACACTCTCCCCGGGACCCTCTGTAAATACTGACACATTCCCCGGGGACTCTCTGTAAATACTGACACACACCCCGGGGACCCCCCCGGAAATACTGACACACTCTCCGGGGACCCTCTGTAAAAATTGACACACTCCCCGGGGACCATCTGTAAAACTGACACACTCCCCGGGGTTAACATATAAATACTGACACACTCCCCGGGACCCCCTGTAAATACTGACACACTCCCCGGGGACACCCTGTAAATACTGACACACTCCCCCGAGACCCTCTGTAAATACTGACACACTCCCCGAGACCCCCTGTAAATACTGACACATTCCCCGGGACCCTCTGTAAATACTGACACATTCCCCGGGGTTAACATAAAAATACTGACACACTCCCCGGGGACCCCCTGTAAATACTGACACACTCCCCGGGACCCTCTGTAATTACTGACACACTCCCCGGGACCCCCTGTAAATACTGACACACTCCCCGGGACCCTCTGTAATTACTGACACACTCCCCGGGACCCACTGTAAATACTGACACACTCCCCGGGGACACCTCTGTAAATACTGACACACTCCCCCGGGACCCTCTGTAAATACAGACACACTCCCCCGGGACCCTTTGTAAATACTGACACACTCCCTGGGGACCCTCTGAAAATACTGACACACTCCCCGGGGACCATCTGTAAATACTGACACACTCCCCGGGTACCATCTGTAAATACTGACACACTCTCCGGGGACCCTTCTGTAAATACTGACACACTCCCCGGGGACCCTCTGTAAATACTGACACACTCCCTGGGGACCCTCTGTAAATACTGACACACTCCCTCGGACACTCTGTAAATACTGACACACTCTCCGGGGACCCTTCTGAAAATAATGACACACTCCCCGGGGACCATCTGTAAATGCTGACAAACTCCCCAGGGACCCCCTGTAAGTACTGACTCACTCCCCGGGAACCCCCTGTAAATACTGACACACTCGCCGGGGACCCTCTGTAATTACTGACACACTCCCCGGGGACCCCCTGTAAATACTGACACACTCCCCGGGGACCCCTTGTAAATACTGACACACTCCTCGGGGACCCCCTGTAATTACTGACACACTCCACAGGATCCTCTGTAAATACTGACACACTCCCCGGGGACCCCCTGTAAATACTGACACACTCTCCGGGGACCCCCTGTAAATACTGACACATTCCCCGGGGACCCCCTGTAATTACTGACACACTCCACAGGACCCTCTGTAAATACTGACACACTCCCCGGGGACCCCCTGTAATTACTGACACACTCCACAGGATCCTCTGTAAATACTGACACACTCCCCGGGGACCCCCTGTAAATACTGACACACTCCCCGGGGACGCCCTGTAAATAATGACACATTCCCCGGGGACCCTCTGTAATTACTGACACACTCCCTGGGGACCCCCTGTAAATACTGACACATTCCCCGGGGACCCTCTGTAAATACTGACACATTCCCCGGGGTCCCCTGTAAATACTGACACACTCCCCGGGGACCCCCTGTAAATACTGACACATTCCCCGGGGACCCCCTGTAAATACTGACACACTCCCCGGGGACCCTCTGTAAATAATGACACACTCCCCGGGGTCCCCTGTAAAAACTGACACACTCCCCGGGGTCCCCTGTAAATACTGACACACTCCCCGGGACCCTCAGTAAATACTGACACACTCCCCGGGGACACCCCTGTAAATACTGACACACTCCCCAGGACCCTCTGTAAATACTGACACACTCCCTGGGGGATCCTGTGTAAATACTGACACACTCCCCGGGGACCCTCAGTAAATACTGACACACTCCCCGGGGGACCCTCTGTAAATACTGACACACTCCCCGGGGACCCCCTGTAAATACTGACACACTCCCCGGGATCCTCAGTAAATATTGACAGACTCCCCGGGAACACCATGTAAATAGACCATAGGTTCATAGAATTTTCAGTGCAGAAGGAGGCCATTCGGCCCATCAGGTCTGCACCGGCCCTTGGAAAGAGCACCCTACTTAAGCCCCACCCCCACACTATACCTGTTACCCAGTAACCCCACCTCACCTGTTTTGGACACTAAGGGCAATTTATCATGGCCAATCACCTAACCTGCACATCTTTGGATTGTGGGAGGAAACCGGAGCATCCGGAGGAAGCCCACGCAGACACGGGAAGAACGTGCAGACTCCGCACAGACAGTGACCCAAGCCGGGAATTGAACCTGGAACGCTGGAGCTGTGACGCAGCTGTGCTAACCACCGTGCTACCGTGCTGCCCAATACTGACACACTCCCCGGGGACCCTCTGTAAATACAGACACACTCCCCGGGACCCCCTGTAAATATTGACACACTCCCCGGGGACCCTCTATATATACTGACACACTCCCCGGGGACACCCTCTAAATACTGACACTCCTCTGGAGAACCCCCTGTAAATACTGACACACTCCCCAGGGAACATCTGTAAATACTGACACACTCCCCGGGGGACCCCTGTAAATACTGACACACTCCCCGGGGACCCCCTGTAAATACTGACACACTCCCCGGGGCCCCCCTGTAAATATTGACACACTCCCCGGGGACCCCCTGTAAATACTGACACACTCCCCGGGGTCCCCTGTAAATACTGACACACTCCCCGGGGCCCCTGTAAATCCTGACACACTCCCCGGGGGACCCCCTGTAAATACTGACGCACTACTCGGGGGACCCCCTGTAAAAACGGACTCACTCCCCGGGGGACCCCCTGTAAATACTGTCTCACTCCCCGGGACCCCCTGTAATTACTGACACACTCCCCGGGGACACCCTGTAATTACTGACACACTTCCCGGGGACCCTCTGTAAATACTGACACACTCCCCGGGGACCCCCTGTAAATACTGACGCATTCCCCGGGACCCCCTGTAATTACTGACACACTCCCCGGCGACTCCCTGTAAATACTGACACACTCCCCGGGGACTCCCCTATAATTACTGACACACTCCCCAGGACCCTCTGTAAATACTGACACACTCCCCGGGGACCCCTGTAAATACTGACACACTCCCCGGGGATCCCCTGTAAATACTGACACACTCCCCGGGACCCTCAGTAAATACTCACACACTCCCCGGGACCCTCAGTAAATACTGACACACTCCCCGGGGACACCCCTGTAAATACTGACACACTCCCCAGGACCCTCTGTAAATACTGACACACTCCCTGGGGGATCCTGTGTAAATACTGACACACTCCCCGGGGACCCTCAGTAAACACTGACACACTCCCCGGGGGACCCTCTGTAAATACTGACACACTCCCCGGGGACTCCCTGTAAATACTGACACACTCCCCGGGATCCTCAGTAAATATTGACAGACTCCCCGAGAACACCATGTAAATAGACCATAGGATCATAGAATTTACAGTGCAGAAGGAGGCCATTCGGCCCATCAGGTCTGCACCGGCCCTTGGAAAGAGCACCCTACTTAAGCCCACATCCCCACACTATACCTGTTACCCAGTAACCCCACCTCACCTGTTTTGGACACTACGGGCAATTTATCATGGCCAATCACCTAACCTGCACATCTTTGGATTGTGGGAGGAAACCGGAGCACCTGGAGGAAACCCACGCAGACACGGGGAGAACGTGCAGACTCCGCACAGACAGTGACCCAAGCCGGGAATTGAACCTGGAACGCTGGAGCTGTGACGCGACTGTGCTAACCACCGTGCTACCGTGCTGCCCAATACTGACACACTCCCTGGGGCCCCTCTGTAAATACAGACACACTCCCCGGGACCCTCTGTAAATACTGGCACACTCCCCGGGGACCCTCTATATATACTGACACACTCCCCGGGGACACCCTCTAAATACTGACACTCCTCTGGAGAACCCCCTGTAAATACTGACACACTCCCCAGGGAACATCTGTAAATACTGACACACTCCCTGAGACTCTCTGTAAACTCTGACACACTCCCCGGGGTCCCCTTTAAATACTGACGCATTCCCCAGGACCCCCTGTAATTACTGACACACTCCCCGGGGACTCCCTGTAAATACTGACACACTCCCCGGGGACCCCCTGTAAATACTGACGCATTCCCCGGGACCCCTGTAATTACCGACACACTCTCCGGGGACTCCCCTGTAATTACTGACACACTCCCCGGGGTCCCCTGTAAATACTGACACACTCCCCGGGGTCCCCTATAAATACTGACACACTCCCCGGGGACCCTCAGTAAATACTGACACACTCCCCAGGGACTCCCCTGTAAATACTGACACATTCCCCGGGGACCATCTGTAATTACTGACACACTCCCCGGGGACCCTCTGTAAATACTGACACACTCCCCGGGGTCCCCTGTAAATACTGACACACTCCCCGGGGTCCCCTGTAAATACTGACACACTCCCCGGGGTCCCCTGTAAATACTGACACACTCCCCGGGACCCTCAGTAAATACTCACACACTCCCCGGGACCCTCAGTAAATACTGACACACTCCCCGGGGACACCCCTGTAAATACTGACACACTCCCCAGGACCCTGTAAATACTGACACACTCCCTGGGGGATCCTGTGTAAATACTGACACAGTCCCCGGGGACTCTCAGTAAATACTGACACACTCCCCGGGGACCCCCTGTAAATACTGACACACTCCCCGGGGGACCCTCTGTAAATACTGACACACTCCCCGGGGACCCCCTGTAAATGCTGACACACTCCCCGGGGACCCTCTATATATACTGACACACTCCCCGGGGACACCCTCTAAATACTGACACTCCTCTGGTGAACCCCCTGTAAATACTGACACACTCCCCAGGGAACATCTGTAAATACTGACACACTCCCTGAGACTCTCTGTAAACTCTGACACACTCCCCGGGGTCCCCTGTAAATACTGACACACTTCCCGGGGACACCCTGTAAATACTGACACACTCCCCGGGAGCCCCCTGTAATTACGGACACACTCCCCGGGGGACCCCCTGTAAATACTGACACACTCCCCGGGGGACCCCCTGTAAATACTGAGACACTCCCTGGGGGCCCCTGTAAATACTGACACACTCCCCGGGGCCCCCTGTAAATACTGACACACTCCCCGGGGACCCCCCTGTGAATACTGACACACTCCCCGGGACCCCCTGCAAATATTGACGCACTCACTGGGGACCCGCTGTAAATACTGACGCACTCACTGGGGACCCCCTGTAAATATGACACACTCCCTCCGGGGACCCGCACAGGGATCCTCTGGAATGGTCAGGAAAAAGTTAATATTTTCTGGGAATTATAAGAATTTGTCGATATTTACAGGTGATGCCCGAGGCAGACTTGCCGAAATCCGCTCGTCACGAAAGGAATCTCCAAGTCTTCCTTGATAAATGTCCAAATGCAGGAAGAATGTCCTTGTTGCGGTGGTGGGACTGGCGCAGGTTCGTAGTCTGGGCTGTCTCCAGGTTAAACCATTGAGAAACTCACAGAGAATTGCTGATTCTCTGTCTCTCCACAAACTTCCTCATTCGGGGCTTTTCCACCCGGTCTGTCTCTGTGTTTTTCCCCTGCACCTCTGCCAGTCACTGTGCTTTGGGTCAGACTGTGTGGGGGAGGGATTGGTGCCCCCCTGGCCAGGCTGAGTGTTGAGGGCAGAGCTGAGGAGGGGGAGTGCTGCACTGTTGGAGGAGTAGCGCCCACCAATTCCAGCTGTGTGGGATCTTTCTCTGCGCAATTTGGCTGCTGTGTTTCCTCCATTGCAACAGCTGAAAGCACTCACATCTCCCTGGGGGTGTTGTGAAGACCCCCTGAGAAGATGTTGAAGCCAGGGAGAGGGGCTTCCAGGCAGACTGACAGCAGCCAGGTCTCTCCTGTCATTCACACCTGCTCAGTTTCACTGGTCAGTTTCACTGGCTCCCCGGTGAAATGTCACAGCACAGGCGGTGGGGAAGGGTCCTGGGACCCCGGGGTGGTCCCTGCTGTGACAGACCCTCTCCCTCCCTCACACACGCTCACACACTCACCTTGTCCCGTCCCCCCTCCGCACTCAGCTTCCCCATCTCCGATGCTGAGGAATCTCGAATGGTGAAGGTGCCAGAGGCTGTCACTGACACCTGGAGCCTCCCTTTTAACAGACGTGCGGCTTCAAAGCTTAAAGGAGCCGACCCCAAACGGATTGGCGCACTCTTATCAAGCCAGAGATATCGATTAACTTGATTTGATCGGATGCTCATACAGGAAAGAATCCACCCCCCTCTCGGGGATGTAGGCGAGATAATGCGGAATGCCTGTTTGTCAGAATGTGTGCGTGGGTGAATTATTGGTGAATCAGTGTGTGTTAGTGAATCACTGAGTGTGTGTTAGTGAATCACTGAGTGTGTGTTAGCGAATCACTGTCTGTGTTTGTGAATCGCTCGGTGTGTGCTAGTGAATCACTGAGTGTGTTAGTGAATCTGAGTGTGTTAGTGAATCACCTTAGTGTGTGTTCGTGAATCACTGAGTGTGTGTTAGTGAATCAGTATGTGTTTGTTAGTGAATTAGTGTGTGTTAGTGAATCACTGAGTGTGTGTTAGTGAATCACAGTGAGTTAGTGAATCAGTGAGTGTGTTAGTGAATTACTGAATGTGTGTTAGTGAATCACAGAGTGTGTGTTAGCGAATCACTGAGTGTGTGTTAGCGAATCACTGTGTGTGTTAGTGAATCATCAGGTGTGTGTTAGTGAATCACTGAGTGTGTGTTAGTGAATCACTGAGTGTGTTAATGATTCAGTGAGTGTGTTAGCGAATCACTGAGTGTGTTAATGAATCACTGGGTGTGTTAGTGAATCACTGAGTGTGTGTTAGTGAATCACTGAGTGCGTGTTAGTGAATCACTGAGTGTGTGTTAGTGAATCTGAGTGTGTTAGTGAATCACATGAATGTGTGTTAGTGAATCACTGAGTGTGTGTTAGTGAATCAGTGTGTGTTTGTTAATTAATTAGTGTGTGTTAGTGAATCACTGTGTGTGTTATTGAATCGTTAGGTGTTTGTTTTGAATCACTCGGTGTGTGTTAGTGAATCATTGAGTATGTGTTGGTGCATCACTGTGTGTTAGTGAATCACTGAGTGTGTGTTAGCGAATCACTGTGTGTGTTAGTGAATCGCCAGATGTGTGTTAGTGAATCACTGAGTGTGTTAGTGAATCACTGAGTGTGCGTTAGTGAATCACTGAGTGTGTGTAGTGAATCAGTGTGCGTTAGTGAATCACTGAATGTGTGTTAGTGAATCACTGAGTGTATGTTAGTGAAACAGTGAGTGTGTTAGTGAATCACTGAGTGTGTTAGTGAATCACTGAGTGTGCATTAGTGAATCACTGAGTGTGTGTTAGTGAATCACTGTGTGTGTTAGTGAATCACTGAGTTTTTTAATGAATCACTGAGTGTGTTAGTGAATCACTGAGCGTGTGTTAGTGAATCAGTGTGTGTTAGTGAATCACTGAATGTGTGTTAGTGAATCACTGAATAAGTGTTAGTGAATCAGTGAGTGTGTTAGTGAATCAGTGCCTGTCAGTGAATCACTGAGTGTGTGTTAGTGAATCACTGAGTGTGTTAATGATTCAGTGAGTGTGTTAGCGAATCACTGAGTGTGTTAATGAATCACTGAGTGTGTTAGTGAATCACTGAGTGTGTGTTAGTGAATCACTGAGTGTGTGTTAGTGAATCACTGAGTATGCGTTAGTGAATCACTGAGAGTGTGTTACTGAATCACTAGCTGTGTGTTAGTGAATCACTAGGTGTGTGTTAGTGAATCACTGAGTGTGTTCATGAATCACAGAATGTGTGTTAGTGAATCAGTGAGTGTGTTAGTGAATCACTGAGTGTGTTAGTGAATCGCTGAGTGTGTTAGTGAATCTGTGTGTGTTAGTGAATCAGTGATGTGTGTTAGTGAATCACTGAGTGCGCATTAGTGAATCACTGAGCATGTTAGTGAATCAGTGAGTGTGTTAGCGAATCACTGAATGTGTTAATGAATCATTGAGTGTGTTAGTGAATCACTGAGTGTGTGTTTGTGAATCAGTGCCTGTTAGTGAATCACTGAGTGTGTTAGTGAATCAGTGCCTGTTAGTGAATCGCTGAGTGTGTGTTAGTGAATCACTGAATGTGTTAGTGAATCAGTGAGTCTGTTAGTGAATCAGAGTGTGTTAATGAATCACTGAGTGTGTGTTAGTGAATCAGTGCCAGTTAGTGAATCACTGAATGTGTGGTAGTGATTCAGTGCCTGTTAGTGAATCACTGAATGTGTGTTAGTGAATCACTGACTGTGTGATAGTGAATCACTGAGTGTGTGTTAGTGAATCAGTGAGCGTGTGTTAGTGAATCACTGTGTGTGTTAGTGAATCAGTGTGGGCATTAGTTTATTGCAGTGTTAGTGAATCAGAGTGTGTGTTAGTGAATCAGTGAGTGTGTGTTAGTGAATCAGTGTGTGTTAGTGAATCAGTGTGTGTGTCATTTTATCGCCGTGTTAGTGAATCAGAGTGTGTGTAAGTGAATCAGTGAGCGTGTGTTTGTGAATCAGAGCGTGTGTTAGTGAATCACTGAGCGTGTGTTAGTGAATGAGTGAGTGTGTGAATGAATCACTGAATGTGTGTTTGTGAATCAATGTGCATGTGTGAATGAATGAGTGTCTTAACGAATCACTGAGTGTGTGTTAGTGAATCACTGATTGTGTGTTAGTGAATCACTGAATGTGTTAGTGAATCAGTGTGTGTGTGATAGTGAATCAGTGTGTGTGTGTGATAGTGAATCAGTGTGTGTGTTAGTGAAGCAGTGTGTGTGTTCGTGAATTACTGAGTGTGTTAGTGTATTAGTGTGTGTGATAGTGAATCAGTGTGTGTGTTAGTGAAGCAGTGTGTGTGTGATAGTGAATCAGTGTGTGTGTTCGTGAATTACTGAGTGTGTGTTAGTGAATCACGGAGCGTGTGTTCATGAATTACTGAATGTGTTAGTGAATCAGTCTGTGAGTGATAGTGAATCAGTGTGTGCGTGATAGTGAATCAGTGTGTGTGTTCATGAATTACTGAGTGTGGATACTGATGGATATGGGACGGTGGATATTGAGGGATATGGGGCAGTGGATACTGTGGGATATGGGGCAGTGGATACTGAGGGATATGGGATGGTGGATATTGAGGGATATGGGGCAGTGGATACTGAGGGATATAGGGCAGTGGATACTGAAGGATATGGAACAGTGGATACTGAGGGAAATGGGACAGTGGATACTGAGGGATTTGGGACAGTGGATACGGAGGGATATGGGGCGGTGGATACAGAGGGAGATGGGATGGTGGATACTGAGGGATGTTATGGTGGATACCGAGGGAAATGGGGTAGTGGATACTGAGGGAAATGGGGCAGTGGATACTGAGGGATATGGGATGGTGGATACTGGGGGAAATGGGTCAGTGGATACTGAGGGATATGGCACAGTGGATACTGAGAGATGTGGGATGGTGGATACTAAGGGATATGGGGCAGTGGATACTGAGGGATATGGGACGGTGGATACTCAGGGATATGGGACAGTGGACAGTGAGGTATATGGGACAGTGGATACTGAGGGATATGGGTCAGTGGACACTGTGGAATATGGGGCAGTGGATACTGAGGGATATGGGGCAGTGGATACTGAGGGATATGGGGCAGTGGATACTGAGGGATATGGGACAGTGGATACTGAGGGATATGGGGCAGTGGATACTGAGAGATATGGCACAGTGGATACTGAGGGATGTGGGATGGTGGATACTGAGGGATATGGGGCAGTGGATACTGAGGGATATGGGACAGTGGATACTGAGGGATATGGGACGGTGGATACTGAGGGAAATGGGACAGTGGATACTGAGGGATATGGGACAGTGGATACTGAGGGAGATGGGATGGTGGATACTGAGGGAAATGGGACAGTGGATACTGAGGGATATGGGACAGTGGATACTGAGGGAGATGGGATGGTGGATACTGAGGGATATGGGACAATGGATACTGAGGGAAATGGAAAGGTGGATACTGGGGGATATGGGGCAGTGGGTACTGAGGGATATGGGACAGTGGATACTGAAGGATATGGGACAGTGGATACTGAGGGATATGGGACAGTGGATACTGAGGGAAATGGGACAGTGGATACTGAGGGATATGGGACAGTGGATACTGAGGGATATGGGACAGTGGATACTGAGGGATATGGGACAGTGGATACTGGGGGAAATGGGACAGTGGATACTGAGGGATATGGGACAGTGGATGCTGAGGGATATGGGACAGTGGATACTGAGGGATATGGGGCAGTGGATACTGAGGGAAATGGGACAGTGGATACTGAGGGATATGGGATGGTGGATACTGAGGGATATGGGGCAGTGGATACTGGGGGATATGGGGCAGTGGATACTGAGGGATATGGGACAGTGGATACTGTGGGATATGGGATGGTGGATACTGAGGGATACGGGACAATGGATACTGAGGGATATGGGACAGTGGATACTGAGGGAGATGGGATGGTGGATACTGAGGGATATGGGACAATGGATACTGAGGGATATGGGATGGTGGATACTGAGGGAAATGGGACAGTGGATACTGAGGGATATGGGACAGTGGATACTGAGGGAGATGGGATGGTGGATACTCACGGATATGGGACAATGGATACTGAGGGAAATGGAATGGTGGATACTGAGGGATATGGGGCAGTGGATACTGAGTGATATGGGACAGTGGCTACTGAGTGATATGGGGCAGTGGATACTGAGGGATATGGGGCAGTGGCTACTGAGGGAAATAGAATGGTGGATACTGAGGTACACTCACTGATACACTCACTGATTCACTAACACACACTCTGATTCGCTAACACTGCGATAAACTGACGCACTCACTGATTCACTAACACACACTTTCCCCTGGAATGGCTTCACACGTTCCAGGGCTTGGCATGGTGGCAGAAGGTGGGGTTGCCCCTTAGCTCCGATACCCCCCTCCCCCCCCCCCCGTAGCAGACTACCCAACTGAGCCTCTCCCCTCAGATTCCCCCCTCCCCCCTCCGAGCACAGCCGCAGCAAGCCCAGCACCCTTGGGCTCATTGCTGATGAGCGAAGATCGTTACTCACCACCTTGGCTTCCCACAGCAGCCCTTTCACAGGTTGACGTTTGTAAATTGGAGTACTAATCGGCGCCTGCGTGACCACTCGCTGGGGAGGCCGCTAGATCACAGGATGGCCTTGGGTATGGGGCGGCTCCCAATAATTGTATGGAAATAGGGGTTAAGTGATTTTTGGTTTCCCGCCACGCCAGGGCGAGATCCCGATTTTGAGTCTGGGAGGGGCCGGTTGCATCGCAAACGGTTTGGCGCCCGGCGTGGTTCTCGTTTTTGGCCTCTCCCGCTATTCACAGGCTCGCCCCCCACCCCCCCCCTCTCTCGCTTGAGCGCATCAAGGCCACTGAATCGCGCCCAAGGTTTACTGAGCCTGGTGGTTAGGAGTTCCGGGCAGCATTTGAATCATCAAGTCTCATGGTGAAGGGTTTCAGTGGCGAATGGACTGAGAAACAACTAACCCTGGAGAGATTGTTGCCGACACTGGCTGCTTGACCAGGTGGTAAATAATTCCCCAGCAACAAATCGCTTCATCCAGAAGTGTCATGGGACAACAAGGTGCTCATACCAGAGTGGGACACACAGCAGGGGAAAAAGTCACACCTTGTTATAAGTGAGCGATATGGCATCAATCCCCATTCTGCTGTCTCTAAATCATTTATTTCTCAAGAATTCAGAACTAATCTCGTCACGAGCTCAGACAAAATGCTTGCAGCTTAACTGATCGAATGAGCACTGAACCTCTTCAACTGTTTGATTGCTCAACAATGGCCTGGAACACAACCCACAGCACAGTCAACAGGGCAGTGAGAACGGGTTGAAATTGGACAAAGTTAATCTCCAAATATGTGGACTGAGCAACATTCAACTATGCTGGATTCAGGCCAGTGCCTATAATCTAGGTTAATAACATTCATACTTTAATATCTTTAACCTACTCCCTCTCTCTGCCAAACATTTTAAAATGAGGACTCCATAAGTTAATAATTGTCTGAGGTTGTGGATAAAGCCTGACTGTCTAAACGCGGCACAAAACCCTGTACGCAGGTTTAAAGAGTTAAATTCTGAGGACTGGTTTGATAAATTTGGTGTGTAATAATAAAAATCTTTATTAGCGTCACAAGTAGGCTGCAATGAAGTTACGCTGAAAATCCCCTAGTCGCCACACTCCGGCGCCTGTTCGGGTGCACTGAGGGCGAATTCAGAATGTCCAATTCACCCAACAAGCACGTCTTCCGGGACTTGTGGGAGGAAACCGGAGCGCCCGGAGGAAACCCACGCAGACACGGGGGGAGAACGTGCAGACTCCGCACCGACAGTGACCCCGGCCGGGAATCGAACCCGGGACCCTGGCGCTGTGAAGCGACAGTGCTGACCACTGTGCTACCGTGCCACCCATAATTATTCTCATGAGTTTCAAAGGTTGAGGGATGGTCTTCAAAATAATAAAGGGCATCGATGGGGGAAGATAGACAGAAACTATCTTCTCTGTTGGGATTGTCCAGGACGAGCGGCTTGACGGAACCAGAAATCGTTTCTTAACACAAAGGGGCATGGAAATCCGCTGAGGCTACTGGCATTCCATTCAAACATTCCAAACAGAGATGGAAGGATTTTCATTGAGTCAGGGAATAGTGAGAAATGGAGTGGGATTCTACGTCCAGCGGCGTTGGATTCGTGATACGCGATTGGGCAGAGAATCGTGTGTGAAGCGTAAATCGTGGCCGGCACGGGCACCTAAAAGGATGCCATGTTCCAGCGCCTCGACAGCAGCGTCAATGCGTTCTACCCCGCAGGTACAGTAAACGCCGTTGCCATATCATTGACGGGCCTGGCCTGGTATTCCCGGGGCCGCCGCGATGCTGCACCTCTGCCGGGAGGAGGAATTACCGACGGCGAGTTTCACTTGTGGTTTAAAAATCGGGAAGCAGGCTCCGTGGGTGCCGAGGGGGTCAGGGGAGGTAGGATGCGGAGAGGTGCGACCGTGGGCTGCCGGTCCTGCCTGGGGCGGAGGGGGGGGGGCGGGGGGGTTGCCTGCCAGGGTCGGGTGTCGCAACGGGGGATGACAGGGCTGATCAGGGGATGGGCCGTGGGGCTGGGGTAACCGAACCGTGACCGGGGTGTCCAGGCCGGATCACCGTTGCCGCGGCCTGCAAGGTAGCCACCTTGCCGCGCACGCCGGTGACCGCCCACCATGGCCCCTGGCGGCGCTCAGTGATGCCGCCCGTATGGGTGTCCTCACCCCACCACACCCGCACTTCACTCCCCCACCCCCGACCCCCCCCCCCCCACACTCCACTGCCTCCCCCCCACCCTGCGCCCCACCAACCCCCCCCCCCCGCCAACCAGGTGCCACCCGCTGGGGGGGTTACCCACCCAAGGGCAAAGCCCACAGTAGCCCCTACAGGAGGGCGGCGGATGGGGCTGCGGAGCGTGCCGCTGTCATGGGAAGGTCATGCCACCAGTACCCCTGCCAGCAGGGACAGGCACCGGGGACAGAGGCCCACGTGGTGCTGGTCACCGACGAGGCCGGGGGTGTGGTGCGGAGGGTAGAATGCCAGGGGTAATGGCTGGTGGTGGGTGTGGGGATGGGGGTGGAGGGGGAATTGCAGGGGCAGGGGCTGCAGTTCAGTACAGGCCACTGGACAGTATGTTGGAGCTGGTTGGGCACTGGGATACACAGCACACTAACATGTCGGCCTTTCACGCGCTGCAGGCAATGGGTCTCTGAATCCAATCGGGAAGGGCGGCTTTCACTCTGCCCGCTGCTGTCCTGGGGATGCCCTGAGGCTGTACGAGCTGGAGCTGCTCGAGGGGGACCCTGCAGCAGCGGAGACTAGCCCAGAGGAACAAGAGGCAGCCAGTGAGGATGGCGGATCGGCCTCCCAACAGGCCGAGGAGGGAACAGGCGCAGCATGAGGCCTCGTGTGTACCGTAGCGAGGACCTGCCGCACCGAACGTATCTGCCGGATCATGGTGCACCTGGCACGCCGGGGGTATGGGGGAGGACACCCGCTGCCGGTGACCGTCAAGGTGACGGTCGCCCTGAACCTTTACACCACGGGGCCCTTCCAATCGCCGAGTGGGGACCTGGCCGGGATCTCACAGACATCGGTGCACAAGTGCATCCGCGGGTAACCGAGGCCCTGTATGCACAGTTGGTTCAATGTATCAAATTCAATGTGGCCCAAAACCACCAGACTGCCTGGGGATTGTCGTCATCGCCAGGATGCCCTGGGTCCAGTGGGTGATCGACGGGATGCATGTCCCCCTACGAGTACCAGCCCATGACGAGCAGGTCTTCACAAACTGAAAGGGGTTCCACTCGATGAACGTACAGCTGTGCATCGTGCGAGTCTGCACCCGGGCAGGGTGCACCACGCCCTCATCCTGGCACACTCAACAATTCCTCATATCTTTCAGGCCACCCCCGGGTGAGGGGTTGGTTCCTGGGTGACAGGGATTATCCGCTGCGGTCTTGGCTGATGACGGCTGTTCAGAGGTCACAGACTGACGCGGAGACCCACTACGATGGCCCTGCCGTGACCAGGGGTGTGGTCAGCGGTGCTTCGACATCCTGAAGATGCGGGTCAGGTGACTGGACCGCTCTGGAGCTGCCCTCCACGATAGCGTTAGGAGAGTCTCCCACCGTGGCAGCCTGCTGCGTCCTCCACAACATCGCACAGCAGAGGGCGACATGCTGGAGGAGGAGGATGATGGGGGGGGGGGGGGGGGGAGGTGGTGAGGTTGGGCAGGACATGGGGCCTGGGCAGGCACAAGAGGCCGCACAACGTGTGTGCCTGAGCCGGCGTGCACAGGACGCCCTAATCGCCCTAGGGGGCCTGGTCGACCACACACTACTGGGATGGGATGAGTGTGTGTGGGGAATGTGTTCGCTGGGAAGAGTGTGTGTGGTCGTTCGTGTGTGTGGGGAGTGTGTGTGGGGAGGTGAGTTGGCTGGGATGAGTGTGTGTGCGGTGTGTGTTGGCTGGGATGAGTGTGAGTGGGGAGTGTGTTCGCTGGGATGAGTGTGTGTGGTCGTTAGTGTGTGTGGGGAGTGTGTGTGGGGAGGTGAGTTGGCTGGGATGAGTGTGTGTGGGGAGTGTGTTGGCTGGGATGAGTGTGTATGGGGAGTGTGTGTGGTTAGTGTGTGTGGGTAGTGTGTGTGGGGAGTGTGTTGGCTGGGATGAGTGTGTGTGGGGAGTGTGTTGGCTGGGATGAGTGTGTGTAGGGAGTGTGTTGTCTGGGATGAGTGTGTGTGTGGAGAGTGTTGGCTGGGATGAGTGTGTGTGGGGAGTGTGTGTGGGGAGTGCGTTGACTGGGATGAGTGTGTGCGGGGAGTGTGTGTGGGGAGTGTGTGTTGGGAGTGTGTGTGGGGAGTGTGTTGGCTGGGATGAGTGTGTGTGGGGAGTGTGTTGGCTGGGATGAGTGTGTGTGGGGAGTGTGTTGCCTGCGAGGAGTGTGTGTGTGGAGAGTGTTGGCTGGGATGAGTGTGTGTGGGGAGTGTGTGTGGAGAGTGTGTTGACTGCGATGAGTGTGTGCGGGGAGTGTGTGTGGGGAGTGTGTGTGAGGGGAGTGTGTGTGGGGAGCATGTGCGGTGAGTGTGTGTGGGGAGTGTGTTGGCTGAGATGAGTGTGTATGGGGAGTGTGTGTGGAGAGTGTGTTGGCTGGGATGAGTGTGTGTGGGGAGTGTGTGTGGGGAGTGTGTGTGTGGGGAGTGTGTTGGCTGGGAAGTCTGTGTGTGGGGAGTGTGTGTGGGGAGTGTGTGTGGGGAGTGTGGGTGGGGAGTGTGTGTGTGGAGTGTGTGTGGGGAGTGTGTGTGGGGAGTGATGTGTGGGGAGTGTGTTAGCTGGAATGAGTGTGTGTGGGGAGTGTGTGTGGGGAGTGTGTGTGGAGTGTGTGCAGGGAGTGTGTGTGGGGAGTATGTTGGTTGGGAAGAGTGTGTGTAGGGAGTGTGTGTGGGGAGTGTGTGTGGGGAGTGTGTGTGGGGAGTGTGTGTGGGGAGTGTGTGCGGGGATTGTGTGTGGGGAGTGTGTGTGGGGAGTGTGTGCGGGAAGTGTGTGCGGGGAGTGTGTTGGTTGGGATGAGTGTGTGTGGGGAGTGTGTGCGGGGAGTGTGTGTGGGGAGTGTGTGTGGGGAGTGTGTTGTCTGGGATGTGTGTGTGTGGGGAGTGTGTTGGCTGGGGTGAGTGTGTGTGGGGAATGTGTGTGGGGCGTGTGTGTGGGGAGTGTATATGGGGAGTGTGTGTGGGGTGTGTGTGCGGGGAGTGTGTGTGGGGAGTGAGTTGGCTGGGATGAGTGTGTGTGGGGTGTGTGTTGGCTGGGATGAGTGTGTGTGGGGATGGGATTTGGCTGGGATGAGTATGTGTGGGATGTGTGTTGGCTGGGATGAGTGTGAGTGGGGAGTGTGTTAGCTGGGATGAGTGTGTGTGGGTGTGTGTTTGGGGAGTGTGTGTGGGGAGTGTGTGTGGGGAGTGCGTGCGGGGAGTGTGTGTGGGGAGTGTGTTGGCTGAGATGAGTGTGTGTGGGGAGTGTGTGTGGGGAGTGTGTTGGCTGGGATGAGTGTGTGTGGGGATTGTGTTGGCTGGGATGAGTGTGTGTGGGGAGTGTGTTGTCTGGGATGAGTGTGTGTGTGGAGAGTGTTGGCTGGGATGAGTGTGTGTGGGGAGTGTGTGTGGGGAGTGTGTTGACTGGGATGAGTGCGTACGGGGAGTGTGTGTGGGGAGTGTGTGTGGGGAGTGTGTGTGTGGGGAGTGTGTGTGGGGAGTGTGTGCGGGGAGTGTGTGTGGGGAGTGTGTTGGCTGAGATGAGTGCGTATGGGGAGTGTGTGTGGGGAGAGTGTTGGCTGGGATGAGTGTGTGTGGGGAGTGTGTTGGCTGGGATGTGTGTGTGTGGGGAGTGTGTGTGGGGAGTGTGTGTGGGGAGTTTGTGTGTGGGGAGTGTGTGTGGGGAGTGTGTGTGGGGAGTGTGTGTGCGGAGTGTGTGTGCGGAGTGATGTGTGGGGAGTGTGTTAGCTGGGATGAGTGTGTGTGGCGAGTGTGTGTGGGGACTGTGTGTGGAGTGTGTGCGGGGAGTGTGTGTGGGGAGTGTGTTGGTTGGGATGAGTGTGTGTGGGGAGTGTGTGTGGGGAGTGTGTGCGGGGAGTGACTGCGGGGAGTGAGTGTGAGGAGTGTGTGTGGGGAGTGTGTGTGGGGAGTGTGTGCGGGGAGTGGGATGAGTGTGTGTGGGGAGTATGTGTGGGGAGTGTGTGTGGGGAGTGTGTGCGGGGAGTGTGTGTGGGGAGTGTGTGTGGGGAGTGTGTTGTCTGGGATGAGTGTGTGTGGGGAGTGTGTTGGCTGGGGTGAGTGTGTGTGGGGAATGTGTGTGGGGCGTGTGTTGGCTGGGATGAGTGTTTGTGTGTGGGGTGTGTGTTGGGAGTGTATGTGGGGAGTGTGTGTGGGGAGTGTGTGCGGGAAGTGTGTGTGGGGAGTGAGTTGGCTGGGATGTGTGTGTGTGGGGAGGGGATTTGGCTGGGATGAGTGTGTGCGGGTGTGTGTGTTGACTGGGATGAGTGTGTGTGGGGAGTGTGTGTGGGGAGTGTGTTGGCTGGGATGAGTGTGTATGGGTGTGTCTGTGGGGAGTGTGTGCGGGGAGTGTGTGTGGGGAGTGTGTTATCTGGGATGAGTGTGTGTGGGGGGAGTTGGCTGGGATGAGTGTGTGTGGGTATGTGTGTGGGGAGTGTGTGCGGGGAGTGTGTGTGGGGAGTGTGTTGACTGGGATGAGTGTGTGTGGGGAGTGTGTGTGGGGAGTGTGTTGACTGGGATCAGTGTGTGTGGGGAGTGTGTGTGGGGAGTGTGTTGACTGGGATGAGTGTGTGTGGGGAGTGTGTGTGGGGAGTGTGTGTGGGGAGTGTGTGTGGGGAGTGTGTTGACTGGGTTGAGTGTGTGTGGGGAGTGTGTGTGGGGAGTGTGTGTGGGGAGTGTGTTGACTGGGATGAGTGTGTGTGGGGAGTGTGTGTGGGGAGTGTGTTGACTGGGATGAGTGTGTGTGGGGAGTGTGTGTGGGGAGTGTGTGTTGGGAGTGTGTGTGTGGGGAGTGTGTGTGGGGAGTGTGTGCAGGGAGTGTGTTTGGTGAGTGTGTTGGTTGGATGAGTGTGTGTTGGGAGTGTGTGTGGGGAATGTGTGTGGGGAGTGTGTGTGGGGAGTGTGTGTGGGGAGTTTGTGTGGGGAGTGTGTGTGGGGATTGTGTGTGGAGTGTGTGCGGGGAGTGTGTGTGGGGAGTGTGTTGGTTGGGATGAGTGTGTGTGGGGAGTGTGTGTGGGGAGTGTGTGTGGGGAGTGTGTGTGGGGAGTGTGTGCGGGGAGTGTGTGTGGGGAGTGTGTGTGGGGAGTGTGTGTGGGGAGTGTGTGTGGGGAGTGTGTGCGGGGAGTGTGTGCGGGGAGTGTGTTGGTTGGGATGAGTGTGTGTGGGGAGTGTGTGTGGGGAGTGTGTGTGAGGAGTGTGTGCGGGGAGTGTGTGTGGGGAGTGTGTGTGGGGACTGTGTTGTCTGGGATGTGTGTGTGTGGGGAGTGTGTTGGCTGGGGTGAGTGTGTGTGGGGAATGTGTGTGGGGCGTGTGTTGGCTGGGATGAGTGTTTGTGTGTGGGGTGTGTGTGTGGGGAGTGTATATGGGGAGTGTGTGTGGGGAGTGTGTGCGGGGAGTGTGCGTGGGGAGTGAGTTGGCTGGGATGAGTGTGTGTGGGGTGTGTGTTGGCTGGGATGAGTGTGTGTGGGGAGGGGATTTGGCTGGGATGAGTATGTGTGGGTATGTGTGTTGGCTGGGATGAGTGTGAGTGGGGAGTGTGTTCGCTGGGATGAGTGTGTGTGGGTCTGTGTTTGGGGAGTGTGTGTGGGGAGTGTGTGTGGGGAGTGTGTGCCGGGAGTGTGTGTGGGGAGTGTGTTGGCTGAGATGAGTGTGTGTGGGGAGTGTGTGTGGGGAGTGCGTTGGCTGGGATGAGTGTGTGTGGGGAGTGTGTTGGCTGGGATGAGTGTGTATGGGGAGTGTGTGTGGTTAGTGTGTGTGGGTAGTGTGTGTGGGGAGGTCAGTTGGCTGGGATGAGTGTGTGTGGGGAGTGTGTTGGCTGGGATGAGTGTGTGTGGGGAGTGTGTTGTCTGGGATGAGTGTGTGTGTGGAGAGTGTTGGCTGGGATGTGTGTGTGTGTGGAGTGTGCATGGGGAGTGTGTTGAGTGGGATGAGTGTGTGCGGGGAGTGTGTGTGGGGAGTGTGTGTGGGGAGTGTGTGTGGGGAGTGTGTTGGCTGGGATGAGTGTGTGTGGGGAGTGTGTTGGCTGGGATGAGTGTGTGTGGGGAGTGTGTTGTCTGCGATGAGTGTGTGTGTGGAGAGTGTTGGCTGGGATGAATGTGTGTGGGGAGTGTGTGTGGGGAGTGTGTTGACTGCGATGAGTGTGTGCGGGGAGTGTGTGTGGGGAGTGTGTGTGTGGGGAGTGTGTGTGGGGAGTGTGTGTGGGGAGTGTGTGCGGGGAGTGTGTGTGGGGAGTCTGTTGGCTGAGATGAGTGTGTATGGGGAGTGTGTGTGGGGAGTGTGTTGGGAGTGTGTGTGTGGGGAGTGTGTTGGCTGGGATGTGTGTGTGTCGGGAGTGTGTGTGGGGAGTGTGTGTGGGGAGTGTGTGTGGGGAATGTGTTGACTGGGATGAGTGTGTGTGGGGAGTGTGTTGGTTGGGATGAGTGTGTGTGGGGAGTGTGTGTGGGGAGTGTGTGTGGGGAGTGTGTTGGTTGGGATGAGTGTGTGGGTGTGTGTGTGGGGAGTGTGTGTGTGGAGTGTGTGTGCTGGGATGAGTGTGTGTGGGTGTGTGTGTGGGGAGTGTGTGTGGGGAGAGTGTGGGGCGAGTGTGTGTGGGGAGTGTGTTGGCTGGGATGAGTGTGTGTGGGGAGTGTGTGCCGGGAGTGTGTGTGGGGAGTGTGTGCGGGGAGTGTGTGCGGGGAGTGTGCGTGGGGAGTGTGTGTGGGGAGTGTGTGTGGGGAGTGTGTGTGGGGAGTGTGTGTGGTGAGTGTGTTTGGGGAGTGTGTGTGGGGAATGTGTGCGTGTGAGGAGTGTGTGCGGGGAGTGTGTGTGGGGAGTGTGTGTGGGGATTGTGTGTGGGGAGTGTGTGTGGGGAGTGTGTTGACTGGGATGAGTGTGTGTGGGGTGTGTGTGTGGGGAGTGTGTTGACTGGGATGAGTGTGTGTGGGGAGTGTGTGTGGGGAGTGTGTTGACTGGGATGAGTGTGTGTGGGGAGTGTGTGTGGGGAGTGTGTTGACTGGGATGAGTGTGTGTGGGGAGTGTGTGCGGGGAGTGTGTGCGGGGAGTGTGTTGGTTGGGATGAGTGTGTGTGGGGAGTGTGTGTGGGGAGTGTATGTGGGGAGTGTGTGTGGGGAGTGTGTGCGGGAAATGTGTGTGGGGAGTGAGTTGGCTGGGATGTGTGTGTGGGGGGTGTGTGTTGGCTGGGATGAGTGTGTGTGGGGAGGGGATTTGGCTGGGATGAGTGTGTGCGGGTGTGTGTGTTGGCTGGGATGAGTGTGAGTGGGGAGTGTGTTCGCTGGGATGAGTGTTTGTGGGTGTGTGTGTGGGGAGTGCGTGTGGGGAGTGCGTGTGGGGAGTGCGTGCGGGGAGTGTGTGCCGGGAGTGTGTGCGGGGAGAGTGTGTGGGGAGTGTGTGCGGGGAGCGTGTTGACTGGGATGAGTGTGTGTGGGGAGTGTGTGTGGGGAGTGTGTTGACTGGGATCAGTGTGTGTGGGGAGTGTGTGTGGGGAGTGTGTGTGGGGAGTATGTTGACTGGGATGAGTGTGTGTGGGGAGTGTGTGTGGGGAGTGTGTGTGGGGAGTGTGTGTGGGGAGTATGTTGACTGGGATGAGTGTGTGTGGGGAGTGTGTGTGGGGATTGTGTTGACTGGGATGAGTGTGTGTGGGGAGTGTGTGTGGGGAGTGTGTTGACTGGGATGAGTGTGTGTGGGGAGTGTGTGTGGGGAGTGTGTGTTGGGAGTGTGTGTGTGGGGAGTGTGTGTGGGGAGTGTGTGCAGGGAGTGTGTTTGGTGAGTGTGTTGGTTGGATGAGTGTGTGTGGGTAGTGTGTGTGGGGAATGTGTGTGGGGAGTGTGTGTGGGGAGTGTGTGTGGGGAGTGTGTGTGGGGAGTGTGTGTGGGGAGTGATGTGTGGGGAGTGTGTTAGCTGGGATGAGTTTGTGTGGGGAGTGTGTGTGGGGAGTGTGTGTGGAGTGTGTGCGGGGAGTGTGTGTGGGGAGTGTGTTGGTTGGGATGTGTGTGGGGAGTGTGTGTGGGGAGTGTGTGTGGGGAGTGTGTGCGGGGAGTGTGTGCGGGGAGTGTGTGTGGGGTGTGTGTGCGGGGAGTGTGTGCGGGGAGTGTGTTGGTTGGGATGAGTGTGTGTGGAGAGTGTGTGTGGGGAGTGTGTGTGGGGCGTGTGTGCGGGGAGTGTGTGTGGGGAGTGTGTCTGGGGAGTGTGTTGTCTGGGATGTGTGTGTGTGGGGA
This sequence comes from Scyliorhinus torazame, assembly GCF_047496885.1. Taxonomy (NCBI): domain Eukaryota; kingdom Metazoa; phylum Chordata; class Chondrichthyes; order Carcharhiniformes; family Scyliorhinidae; genus Scyliorhinus; species Scyliorhinus torazame. Next base: position 9,201,796 of record NC_092720.1, read on the forward strand.
GTGTGTTGGCTGGGGTGAGTGTGTGTGGGGAATGTGTGTGGGGCGTGTGTTGGCTGGGATGAGTGTTTGTGTGTGGGGTGTGTGTGTGGGGAGTGTATATGGGGTGTGTGTGTGGGGAGTGTGTGCGGGGAGTGTGCGTGGGGAGTGAGTTGGCTGGGATGAGTGTGTGTGGGGTGTGTGTTGGCTGGGATGAGTGTGTGTGGGGAGGGGATTTGGCTGGGTGAGTATGTGTGGGTATGTGTGTTGGCTGGGATGAGTGTGAGTGGGGAGTGTGTTCGCTGGGATGAGTGTGTGTGGGTCTGTGTTTGGGGAGTGTGTGTGGGGAGTGTGTGTGGGGTGTGTGTGCCGGGAGTGTGTGTGGGGAGTGTGTTGGCTGAGATGAGTGTGTGTGGGGAGTGTGTGTGGGGAGTGCGTTGGCTGGGATGAGTGTGTGTGGGGAGTGTGTTGGCTGCGATGAGTGTGTATGGGGAGTGTGTGTGGTTAGTGTGTGTGGGTAGTGTGTGTGGGGAGGTCAGTTGGCTGGGATGAGTGTGTGTGGGGAGTGTGTTGGCTGGGATGAGTGTGTGTGGGGAGTGTGTTGTCTGGGATGAGTGTGTGTGTGGAGAGTGTTGGCTGGGATGTGTGTGTGTGTGGAGTGTGTGTGGGGAGTGTGTTGACTGGGATGAGTGTGCGCGGGGAGTGTGTGTGGGGAGTGTGTGTGGGGAGTGTGTGTGGGGAGTGTGTTGGCTGGGATGAGTGTGTGTGGGGAATGTGTTGGCTGGGATGAGTGTGTGTGGGGAGTGTGTTGTCTGCGATGAGTGTGTGTGTGGAGAGTGTTGGCTCGGATGAATGTGTGTGGGGAGTGTGTGTGGGGAGTGTGTTGACTGCGATGAGTGTGTGCGGGGAGTGTGTGTGGGGAGTGTGTGTGTGGGGAGTGTGTGTGGGGAGTGTGTGCGGGGAGTGTGTGTGGGGAGTGTGTTGGCTGAGATGAGTGTGTATGGGGAGTGTGTGTGGGGAGTGTGTTGGCTGGGCTGAGTGTGTGTGGGGAGTGTGTGTGGGGAGTGTGTGTGTGGGGAGTGTGTTGGCTGGGATGTGTGTGTGTCGGGAGTGTGTGTGGAGAGTGTGTGTGGGGAGTGTGTGTGGGGAATGTGTTGACTGGGATGAGTGTGTGTGGGGAGTGTGTTGGTTGGGATGAGTGTGTGTGGGGAGTGTGTCCGGGGAGTGTGTGTGGGGAGTGTGTGTGGGGAGTGTGTTGGTTGGGATGAGTGTGTGGGTGTGTGTGTGGGGAGTGTGTGTGTGGAGTGTGTGTGCTGGGATGAGTGTGTGTGGGTGTGTGTGTGGGGAGTGTGTGTGGGGAGAGTGTGGGGGGAGTGTGTGTGGGGAGTGTGTTGGCTGGGAGGAGTGTGTGTGGGGAGTGTGTGTGGGGAGTGTGTGCGGGGAGTGTGTGCGGGGAGTGTGTGCGGGGAGTGTGCGCGGGGAGTGTGCGTGGGGAGTGTGTGTGGGGAGTGTGTGTGGGGAGTGTGTGTGGGGAGTGTGTGTGGGGAGTGTGTGTGGTGAGTGTGTTTGGGGAGTGTGTGTGGGGAATGTGTGCGTCTGAGGAGTGTGTGCGGGGAGTGTGTGTGGGGAGTGTGTGTGGGGATTGTGTGTGGGGAGTGTGTGTGGGGAGTGTGTTGACTGGGATGAGTGTGTGTGGGGTGTGTGTGTGGGGAGTGTGTTGACTGGGATGAGTGTGTGTGGGGAGTGTGTGTGGGGAGTGTGTTTACTGGGATGAGTGTGTGTGGGGAGTGTGTGTGGGGAGTGTGTTGACTGGGATGAGTGTGTGTGGGGAGTGTGTGCGGGGAGTGTGTGCGGGGAGTGTGTTGGTTGGGATGAGTGTGTGTGGGGAGTGTGTGTGGGGAGTGTGTGTGGGGAGTGTGTGTGGGGAGTGTGTGCGGGAAGTGTGTGTGGGGAGTGAGTTGGCTGGGATGTGTGTGTGTGGGGTGTGTGTTGGCTGGGATGAGTGTGTGTGGGGAGGGGATTTGGCTGGGATGAGTGTGTGCGGGTGTGTGTGTTGACTGGGATGAGTGTGAGTTGGGAGTGTGTTCGCTGGGATGAGTGTTTGTGGGTGTGTGTGTGGGGAGTGCGTGTGGGGAGTGTGTGTGGGGAGTGCGTGCGGGGAGTGTGTGCCGGGAGTGTGTGCGGGGAGTGTGTGTGGGGAGTGTGTGCGGGGAGTGTGTGTGGGGGGTTGAGTTGGCTGGGATGAGTGTGTGTGGGGAGTGTGTGCGGGGAGTGTGTGTGGGGAGTGTATTGATTGGGATGAGTGTGTGCGGGGAGTGTGTGTGGGGAGTGTGTTTGCTGGGATGAGTGTGTGTGGGGAGTGTGTGTGGGGAGTGTTTTGGTTGGCATGAGAGTGTGCGGGGAGTGTGTGTGGGGAGTGTGTTGGTTGGGATGAGCGTGTGCGGGGAGTGATTGCGGGGCGTGTGTGTGGGGAGTGTGTTGACTGCGATGAGTGTGTGTGGGTGTGTGTGGGGGGCGTGTGTTGGCTGGGATTAGTGTGTGTGGGGTGTGTGTGTGGGGGGTTTGTGTGGGGAGTGTGTTGGCTGGGATGAGTGTGTGTGGGGAGTGTGTGTGGGGAGTGTGTTGACTGGGATGACTGTGTGTGGGGAGTGTGTGTGTGGAGTGTGTTGGCTGGGATGAGTGTGTACGGGTGTGTCTGTGGGGAGTGTGTGCGGGGAGTGTGTGTGGGGAGTGTGTTGTCTGGGATGAGTGTGTGTGGGGGGGAGTTGGCTGGGATGAGTGTGTGTGGGTATGTGTGTGGGGAGTGTGTGCGGGGAGTGTGTGTGGGGAGTGAGTTGACTGGGATGAGTGTGTGTGGGGTGTGTGTGCGGGGAGTGTGTGTGGGTGTCTGTGTGGCGAGTGTGTGTGGGGAGTGTGTGTGGGGAGTGTGTGCGTGGAGTGTGTGCGTGGAGTGTGTGCGTGGAGTGTGTGTGGGGAGTGTGTGCGGGGAGTGTGTGTGGGGAGTGTGTGTGGGTGTGTGTGTGGGGTGTTTGTGTGGGGGGTGTGTGTGGGGAGTGTGTGTGGTGAGTGTGTGTGGTGAATGTGTGCGGCAAGTGTGTGTGGGGAGTGTGTGTGGGGAGTGTGTTGGCTGGGATGAGTGTGTGTGGGTGTGTGTGTGGGGAGTGTGTGCGGGGAGGGTGTGTGGGGAATGTGTTGACTGGGATGAGTGTGTGTGGGGAGTGTGTTGGTTGGGATGAGTGTGTGTGGGGAGTGTGTGCGGGGAGTGTGTGTGGGGAGTGTGTGTGGGGAGTGTGTTGGTTGGGATGAGTGTGTGGGTGTGTGTGTGGGGAGTGTGTGTGGGGAGTGTGTTGGCTGGGATGAGTGTGTGTGGGTGTGTGTGTGGGGAGTGTGTGTGGGGAGAGTGTGGGGGGAGTGTGTGTGGGGAGTGTGCTGGCTGGGATGAGTGTGTGTGGGGAGTGTGTGCGGGGAGTGTGTGCGGGGAGTGTGTGTGGGGAGTGTGTGCGGGGAGTGTGCGTGGGGAGTGTGCGTGGGGAGTGTGTGTGGGGAGTGTGTGTGGGGAGTGTTTGTGGGGAGTGTGTGCGGGGAGTGTGTGTGGGGAGTGTGTGTGGGATGTGTTGGTTGGGATGAGTGTGTGGGTGTGTGTGTGGGGAGTGTGTGTGGGGAGTGTGTTGGCTGGGATGAGTGTGTGTGGTGAGTGTGTGTGGGGAGTGTGTGTGGGGAGTGTGTTGGCTGGGATGAGTGTGTGTGGGGAGTGTGTGTGGGGAATGTGTGCGTGTGGGGAGTGTGTGCGGGGAGTGTGTGGGGAGTGTGTGTGGGGAGTGTGTGTGGGGAGTGTGTGTGGGGAGTGTGTTGACTGGGATGAGTGTGTGTGGGGAGTGTGTGTGGGGAGTGTGTTGACAGGGATGAGTGTGTGTGGGGAGTGTGTGTGGGGAGTGTGTGTGGGGAGTGTGTTGACTGGGATGAGTGTGTGTGGGGAGTGTGTGTGGGGAATGTGTTGACTGGGATGAGTGTGTGTGGGGATTGTGTGTGGGGAGTGTGTGTGAGGAGTGTGTGTGGGGAGTGTGTGTGGGGAGTGTGTTGACTGGGATGAGTGTGTGTGGGGAGTGTGTGTGGGGAGTGTGTGGGGGAGTGTGTTGACTGGGATGAGTGTGTGTGGGGAGTGTGTGTGGGGAGTGTGTTGACTGGGATGAGTGTGTGTGGGGAGTGTGTGTGGGGAGTGTGTTGACTGGGATGAGTGTGTGTGGGGAGTGTGTGTGGGGAGTGTGTTGACTGGGATGAGCGTGTGTGGGGAGTGTTTGTGGGGAGTGTCTGTGGGGAGTGTGTGCGGGGAGTGTGTGTGGGGAGTGAGTTGACTGGGATGAGTGTGTGTGGGTTGTGTGTGTGGGGAGTGTGTGTGGGGAGTGTGTGTGGGTGTCTGTGTGGGGAGTGTGTGTGGGGAGTGTGTGTGGGGAGTGTGTGCGTGGAGTGTGTGTGGAGAGTGTATGTGGGGAGTGTGTGCGGGGAGTGTGTGTGGGGAGTGTGTGTGGGTGTGTGTGTGGGGAGTGTGTGTGGGGAGTGTGTGTGGTGAATGTGTGCGGGAAGTGTGTGTGGGGAGTGTGTGTGGGTGTGTGTGTGTGGGGAGTGTGTGTGGGGAGTGTGTTGGCTGGGATGAGTGTGTGTGGGTGTGTGTGTGGGGAGTGTGTGCGGGGAGTGTGTGTGGGGAGTGTATTGATTGGGATGAGTGTGTGCGGGGAGTGTGTGTGGGGAGTGTGTTTGCTGGGATGAGTGTGTGTGGGGACTGTGTGTGGGGAGTGTTTTGGTTGGCATGAGAGTGTGCGGGGAGTGTGTGTGGGGAGTTTGTTGGTTGGGATGAGTGTGTGCGGGGAGTGTGTGCGGGGCGTGTGTGTGGGGAGTGTGTTGACTGGGATGAGTGTGTGTGGGTGTGTGTGGGGGCGTGTGTTGGCTGGGATTAGTGTGTGTGCGGTGTGTGTGTGGGGAGTGTGTGTGGGGAGTGTGTTGGCTGGCATGAGTGTGTGTGGGGAGTGTGTGTGGGGAGTGTGTTGACTGGGATGAGTGTGTGTGGGGAGTGTGTGTGTGGAGTGTGTTGGCTGGGATGAGTGTGTACGGGTGTGTCTGTGGGGAGTGTGAGCGGGGAGTGTGTGTGGGGAGTGTGATGTCTGGGATGAGTGTGTGTGGGGGGGAGTTGTCTGGGATGAGTGTGTGTGGGTATGTGTGTGGGGAGTGTGTGCGGGGAGTGTGTGTGGGGAGTGAGTTGACTGGGATGAGTGTGTGTGGGGTGTGTGTGTGGGGAGTGTGTGTGGGGAGTGTGTGTGGGTGTCTGTGTGGGGAGTGTGTGTGGGGGGTGTGTGTGGGGAGTGTGTGCGTGGAGTGTGTGTGGGGAGTGTGTGTGGGGAGTGTGTGCGGGGAGTGTGTGTGGGGAGTGTGTGTGGGTGTGTGTGTGGGGAGTGTGTGTGGGGAGTGTGTGTGGTGAGTGTGTGCGGGAAGTGTGTGTGGGGAGTGTGTTGGCTGGGATGAGTGTGTGTGGGTGTGTGTGTGGGGAGTGTGTGCGGGGAGTGTGTGTGGGGAATGTGTTGACTGGGATGAGTGTGTGTGGGGAGTGTGTTGGTTGGGATGAGTGTGTGCGGGGAGTGTGTGCGGGGAGTGTGTGTGGGGAGTGTGTGTGGGGAGTGTGTTGGTTGGGATGAGTGTGTGGGTGTGTGTGTGGGGAGTGTGTGTGGGGAGTGTGTTGGCTGGGATGAGTGTGTGTGGGTGTATGTGTGGGGAGTGTGTGTGGGGGGAGTGTGTGTGGGGAGTGTGTTGGCTGGGTTGAGTGTGTGTGGGTAGTGTGTGCGGGGATTGTGTGTGGGGAGTGTGTGCGGGGAGTGTGCGTGGGGAGTGTGCGTGGGGAGTGTGTGAGGGGAGTGTGTGTGGGGAGTGTTTGTGGGGAGGGTGTGTGGGGTGTGTGTGTGTTGAGTGTGTTTGGGGAGTGTGTGTGGGGAATGTGTGCGTGTGGGGAGTGTGTGCGGGGAGTGTGTGGGGAGTGTGTGTGGGGAGTGTGTGTGGGGAGTGTGTGTGGGGAGTGTGTTGACTGGGATAAGTGTGTGTGGGGAGTGTGTGTGGGGAGTGTGTTGACTGGGATGAGTGTGTGTGGGGAGTGTGTGTGGGGAGTGTGTGTGGGGAGTGTGTTGACTGGGATGAGTGTGTGTGGGGAGTGTGTGTGGGGAGTGTGTTGACTGGGATGAGTGTGTGTGGGGAGTGTGTGTGGGGAGTGTGTGTGGGGAGTGTGTTGACTGGGATGAGTGTGTGTGGGGAGTGTGTTGACTGGAATGAGTGTGTGTGGGGAGTGTGTGTGAGGAGTGTGTGTGGGGAGTGTGTGTGGGGAGTGTGTTGAATGGGATGAGTGTGTGTGGGGAGTGTGTGTGGGGAGTGTGTGGGGGAGTGTGTTGACTGGGATGAGTGTGTGTGGGGAGTGTGTGTGGGGAGTGTGTTGACTGGGATGAGTGTGTGTGGGGAGTGTGTGTGGGGAGTGTGTTGACTGGGATGAGTGTGTGTGGGGAGTGTGTGTGGGGAGTGTGTTGACTGGGATGAGTGTGTGTGGGGAGTGTGTGTGGGGAGTGTGTGTGGGGAGTGTGTTGACTGGGATGAGTGTGTGTGGGGAGTGTGTGTGGGGAGTGTGTTGACTGGGATGAGTGTGTGTGGGGAGTGTGTGTGGGGAGTGTGTGTGTGGGGAGTGTGTTCGCTGGGATGTGTGTGTGTGGGGAGTGTGTGTGGGGAGTGTGAGTGGGGAGTGTGTGCAGGGAGTGTGTTTGGGGAGTGCGTTGGTTGGGATGAGTGTTTGTGGGTAGTGTGTGTGGGGAATGTGTGTGGGGAGTGTGTGTGGGGAGTGTGTTGACTGGGATGAGTGTGTGTGGGGAGTGTGTGTGGGGAGTGTGTGTGGGGAGTGTGTTGACTGGGATGAGTGTGTGTGGGGAGTGTGTGTGGGGAGTGTGTGTGGGGAGTGTGTGTGGGGAGTGTGTTGACTGGGATGAGTGTGTGTGGGGAGTGTGTGTGGGGAGTGTGTTGACTGGGATGAGTGTGTGTGGGGAGTGTGTGTGGGGAGTGTGTGTGTGGGGAGTGTGTTCGCTGGGATGTGTGTGTGTGGGGAGTGTGTGTGGGGAGTGTGTGTGGGGAGTGTGTGCAGGGAGTGTGTTTGGGGAGTGTGTTGGTTGGGATGAGTGTTTGTGGGTAGTGTGTGTGGGGAATGTGTGTGGGGAGTGTGTGTGGGTAGTGTGTGTGGGGAGTGTGTACGGGGAGTGTGTGCGGGGAGTGTGTGCGGGGAGTGTGTGCGGGGAGTGTGTGTGGGGTGTGTGTGCGGGGAGTGTGTGCGGGGAGTGTGTTGTTTGGGATGAGTGTGTGTGGGGGGTGTGTGTGGGGAGTGTGTGCGGGGAGTGTGTGCGGGGAGTGTGTCTGGGGAGTGTGTGTGGGGAGTGTGTTGTCTGGAATGTGTGTGTGTGGGGAGTGTGTTGGCTGGGGTGAGTGTGTGTGGGGCGTGTGTTGGCTGGGATGCGTGTTTGTGTGTGGGGAGTGTGTGTGGGGAGTGTGTGCGGGGAGTGTGTGTGGGGAGTGAGTTGGCTGGGATGAGTGTGTGTGGGGTGTGTGTTGGCTGGGATGAGTGTGTGTGGGGAGGGGATTTTGCTGGGATGAGTATGTGTGGGTATGTGTGTTGGCTGGGATGAGTGTGAGTGGGGAGTGTGTTCGCTGGGATGAGTGTGTGTGGGTGTGTGTTTGGGGAGTGTGTGTGGGGAGTGTGTGTGGGGAGTGTGTGCGGGGAGTGTGTGTGGGGAGTGTGTTGGCTGAGATGAGTGAGTGTGGGGAGTGTGTGTGGGGAGTGTGTTGGCTGGGATGAGTGTGTGTGGGGAGTGTGTTGGCTGGGATGAGTGTGTGTGGGGAGTGTGTGTGGTTAGTGTGTGTGGGGAGTGTGTGTGGGGAGGTGAGTTGGCTGGGATGAGTGTGTGTGGGGAGTGTGTTGGCTGGGATGAGTGTGTGTGGGGAGTGTGCTGTCTGGGATGAGTGTGTGTGTGGAGAGTGTTGGCTGGGATGAGTGTGTGCGGGGAGTGTGTGTGGGGAGTGTGTGTGGGGAGTGTGTGTGGGGAGTGTGTTGGCTGGGATGAGTGTGTGTGGGGAGTGTGTTGTCTGGGATGAGTGTGTGTGTGGAGAGTGTTGGCTGGGATGAATGTGTGTGGGGAGTGTGTGTGGGGAGTGTGTTGACTGCGATGAGTGTGTGCTGGGAGTGTGTGTGGGGAGTGTGTGTGTGGGGAGTGTGTGTGGGGAGTGTGTGTGGGGAGTGTGTTAGCTGAGATGAGTGTGTATGGTGAGAGTGTGTGGGGAATGTGTTGGCTGGGATGAGTGTGTGTGGGGAGTGTGTGTGGGGAGTGTGTGTGTGGAGAGTGTGTTGGCTGGGATGTGTGTGTGTGGGGAGTGTGTGTGGGGAGTATGTGTGGGGAGTGTGTGTGTGGGGAGTGTGTGTGTTGAGTGTGTGCGGGGAGTGTGTTTGGGGAGTGTGTGCGGGGAGTGTGTGTGGGGAGTGTGTGTGGGGAGTGTGTGTGGGGAGTGTGTTGACTGGGATGAGTGTGTGTGGGGAGTGTGTGTAGGGAGTGTGTTGACTGGGATGAGTGTGTGTGGGGAGTGTGTGTGGGGAGTGTGTTGACTGTGATGAGTGTGTGTGGGGAGTGTGTGTGTGGAGTGTGTTGACTGGGATGAGTGTGTGTGGGGAGTGAGTGTGGGGAGTGTGTGTGGGGAGTGTGTGTGGGGAGTGTGTGTGGGGAGTGTGTTGACTGGGAAGAGTGTGTGTGGGCAGTGTGTGTGGGGAGTGTGTGTGTGGAGAGTGTTGGCTGTGATGAGTGTGTGTGGGGAGTGTGTGTGGGGAGTGTGTTGACTGGGATGAATGTGTGCGGGGAGTGTGTGGGGGGAGTTTGTGTGGGGAGTGTGTGTGGGGAGTGTGTTGGCTGGGATGAGTGTGTGTGGGGAGTGTGTGTGGGGAGTGTGTTTGGGGAGTGTGTTGACTGGGATGAGTGTGTGTGGGGAGTGTGTTGACTGGGATGAGTGTGTGTGGGGAGTGTGTGTGGGGAGTGTGTGTGTGGGGAGTGTGTTGGCTGGGATGTGTGTGTGTGGGGAGTGTGTGTGGGGAGTGTGTGTGGGGAGTGTGTGTGGGGAGTGTGTGTGTGGGGAGTGTGTGTGGGGAGTGTGTGCAGGGAGTGTGTTTGGGGAGTGTGTTGGTTGGGATGAGCATGTGTGGGTATGTGTGTTGGCTGGGATGAGTGTGAGTGGGGAGTGTGTTCGCTGGGATGAGTGTGTGTGGGTGTGTGTTTGGGGAGTGTGTGTGGGGAGTGTGTGTGGGGAGTGTGTGCGGGGAGTGTGTGTGGGGAGTGTGTTGGCTGAGATGAGTGAGTGTGGGGAGTGTGTGTGGGGAGTGTGTTGGCTGGGATGAGTGTGTGTGGGGAGTGTGTTGGCTGGGATGAGTGTGTGTGGGGAGTGTGTGTGGTTAGTGTGTGTGGGGAGTGTGTGTGGGGAGGTGAGTTGGCTGGGATGAGTGTGTGTGGGGAGTGTGTTGGCTGGGATGAGTGTGTGTGGGGAGTGTGCTGTCTGGGATGAGTGTGTGTGTGGAGTGTGTTGGCTGGGATGAGTGTGTGTGGGGAGTGTGTGTGGGGAGTGTGTTGACTGGGATGAGTGTGTGCGGGGAGTGTGTGTGGGGAGTGTGTGTGGGGAGTGTGTGTGGGGAGTGTGTTGGCTGGGATGAGTGTGTGTGGGGAGTGTGTTGTCTGGGATGAGTGTGTGTGTGGAGAGTGTTGGCTGGGATGAATGTGTGTGGGGAGTGTGTGTGGGGAGTGTGTTGACTGCGATGAGTGTGTGCGGGGAGTGTGTGTGGGGAGTGTGTGTGTGGGGAGTGTGTGTGGGGAGTGTGTGCGGGGAGTGTGTGTGGGGAGTGTGTTAGCTGAGATGAGTGTGTATGGGGAGAGTGTGTGGGGAATGTGTTGGCTGGGATGAGTGTGTGTGGGGAGTGTGTGTGGGGAGTGTGTGTGTGGGGAGTGTGTTGGCTGGGATGTGTGTGTGTGGGGAGTGTGTGTGGGGAGTATGTGTGGGGAGTGTGTGTGTGGGGAGTGTGTGTGTTGAGTGTGTGCGGGGAGTGTGTTTGGGGAGTGTGTGCGGGGAGTGTGTGTGGGGAGTGTGTGTGGGGAGTGTGTGTGGGGAGTGTGTTGACTGGGATGAGTGTGTGTGGGGAGTGTGTGTAGGGAGTGTGTTGACTGGGATGAGTGTGTGTGGGGAGTGTGTGTGGGGAGTGTGTTGACTGTGATGAGTGTGTGTGGGGAGTGTGTGTGGGGAGTGTGTTGACTGGGATGAGTGTGTGTGGGGAGTGAGTGTGGGGAGTGTGTGTGGGGAGTGTGTGTGGGGAGTGTGTGTGGGGAGTGTGTTGACTGGGATGAGTGTGTGTGGGCAGTGTGTGTGGGGAGTGTGTGTGTGGAGAGTGTTGGCTGTGATGAGTGTGTGTGGGGAGTGTGTGTGGGGAGTGTGTTGACTGGGATGAATGTGTGCGGGGAGTGTGTGGGGGGAGTTTGTGTGGGGAGTGTGTGTGGGGAGTGTGTTGGCTGGGATGAGTGTGTGTGGGGAGTGTGTGTGGGGAGTGTGTTTGGGGAGTGTGTTGACTGGGATGAGTGTGTGTGGGGAGTGTGTTGACTGGGATGAGTGTGTGTGGGGAGTGTGTGTGGGGAGTGTGTGTGGGGGGAGTGTGTTGGCTGGGTTGTGTGTGTGTGGGGAGTGTGTGTGGGGAGTGTGTGTGGGGAGTGTGTGTGGGGAGTGTGTGTGTGGGGAGTGTGTGTGGGGAGTGTGTGCAGGGAGTGTGTTTGGGGAGTGTGTTGGTTGGGATGAGTGTGTGTGGGGAGTGTGTGTGGGGAATGTGTGTGGGGAGTGTGTGTGGGGAGTGTGTGTGGGGAGTGTGTGTGGGGAGTGTGTGTGGGGAGTGATGTGTGGGGAGTGTGTTAGCTGGGATGAGTGTGTGCGGGGAGTGTGTGTGGGGAGTGTGTGTGGAGTGTGTGCGGGGAGTGTGTGTGGGGAGTGTGTTGGTTGGGATGAGTGTGTGTGGGGAGTGTGTGTGGGGAGTGTGTTGACTGGGATGAGTGTGTGTGGGGAGTGTGTGTGGGGAGTGTGTGTGGGGAGTGTGTGTGCGGAGTGTGTTGACTGGGATGAGTGTGTGTGGGGAGTGTGTGTGGGGAGTGTGTGTGGGGAGTGTGTGTCGGGAGTGTGTTGACTGGGATGAGTGTGTGTGGGGAGTGTGTGTGGGGAGTGTGTTGACTGGGATGAGTGTGTGAGGGGAGTGTGTGCGGGGAGTGTGTGCGGGGAGTGTGTGTGGGGAGTGTGTTGACTGGGATGAGTGTGTGTGGGGAGTGTGTGCGGGGAGTGTGTGCGGGGAGTGTGTGTGGGGAGTGTGTACGGGGAGTGTGTGTGGGGAGTGTGTGCGGGGAGTGTGTGCGGGGAGTGTGTGTGGGGAGTGTGTTGGGAGTGTGTTGACTGGGATGAGTGTCTGTGGTGAGTGTGTGCGGGGAGTTTGTGCGGGGAGTGTGTGTGGGGAGTGTGTGCGGGGAGTGTGTGCGGGGAGTGTGTGTGGGGAGTGTGTTGGCTGGGATGAGTGTGTGCGGGGAGTGTGTTGACTGGGATGAGTATGTGCGGGGAGTGTGTTGACTGGGATGAGTGTGTGCGGGGAGTGTGTGCGGGGAGTGTGTTGACTGGGATGAGTGTGTGCGGGGAGTGTGTTGGCTGGGATGAGTGTGTGCGGGGAGTGTGTTGACTGCGATGAGTGTGTGCGGGGAGTGTGTGCGGGGAGTGTGCGGGGAGTGTGTTGACTGGGATGAGTGTGTGCGGGGAGTGTGTTGACTGGGATGAGTATGTGTGGGGAGTGTGTGCGGGGAGTGTGTGTGGGGAGTATGATGACTGGGATGAGTATGTGTGGGGAGTGTGTGCGGGGAGTGTGTTGACTGGGATGTGTGTGTGTGGGGAGTGTGTGTGGGGAGTGTGTGTGGGGAGTGTGTGTGGGGAGTGTGTGTCGGGAGTGTGTTGACTGGGATGAGTGTGTGTGGGGAGTGTGTGTGGGGAGTGTGTTGACTGGGATGAGTGTGTGTGGGGAGTGTGTGCGGGGAGTGTGTGCGGGGAGTGTGTGTGGGGAGTGTGTTGACTGGGATGAGTGTGTGTGGGGAGTGTGTGCGGGGAGTGTGTGCGGGGAGTGTGTGTGGGGAGTGTGTACGGGGAGTGTGTGTGGGGAGTGTGTGCGGGGAGTGTGTGCGGGGAGTGTGTGTGGGGAGTGTGTTGGGAGTGTGTTGACTGGGATGAGTGTCTGTGGTGAGTGTGTGCGGGGAGTGTGTGCGGGGAGTGTGTGTGGGGAGTGTGTGCGGGGAGTGTGTGCGGGGAGTGTGTGTGGGGAGTGTGTTGGCTGGGATGAGTGTGTGCGGGGAGTGTGTTGACTGGGATGAGTATGTGCGGGGAGTGTGTTGACTGGGATGAGTGTGTGCGGGGAGTGTGTGCGGGGAGTGTGTTGACTGGGATGAGTGTGTGCGGGGAGTGTGTTGGCTGGGATGAGTGTGTGCGGGGAGTGTGTTGACTGCGATGAGTGTGTGCGGGGAGTGTGTGCGGGGAGTGTGTGCGGGGAGTGTGTTGACTGGGATGAGTGTGTGCGGGGAGTGTGTTGACTGGGATGAGTGTGTGCGGGGAGTGTGTTGACTGGGATGAGTGTGTGCGGGGAGTGTGTTGACTGGGATGAGTATGTGTGGGGAGTGTGTGCGGGGAGTGTGTGTGGGGAGTATGATGACTGGGATGAGTATGTGTGGGGAGTGTGTGCGGGGAGTGTGTTGACTGGGATGAGTATGTGTGGGGAGTGTGTGCGGGGAGTGTGTGTGGGGAGTATGATGACTGGGATGAGTATGTGTGGGGAGTGTGTGCGGGGAGTGTGTGTGGGGAGTGTGATGACTGGGATGAGTGTGTGCGGGGAATGATTTGTTAATACGCAGGTGAAGCTTGTCAGCCTCTCGAGTGTCAATCCTGACTCCGTGAATCGGACACCGTTTGTCTTGGCATCGCCCGTGTTCCACATGGCGCCAGTGTTCGCCCATTGACGCTTCATGATGGACCGACTGGCCTCCGTCTGTTCTGTAAATTCTATTGTTGCTGTTTTGTTCTTTTCTTTACCCAAACCAGTGTGTGTTTAACCCGTATACGGTGGGCAAACAATCACTCAAGTTGTTTCGTACAACTGAGACCTGGTTGAGGGAAGGGCAGGATTGGCAGCTAAACGTTCCAGGATTTAGATGTTTCAGGCGGGATAGAGGGGATGTAAAAGGGGAGGCGGAGTTGCGCTACTGGTTCGGGAGAATATCACAGCTATACTGCGAGAGGACACCTCAGAGGGCAGTGAGGCTATATGGGTAGAGATCAGGAATAAGAAGGGTGCAGTCACAATGTTGGGGGTTTACTACAGGCCTCCCAACAGCCAGCGGGAGATAGAGGAGCAGATAGGTAGACAGATTTTGGAAAAGAGTAAAAACAACAGGGTTGTGATGATGGGAGACTTCAACTTCCCCAATATTGACTGGGACTCACTTAGTGCCAGGGGCTTAGACGGGGCAGAGATTGTAAGGAGCATCCAGAAGGGCTTCTTAAAACAAAATGTAGACAGTCCAACTAGGGAAGGGGCGGTACTGGACCTGGAATTGGGGAATGAGACCGGCCAGGTGGTAGATGTTTTAGTAGGGGAGCATTTCGGGAACAGTGACCACAATTCAGTAAGTTTTAAAGTGCTGGTGGACAAGGATAAGAGTGGTCCGAGGATGAATGTGCTAAATTGGGGGAAGGCTAATTATAACAATATTAGGCGGGAACTGAAGAACATAGATTGGGGGCGGATGTTTGAGGGCAAATCAACATCTGACATGTGGGAGGCTTTCAAGTGTCAGTTGAAAGGAATTCAGGACCGGCATGTTCCTGTGAGGAAGAAGGATAAATACGGCAATTTTCGGGAAACTTGGATAACGAGAGATATTGTAGGCCTCGTCAAAAAGAAAAAGGAGGCATTTGTCAGGGCTAAAAGGCTGGGAACAGACGAAGCCTGTGTGGAATATAAGGAAAGTAGGAAGGAACTTAAGCAAGGAGTCAGGAGGGCTAGAAGGGGTCACGCAAAGTCATTGGCAAATAGGGTTAAGGAAAATCCCAAGGCTTTTTACACGCACATAAAAAGCAAGAGGGTAGCCAGGGAAAGGGTTGGCCCACTGAAGGATTGGCAAGGGAATCTATGTGTGGAGCCAGAGGAAAAGGGCGCGGTATTAAATGAATACTTTGCATCACTATTCACCAAAGAGAAGGAATTGGTAGATGTTGAGTCTGGAGAAGGGTGTGTAGATAGCCTGGGTCACATTGAGATCCAAAAAGACGAGGTGTTGGGTGTCTTAAAAAATATTAAGGTAGATAAGTCCCCAGGGCCTGATGGGATCTACCCCAGAATACTGAAGGAGGCTGGAGAGGAAATTGCTGAGGCCTTGACAGAAATCTTTGGATCCTCACTGTCTTCAGGTGATGTCCCGGAGAACTGGAGAATAGCCAATGTTGTTCCTCTGTTTAAGAAGGGTAGCAAGGATAATCCAGGGAACTGCAGGCCGGTGAGCCTTACTTCAGTGGTAGGGAAATTACTGGAGAGAATTCTTCGAGACAGGATCTACTCCGATTTGGAAGCAAATGGACGTATTAGTGAGAGGCAGCATGGTTTTGTGAAGGGGAGGTCGTGCCTCACTAACTTGATAGAGTTTTTCGAGGAGGTCACTAAGATGATTGATGCAGGTAGGGCAGTGGATGTTGTCTATATGGACTTTAGTAAGGCCTTTGACAATGTCCCTCATGGTAGACTAGTACAAAAGGTGAAGTCACACGGGATCAGGGGTGAGCTGGCAAGGAGGATACAGAACTGGCTAGGTCACAGAAGGCAGAGGGTAGCAATGGAAGGATGCTTTTCTAATTGGAGGGCTGTGACCAGTGGTGTTCCACAGGGATCAGTGCTGGGACGTTTGCTGTTTGTAGTATATATAAATGATTTGGAGGAAAATGTAACTGGTCTGATTAGTAAGTTTGCAGACGACACAAAGGTTGGTGGAATTGCGGATAGCGATGAGGACTGTCGGAGGATACAGCAGGATTTAGATTGTTTGGAGACTTGGGCGGAGAGATGGCAGATGGAGTTTAATCCGGACAAATGTGAGGTAATACATTTTGGAAGGTCTGATGCAGGTAGGGAATATACAGTGAATGGTAGAACCCTCAAGAGTATTGAAAGTCAAAGAGATCTAGGAGTACAGGTCCACAGGTCACTGAAAGGGGCAACACAGGTGGAGAAGGTAGTCAAGAAGGCATACGGCATGCTTGCCTTCATTGGCCGGGGCATTGAGTATAAGAATTGGCAAGTCATGTTGCAGCTGTATAGAACCTTAGTTAGGCCACACTTGGAGTATAGTGTTCAATTCTGGTCGCCACACTACCAGAAGGATGTGGAGGCTTTAGAGAGGGTGCAGAAGGGACTTCCGCTTGCGGTGATGCCTTGCTAGCCGCACATTTCGGCGGCTCCAGCTCCGACGGACCTTCGGGCTCTTTTAAGAGCCCCAACGGGAAATTTTTGGGCGATGCAACCCGGTGTGGGGTGAGTGAGAAGAGAGTCCCCCCCAACGAAGGAGGAAAAAACCGGCGGCGGCGGCTGCAGCGCGAGGAATCGTCGACCAAAGAGACAGAAAGGGAGAAGCACAAGATGGCGGCGGAGAAAGCGCAGGCGACATAGGGGCCCGAGCAGGACGAATTTTTGAGACGGTGCGTGGAGTTGCTAAAGAGGGAGGTGCTGACCCCGATGCTACAGGCAATTGAGGGGCTCAAGGAGACACAAAAGACCCAGGAGACAGAGCTCTGCGTGGTGGAGCAGAAGGTGACGGATATTGAGGACGAGATCCTGGGCCTGGCGGTCAAATCTCAGACGCACGAGGCCTTCATAAAAAGTGTACTGAAAGGATCGAGGCCCTAGAAAACGGAGCGCGAAGGAAGAACCTTCGGATACTGGGTCTCCCTGAGGGTGTGGGAGGAGTGGACTGTGGAGCTTATGCAAGTACGATGCTGAGCTCACTGATGGGTGCTGAGGCCCCTACGGGTCCCTTGGAGGTGGAGTGGGCACATCGGATCCCGGCGAGAAGACCAAAAGCGGGAGAACCACCCAGGGCGATAATCGTGCGATTTCACCGCCTTAAGGATAGAGAAGAGGTCCTGAGATGGGCTAAAAAGGTGCGGAGTAGCAGATGGGAGAATGCAGTGGTACGGGTGTACCAGGATTGGAGTGCGGAGGTGGCGAGAAGGAGGGCGAGTTTTAACCGAGCCAAGGAGGTGTTGCATAAAAAGGTGAAGTTCGGGATGCTGCAGCCGGCAAGACTATAGGTCACGTATCAGGAGAGACACCATTATTTCGAGACGGCGGAGGAAGCATGGACCTTTATTAAAGAGGAGAAATTGGATCGGGACTGAGGGACTGATACTGCAGGAAATGTTATTGTTAATGTTATGGTTGATGTTAATAGACAAGTAAATTGGGAAGGGGGGAGACATTGGGAAATGTGGGCGCCGGTGAGGGGGGAAAGACGGGACATAGATGGAGAATGAGGAAGGGGAGGGGGAGGGGAAAGGGAGCTGCGCCACAAGAGGCGGGTCAGGTAAAGGGATGTTCCCGCGCCAGAAAGAATATGGCGGGAAGACAGGCGCAAGGCGGATGGGAGTTCCCCACACGGGGGGGTCGAGGAGTGAGCAGGAGTAGCCGGGGTCAGTTGAAGTCAGCTGACTTACGGAAGTAATATGGGGGGAGCAATCACGCTAGAAAGAGATCTAGCGGGGTGGGGGGGGGGGGGAGGTGGGGGGGGGGACAACTGGGTTGCTGCTGCGGAAATCCAAAAGGAAATGGATAAAGAGTGGGTGGACGGGGATGGTGTGCGACGATGGGGGAGCGAGTGGGAGCGCGGAGGCGGGATATGGGACTGGCCTAGAGAAGTTAATGGCTAGTCGACACGGGAGGGGGGCAGGTAGCCCCCTAGTGAGGCTGATCACGTGGAACGTGAGAGGCCTGAACGGACCGATAAAAAGGGCCCGAGTGCTCGCGCATTTGAAAGGACTAAGGGCAAACGTGGTTATGCTCCAAGAGACGCACCTAAAGGTGGCGGACCAAGTTAGGTTAAGGAAAGGATGGGTGGGACAGGTGTTCCACTCAGGACTAGACGCAAAGAACAGAGGGGTGGCCATATTGGTGGGGAAACGGGTAGCATTTGAAGCAAAGAACATCGCAGCAGATAGCGGAGGTAGATATGTAATGGTGAGTGGCAGGCTGGAGGGAATGGAGGTCGTGTTGGTTAATGTGTATGCCCCGAACTGGGACGATGCGGGATTTATGAGACGGATGCTGGGGCGTATACCGGACCTGGAGGTAGGAAACTTGATTTTAGGAGGGGACTTTAATACTGTGCTGGACCCGGGGCTAGATAGATCCAGCTCAAAGACCGGAAGAAGGCCGGCAGCGGCCAAGGTGCTTAAGGGGTTTATGGACCAAATGGGGGGAGTGGATCCATGGCGATTTCTTAGACCTAGGGCTAGGGAGTTCTCCTTCTTCTCCCATGTCCATAAAGTGTACTCCCGGATAGATTTTTTTGTTTTGGGAAGGTCGTTGATCTCTAGGGTGGAAGAAGCTGAGTATTCAGCCATAGCGGTTTCGGACCATGCCCCACATTGGGTGAACCTGGAATTAGGAGAGGAAAGGGAGCAGAGAGCACTCTGGCGATTAGATGTGGGATTGATGGCGGATGAGGGAGTGTGTGCAAGAGTGCGGGGGTGTATCGAGAGATACCTGGAGGTCAATGACGACGGCGAGGTCCCTGTGGGAGTGGTATGGGAAGCACTAAAAGCAGTTGTCAGAGGAGAGCTGATCTCCATTGGGGCCCACAAAAGGAAAACAGAGGCCAAGGAAAGGGAAAGATTACTGGGGGAGATTTTAAGGGTGGATAGGGAATTTGCAGAGACCCCGGAGGAGGGACTGTACAGGGAGAGGAGACAACGCCAGACGGAGTTTGACCTTCTGACCACCCGAAAGGCGGAGGAAGGCACAGGGGAGGAGGTATGAATATGGGGAAAAGGCTAGTCGCCTGCTGGCGCATCAATTGCGAAAGAGGACAGCAGCGAGGGAGATAGGAGGAATTAGAGACGAAAAGGGAGACACGGTACGAAGAGCAGGAAAGATAAATGAGGTGTTCAAGACCTTTTATGAGGGACTGTATAGGTCCCAACCTCCAGAGGGAGAGGAGGGGATGCGGCAGTTCCTGGATCAATTGAGGTTCCCGAGGGTGGAGGAGCAGGAGGTGGTGGGCCTGGGGGCACCGATTGGGGTGGACGAGGTTATTAAGGGACTGGGGAGCATGCAAGCAGGGAAGGCTCTGGGACCAGACGGGTTCCCGGTGGAATTTTACAGAAAATATGTGGACTTGTTGGCCCCGTTGATGGTGAGGACGTTCAATGAGGCCAGGGAAGGAGGGACTTTACCTCCGACAATGTCGGAGGCGACGATATCGCTAATTTTGAAGAGGGATAAAGATCCGTTGCAGTGCGGGTCCTATAGACCCATTTCATTATTGAACGTGGACGCCAAATTGCTGGCAAAGGTACTGGCATCGAGGATAGAGGACTGTGTCCCGGGGGTGGTGCACGAAGACCAGACAGGGTTCGTAAAAGGGAGACAACTGAATGTGAACGTGCGACGACTATTAGGGGTGATGATGATGCCCCCAGTGGAGGGGGAGGCAGAGATAGTGGCGGCAATGGATGCAGAGAAGGCATTTGATAGGGTGGAGTGGGAGTATTTATGGGAAGTGTTAAGGAGGTTTGGGTTCGGGAACGGGTTTATTAGCTGGGTCAAACTTCTTTATGGGGCCCCAACGGCAAGTGTAGTTACGGGTCTACAAAGATCGGAGTATTTCCGACTATATAGGGGAACAAGACAGGGATGCCCGCTGTCTCCATTGTTGTTCGCGTTGGCAATTGAACCTCTGGCCATGGCGTTGAGAGACTCCAGGAAATGGAGAGGGGTGATTAGAGGGGGAGAGGAACACCGAGTCTCGCTATACGCAGATGACCTATTGTTATACGTGTCGGACCCAGCGGGGGGGATGATAGAGGTTATGCGAATGTTGAGGGAGTTCGGGGATTTCTCGGGGTATAGGCTAAACATGGGGAAGAGTGAATTATTTGTGATACATCCAGGGGACCAGAGTAGAGAGATAGAAGGCCTGCCTCTAAGGAAAGTGGAAAGAAACTTCCGATACCTGGGGATTCAGATCGCTAGGAGCTGGGGAACTTTGCACAGACTTAATCTGACACGGCTGGTAGAACAAATGGAGGACTTCAAAAGGTGGGACATGCAGCCTCTGTCGCTGGCGGGCAGGGTGCAGGCAATTAAGATGATGGTCCTCCCGAGGTTCTTATTTGTATTTCAATGTCTCCCTATCCTAATCACTAAGACCTTTTTCAATAAAATAGACAGGAGCATCACGAGCTTCGTGTGGGCAGGGAAATTTCCGAGAGTGAGCAGGGGGTTCCTTCAGCGTAGCAGGGACAGAGGAGGATTGGCACTACCGAACTTGGGCGATTACTATTGGGCCGCCAATGTGGCAATGATACGTAAATGGATGATGGAGGGTGAGGGAGCGGCGTGGAAAAGACTGGAGAGAAAGTCCTGTAAAGGGATGAGTTTAGAGGCGCTGGTGACGGCGCCGCTACCGTTCTCACCAAAAAAGTTTACCACGAACCCGGTGGTGGCGGCAACATTGAATATCTGGGGACAGTGGAGGCGACAGAGAGGGGTGTGGGGAGCCCTGCCTGGGTCCCCAATCAGGAACAACCATAGGTTCGCCCCAGGAAGAATGGATGGAGGATTTCAGAGCTGGCACCAGTTGGGAATTAGGAGGGTGGGAGATTTATTTATAGATGGGACTTTTGCGAGCTTGGGAGCATTGGAGGAAAAGTATAAGTTGCCCCGGGGAAACTTCCTGAGATATATGCAGGTGAGGGCGTTTACTAGACAACAGGTGAGGGAATTTCCGCTGCTCCCGACACAGGGGACTCAGGACAGAGTGCTTTCAGGGGTGTGGGTCGGAGAGGGCAAGGTGTCAGAGATATATCGAGAGATGAGGGAAGAGGGGGAGGAGTCGGTGGGCGAACTAAAAGGAAAGTGGGAAGAGGAGCTAGGGGAGGAAAGTATGTGGGCTGATGCCCTAAGCAGGGTAAACTCCTCTTCCTCATGCGCCAGGCTTAGCCTGATTCAATTCAAGGTGGTACATAGAGCACACATAACGGGAGCAAGATTGAGCAGGTTCATTGGAGTGGAGGACAAATGTGGGAGGTGTGGCGGGAGCCCGGCAAACCACGCACATATGTTTTGGGCGTGCCCGGCACTGGAAGGGTATTGGAAGGGAGTGACGGTAGTGATTTCGCGGGTGGTGAAGGCCCGGGTCAAACCAGGCTGGGGGTTAGCTCTATTTGGAGTTGCGGATGAGCCGGGAGTGCAGGAGGCGAAAGAGGCCGACGTTGTGGCCTTTGCGTCCCTAGTAGCCCGGCGCAGGATCCTACTCATGTGGAAGGAGGCGAAACCCCCCGGACTGGAGGCCTGGGTAAATAATATGGCGGGGTTCATTAAACTGGAGCGGATAAAGTTTGCCCTGAGAGGATCGGCTCAAGGGTTCACCAGGCGGTGGCAGCCATTTCTCGACTACCTAGGGGAACGTTAGAGGGAAGACAGATGACCAGCAGCAGCAACCCGGGGGGGGGGGGGGGGGAGGGGGGAGGGGGGGTTTAGTTTATGTCAAACGATTATGGGGTTTAGTTATTTGTGTATTGTTAAAATTTCTTCACTGTTACGTTTACTTTGTAAGAGGGAAAAAATTGTTGTTTGGGAAAAAACTTTCAATAAAATATATTTAAAAAAAAAAAAGAGGGTGCAGAAGAGATTTACCAGGATGTTGCCTGGTATGGAGGGCATAAGCTATGAGGAGCGGTTGAATAAACTCGGTTTGTTCTCACTGGAACGAAGGAGGTTGAGGGGCGACCTAATAGAGGTCTACAAAATTATGAGGGGCATAGACAGAGTGGATAGTCAGAGGCTTTTCCCCGGGGTAGAGGGGTCAATTACTAGGGGGCATAGGTTTAAGGTGTGAGGGGCAAGGTTTAGAGTAGATGTACGAGGCAAGTTTTTTACGCAGAGGGTAGTGGGTGCCTGGAACTCGCTATCGGAGGAGGTGGTGGAAGCAGGGACGATAGTGACATTTAAGGGGCATCTTGACAAATACATGAATAGGATGGGAATAGAGGGATACGGACCCAGGAAGTGTAGAAGATTGTAGTTTAGTCGGGCAGTATGGTCGGCACGGGCTTGGAGGGCCGAAGGGCCTGTTCCTGTGCTGTACATTTCTTTGTTCTTAGTTCTTTGTTTAATAGTTTATTAACATACTCCAGGTTATTTACTTAATCAATCACACGTTCATGCCCATTGGACTATAGACTAATACACTGAAACAACATTAACTTAACTTCCAGGTGACTGGGAAATACAGAGCAGATATGGCCTGATCTGACTCCTGGTAGTCTGGCAGTGCTGGAGTTCTGCTGGGCAGTCTGTGTCCTCTGTTATGATCCCTCTGTGGATAGCGTGGGCTCTTCTGGGCTGGTGGTGGAATAATGGTTATTGTTGGCTGTCGATGCTGCAGTCGAGAGAGCGAGTGGTGGGCTACGCAGCACCTTTTATTCCTCCAGCTCTCGCGCCCTTTTGGGCGGTGCCAGGTGAAGGCCCAATGGATCGATGGGGTCTTGATCACCCTGATTGATCCTGACCAATTGGGGGCGGACACCTTGATGGCTGGGCGGATCCCGGTCGGCCATGGCTGTTAGTGTCTGAGGCACGTAGGCGCTTCCCAAATAGGTAATGATCTGGGACCCATGGCAGATGGTGAAATTCAATAAGAGGCAGCGTGGTAGCACAGTGGTTAGCACAGTTGAATCACAGCTCCAGGGTACCAGGTTCGATTTGCGGCTTGGGTCAGTGTCTGTGCGGAGTCTGCACGTTCTCCCCTTGTCTGCGTGGGTTTCCTCCGGGTGCTCCGGTTTCCTCCCATATTCCAAAGGTGTGAGGGTTAGGTGGATTGGCCATGATAAATTGCACTTAGTGACCAAAAAGGTTAAGTGGGCTTACTGGGTTACTGGGTGATGGGGTGCTCTTTCCAAGGGCTGGTGCAGACTCCTTGGCCCGAATGGCCTCCTTGTGCACTATACATTCTATGATTCTATGATCTGGAATTAAAAGTCTAACCATTACCTGATCTAGCCTGCACGTGACTGGCAGCAAATAGCCGTACGTTCGTGGCCCAGCTAGTCAGCCCACATCCAATTAATGATAAAAATTCAAAGGGGAATTGTCACCAGTCTTCCCTCTAAAATGTGTGGGGCAACATGGATGTCGGGATATGCATCAATTTGAAAGGGGTTGTGCTGTGCAATGGAAACAGGAATTCAAAGGATCATTGGTTGTCTGCCAAGAGCTGTACCAGCTCCCTGAGCCTCGACTCTCGTCATGTTTGCAGTTCTCCCTGGAAGCACATCCCAGTTGTCCTGTCTGACTCTCATCCCACTTGTATATTTACCTGCAACTCTACCCGCACTCCTTTCCTTCAAAAGCTTACTAAAACCCCACCTTTCCCCACATCTTACCTGTGACCATTACCTGTCCAGTATTGCCATCCCCTCCCTATAAGCTGAATGGATATAAAGAGCTTTTGAGTTATGAAATGGCGTCACTGATTATGAACCATTGTGTAATTTCAAGGATGAATTCGACATCGTTCTTGGGGCTAAAGGGACAATGGATATGGGAGGGAGGCGGGATCAGGGTATTGAACTCGATGATCAGCCTCAATCGTAATGAATGATGGAACAGGCTCGAAGGGCCGAATGGCCTCCTCCTGCTTCTATTTTCTCTGTTTCCATAAACACAAGTTTTATTAATGGTATTTGTAATAAATTAATCCCCCAGATCTTGATATTGAAATCTTGGAGTACCAAAGTTTAAACCAGTTAATTAATAATCAGAGATATTGGCATGCGATTAACATTTAATGAAATGTTACGAAATATATTTCCTTACAATCCTTGGTGTGCGACGACTTCCAAAATGGCACCTCACTCTCCTTTTGCTCTATTTCTCACCTTGGGGTTCATCCCCTATCATTAGTACCATCCTGGGTAACTGTAACTGCCCTCCCTCATCCTTCTCAACCTCTTATCTTGACCACATCATCCCCCTCCTCCTGCCTGTCCTCTATGGTCCAGCTCAATGTAATTTGTTTCCTGTAATTCATCTAATCATAGTGCCCCCACATCGCATGGCCCCACAATAGTTCCTCTTCCAGCCCTCATTTCTTTCCCTCGGTCCTTTGGCATTTCCTCTTTCTCATCTGCCTGCTGCTCCCTGGCAACAAACATGCGCTACCACATGAACGCTGACTGCAACCAGCTCTTTTCTCCGGCGTCGCTCTTGATTCCTCCATGGCCTCTGTGTGCTCACACTCATTGGCCGACAGTCAGTCCTTGATGAGCTACAATGACCTCCAAACAAACATCGGAAAACCTGAAGCCAACACCCTTGTCCATAGATTTAGATTTAGATTTTTTGTCACGTGTACCGAGGCACAGTGAATTGTATTGTTCTGTGTACCATCCAGGCAGATTGTTCCATACATGAAAAACATAGGACATGCATAAATACACAATGTAATTACATAGGCATAGACATCGGGTGAAGCATACAGAGTACGGTACTATACAGTCGAGAAGAGGCATAGAGAGATCAGTTCAGTCCATAAGAGGGTCGTTTAGGAGTCTGGTAACAGCGAGGAAGATGTTTTTGAATCTGTTCGTTCGCGTTCTCAGACTTCTGTATCTCCTGCCCGATGGAAGAAGTTGGAAGAGAGAATAACCAGGCGGGATGGGTCTTTTATCATGCTGCCCACTTTCCCAAGGCAGCGGGAGGTGTAGACAGAGTCAATGGATGGGAGACAGGTTTGTGTGATGGACTGGGCGGTGTTCACCTGAAGTTTCTTGCGGTCCTGGGCCGAGCAGTTGCCATACCAGGCTGTGATGCAGCCCGATAGGATGCTTTCGATGGTGCATCTGTAAAATTTGGCAAGAGTCAATGTGGACTTGCCAAATTTCCTTAGTTTCCTGAGGAAGTATAGGCGCTGTTGTGCTTTCTTGGTGGTAGTCCCTTTGAGTGAGAACATCCTTCCTGACGGCAGCATATACAACAGCCTGAATCCCGCGTGCACAACTGAGGGCGCACTGCAGTCTTGGGGGTGTCGGGCGGGGTTCTCCGTCGGTGGGATCCTTCGCTTCGCCGACAGTGCACTCAAGCCCACGGGTTTCCCGACAGAGTGGGGGTGCACACAATGGGAAACCCCATCGGCTGGCCGCCGGGACGGAGAATCCCGCTGCTGATGCTGATGGCGGGACGGAGAATCCCAACCCTTATCTTTCAGGTGTTATGATTCCTTTGGGGGCCAAGGACTGTGCTCCATACAATATCCCCCTTACACAGCTGAGTACAAACTCCCCCAGTAATTGGGAGCAGGGCTCTCCCTTCGGGGAAACTACTCAGTATAAAAACACTGACCTGGGTGCGAGCCAAGGGGGTTACCCTTCGGGGAGAGGAGTTATAGTTTTGTTACTTTGTGTACACCGTAATAAACCTATTGTTCATTTCTACCCTACCGTGCGATCCTGTTCTCTCTCCTGTTTAGGTTCCACACAAATGAAATTTTAAAGGAAGACCCCTCTGCCCAGTTGAGAAGATGCCGAATTGCACACCATCATTACTGAGCAAAGAGCCCTCCTTGTGTCCTGGACAATTATTCCCAACATCAATAAACCACATTACCGGTTCCTTTTTCTGATTGCTGGCACTGGGAGCTTGCTGTGCAGAAACCCGCTGCTCCGTTTACCCCACTGCAACAGTGGCCATCCCTCCAAAAGTGCTTAATTTGTTGCAAAGCAAATCCAGAGGTTGTGAAAGGCGCTACAGAAATGCAAGTTACTTTTTTTCTCTCTTAAACCTCCTTAAATCTGTTCACAGGAGTTGCAATGTATGCTGACTGTTTAAGAAGCGGTTTTTCGCCTTGTTTTTCCAAATTGTAGGCTGGGTTCACTGTGATTTTTGAGGTGGAATGCTTGTGAAGGTCAGAGGTTTTCCTATCATGATCTCAATGCCTCACAGATTTTCAACATTAACTGACCCTTTGACTATCAGCTGAGACAAACAGATAACCCAAGCGCGATAAGAACTGGAACGATCTGGAACATTCTCCAATTATTTTGGACAACAAGTGCATTATACACAACTGACCTCCTTTAACAAGGGGTGCTGCCTTGTTTGAAGAACGAGGAGATCCCCATTATCATGGAAGCGTCTCACACAAGTGACACTGTGACACACGTTACACAGTGAGATTGCTGAGAAAGTTTGATCGAAAACTGGTCTCCACCAGGCGCTGTCACTGTAACTGCCTGGCTGAATCACCTCAGGTTTTTTCAAACTCAGTCACCGTAAGTTCAATGTTCATATTTGTCAATATTTCCACCTGCAGCCCTCCCTGTTTTCGTGTTTCTGACAGTTTGGGTAATAATCTAGCCATCGGCGTTTACCAAATTCCCTTGTTCCTCTTTTCGAAATTCAGGGGCCCGATTCTCCGAGTGTGGAGGATCCGTGGCGCTTTACGCGGAAAAGATTCGGCAGCGCCCCCTCACCGATGCTGTGAGCGGTGAGGGGGCGAGCAGCCGCGCCACGTAATAAACGGCCGGAGAATGGCCGGGACCGTGGACACGCTTGCGCATGGCGATGACCGTCAGTGGTCGCGCAGTAAAACATGGCGCCGGCCGTGCGCGGAGACTACCTGTCAGATAGTGCCCCCCTGGCCACCCTCTGGCCTCCTCCCACCAGTCCCCCCAGCCCTTGCCGAAGCCCCCCCCCCCCACCCCCGCCCCCCCAGCAGCACGGCTCCCACCCGACTGTGCTGACCTATGGCATACGTGCCTTTATTAGCCGAGGAATAGAATATAAGAGCGGGGAGGTTATGCTGAAGCTGTATAAAACACCAGTTAGGCCCCAGCTAGAGTACTGTGGGCAGTTCTGGTCACCACACTATAGGAAGGGTGTGATTGCATTGGAGAGGGTGCAGAGGAGATTCACCAGGATGTTGCCTGGGCTGGAGCGTTTCAGCTATGAAGAGAGGGTCTGATTAGACTGGGGTTGTATTCCTTGGAGCACAGAAGGCTGAGGGAAGATTTGATTGAGGGGTACAAAATGATGAGGGGCGTGGATAGGGTGGATATGAAGAAACTTTTCCCCTTAGTGGAGGGGTCACTGACCAGGGGGCAGAGGTTTAAGGACATGGGCAGGAGGTTTAGGGGGGATTTGAGGAAAAATCTTTTTCACCCAGGTGTTGGGAGTCTGGAACTTGTAGAGGCAGAAACCCTCACAACATTTCAGAGTAGTTTAGATGAACACTTGTAACGCCACAGCAGACAAGGGTACGGACCAAGTCCTGGGATTAGAGTAAATAGGTGCTTGAGTCTGGCACACACAATGGGCTGAAGGGCTTCTGTCCGTTCTGTAGAAACACTATGCTTTCCTTTGTCCCTCTAATTGCTTTTGAATTGATTGTAAGAGTCCTTTCTGTTTATTTCCTCTGTTCTCATTTCTTTTATGTTATTTTATTATTTTGCTACATGGATACATAATCGGAATGTGCCTTTTTAATCAGAAGATTCAAACGTGAAGCAACCTGCTTGTCAGGACACTGTGTTCCCAGGTTTTGTTTTTTGAGAGGAGAAGCCAGATTCCTCGGCACAGAGTGCATCCCAGGAACCAGGAGCTGGATACTCCATTCCTGCGGCGAAGTGCTGGCTCGAACGGACAATCTGTTTAGGAAAAAAAAAACGAACAGAGAATCTGTTTACGTCAAAAAAATTGGCGCAAACCCCTCACCGTGAGGGGCTAGCGCCGGCGCCGACTGGAACTCCCACCTCCTGCGCCGAAAACAGCCGAAGAATGGCTGGGTCCCGGTCCGCACATGCGCACGGCTGACGACCTGCGCCGGCCATCCGTGTACCCGAACTGCCATCCCCCGACCTCACAGCCCACCCCTGGCCATCCCCTGGCCACCCCCAGCCCTCACAGAAGCCCCCCCCCCCCCCCTCGGCTGAGTATGGTGGCGCTGGACACAGTCCGCAGCCGCCATGCCGGGTTCACGGTTTGTGTGACCACACGTGATCCGCGCCATCGGGAACTTGGCCCATCGGGGTGGAGCATCGCGGGTTGGCCGGCCGATGAGGCGCCAACGGCATGGCGACTCGCGGTGCGCGTCATGATGACGCCACTCTGGAAGGGGCGGAACACGGCTGACCGGAATCAAACCGGAGCCGGCCCCGATCGCCTAACGGCATCGGACAACGGAGAATCCTGCCCCAGGTTTGGAGGGAGTTAGATGGATTGGTTAACTGGCAACTGATGGGTTGGCCAGGGACAGTATTCTGCCTGACAACAGTTTAGCTCAGTTGGCTAGACAGCTGGTCTGTGTTGCAGAGAAAGGTCAGGAGAGTGGGTTCAATCCCCAGACTGGCTGAGGTTATTCATGAAGACCCTGTTTTCTCAACCTTGTCCCTTGTCTGAGGTGTGGCGATCCTTAGGTTAAATCACCGCCAGTCAGCCCTCTCCCCACAAAGGGAAAAACAACCTCTGGTCATCTGGGACTGTGGCTTTTTTAAAGAATGGGGTAAGGGGGACTGGAAAAGGGGTCTGAGATAGTCAGTTACCTTTTCTGTCAGTTTAATTATATTGCTGTACATAGTAAAGGTTACTTATGTTAAAGCTACAAACCCGGTGACTGCAGTTTACTCGACTCAGCCAAAGTCCTCAGGGATTTTAAATAGTTTTTTATTTTACCTGTGTTGCAACTCTGGGTCAAGTGGGGCTGGAATTGATCACGCACTAGCCCAGGGTGTTGTGACATCATTTAAAAAATTAATTTATGGGATGTGGGCGCCGCTGGTTAGGCCAGCATTTACTGCCCATCCTAGTTGATGATGGTGAGCTGCCTTCTTGAACTGCTGCAGTCCTGGAGGTGTATGTACACCCACTGTGCTCTTTGGGAGGAAGTTTGTTGCTAACTTTTGGTTGGTTCAATTGGCTCTGATTTATAACCTTTGCTCTAGAGTCACCAGGTATCTTTATGATACCGCCACGAGGTTCAAGTTCAAGTACTGATCAATAACAACACACCAATTAGTAAGATTCAAATCAATACACATTTAATGTACACAGTAAATCGCTACTCATGCATAAACTCTACTTTCTAGGCTATTTCTATCACTAACAGGCCTATACTTAGCTTTGAACTGGCCCACCAGGTCAGGGGAAAAAATGGCCTTTCGTTCGGGTTCTGAGTCTGCAGGATTCAAAAGTTGGTATGGACTGGTAGCTAGGAGCGCCTATCTCGTAGCGAGCGTTGACTTGAGACTTACTTTCTTGGAGCGGCCGCTTGGACAGATCACTCTCAGGGGTTGCTTTGCGTTGCTGAGTGACCCTGTCAAGAAGGATGATTTGAACTTGGGGGCTTTACTTTATAGCCCCCAGGGGCTTCCCGCCTTTCGGGGCGGACCCCGTACCTGGTTTCAAGTGATTGGACTTCGTTCCAATCGCTTGGTTCGATTTCTCCAATATTGGAGCTGTTCCCTGATCGTTGGGCGGTCTTTAAGTGTCCGTTAACCTCTTTTGTGTTGGCTCCTGCTGGCGCCGAGGAGTCTGGCTTGGCCTTGTTTACCTTAAAATGTTTCGATTGTTCCCGGGGATCGCTCATTACCATGTAGATGGCTGCTACATTACTATGCAGATGGCTGCTTGTATCGATGCTGTCTGGGCTTCTGCAAAGTCTAATACACAGTAAACGTGCACCTGCTAGTTTTTGCCTGTGTTGGCTGAATTTCCCTTTAGCCTTTGCGGTTCTCCATTTTAAGTTGGGAAGTGGCCAACTCAGGTGGCTACACGCCCTCCTTGTGATCCTAACGCGAAGCGTGAAGGATCACATAACTGCGTTGTCTTCATTCCCTGACCTGGCGGGCACTCTTCTATGGCCTCTACACTGACCATAACTATGCAAGAAAAATTTTAACTGACATTCTAAGTGGCGCTATGTCAAAACAGGGACATGCATTACTAAATAAGAAAAACGGTACCTCTAACTGTCCTCAATAAACTACACTTCACGCAAACATTCAATCAGACTAACTTCTTAAACAATGCACATAAAATCATGGCAGCATTATTCACATTTCTCCTGGCTTGGCAGTCAAGCTCAGGGTTGTACAATCGCTCATGAAACACATTTCTTTATTCACAAAAAGAACGCAAACGAATGTTCTTTATTATAGATCGCGGGGATCGGGGATCTGGTCATAACCGAAAATAGGGGATCTTATCCTATATACCGGGGTGCGAGCGCGGTAGGCTCTCCTTCGCCATTTCCTCAGTCGAATAGTCTGCACAATGCTGCAGAGTATCGCCAACACTAGTAGGGATTCTATCAAGTAGGACAGGGAGTACCAGGTTATAAACCTGTCACACCAAGATGGTGTGGTGTCACTTGTGACTGGGCTCTGGGTGCTATGGGGAAGTGAATCATTCACGGCTGGGGGCGGGGGGGTTGGGACCAGGGGTTCACGTTCGCGCGCAACCAAATGTTCATTAGGGTGATGAGCAACACGGAGGATGTCCTCATGGTTCTTCTTCTTTCTCTTCTCTTCTCTTGAGCTTCTGGAGTTCTGTGGGATCAAGCATAGTGTCTGTTACTATCTTGGTTTACTACCTCGTCTGTTAGTATGTCTGTCCTTCAGTGCCAATTCTCCCTTTACAATTTGTCACCATGTGTGACTCCCTCATTTTTTTTTTAAACCGAATATCCCGGAAAGACACACTTAAAAATACTGAACCAGTGCGAGTCGTCTCGCAGGCTGTGCGATTTACCATCCAAATGTTTGAGGATGTAAATAGCATAGGGATGGCAACCTAAGGGTCGCCTGAAACAAAACAAAACTTTTTGAACCAAAAGTGCCGAAATGAGGTGCGTATGGGCCGCGGCGGGTAAGATTTGGATGGAATCCCCGGGTAGGATGGCGACCAATGCCGTGTGTGCTCTACCCGAGCGTAGCTGACCAGAGGGGGGTTCCCAGGCAGGGCGGGTCCCAATGCCGTTTCTCCACTGCCTGAGCAACCGCCAAGAACGGGCAAGAAATGTAGTCATCGTGGGGGGTTGCCGTATTGGTTCTACCTTTGAACCAGAAGGGCAGTTACGAACGAGGGTCTGGCAAGCTCTCAGAGGTTTCTGCCGATGAGCATGCGGCAAGCTCTCAGCGGTTTCTGCCGATGAGCGTGCGGCAAGTTCTCAGAGGTTTCTGCCGATGAGCGTGCGGCAAGTTCTCAGCGGTTTCTGCCGATGAGCGTGCGGCAAGTTCTCAGCGGTTTCTGCCGATGAGCGTGCGGCAAGTTCTCAGCGGTTTCTGCCGATGAGCGTGCGGCAAGTTCTCAGAGGTTTCTGCCGATGAGCGTGCGGCAAGTTCTCAGAGGTTTCTGCAGACAAATAAGGCGTGGGGCCGTGGAAAAATTTCTGATCTTACAAACCACATTTAACAATACCACTACAAACAACATTAAACATGCTGCAGGTTCCATCAGAAAGGACACCGTTTTCTCCCAAGCGGTTCCTTTTTAAAACATCATCTGGACACCTCAGTTATCAGTTGCGAACAGGGTCGTAAAGGGGTTTTCGCTTGGGGAGTCAGACTCAAAGTCGTCATCTTCTCCCGGCTGCCAAACTCTCGAGTGTATAAGGGCGGATAGGGCTGCGTGGTGCGATTTGGGATCCATCTCGTCGTTCCGGACGAGTCTGAATGAATTGCCCCGGTGCCAAAAGGATGTGTCCAATTCTGTTGGAATGGAGTCGGGGTCGTCATTGTAGGTCGGTGGTCGGTGGTGGGGTTTCTTTAGGAAAGTGATCATGAAGGGATCACTCGAATCGTGGTCAGATTCGCTGGGTGTGGGTCCTGTTGCATGGGGATAGTAGGGAGGCGTGCTGTGGCTGTTGTCTGAGTCACAGTCGCTACTGCTGCTGTCTGTGGGCGTTCCGGGGCGGAGTGTATAGTTCATGGGTGGAGTCGGGGCTGAGTCCGTGGCTGGGCTGGACGTGTTGGGGGAGGGTAGGGTTACGTTGGCTGTGGGCGTGGTGTGGTCTGCTGCGTCGAGCATGACGTGATGTGCGTGGTTCGACTGTGGTCCATATGCCTTAAGCTGGTTAATATGGAACCACACAGTCTTACCGTTGGGGTACTTTATTTTGTAGACGAAAGGGCTTACTTTGTCCGCAATGGAGTACGGACCCGAATACTTTGGTGACAGGAATGTGCTGGGGTTGTATACGGAGAGCATGACTTGCTGTCCTACACTGAACTCAGTCGCATGCACTGTCTTATCGAAACAGGCCTTGCTCTGTTTCTTTCATGTGCCTAATCGTACCGCGGCTGCTAGCTGAGCCGTTTTAACATTCTCTACCAGTTGTTCTACTGCTTTCTCGTGTGTGAGGGCCGTCACTTCGGGGCTGGTCAAATCTAATCCCAATAAAAATTCTATGCCTTTCATGGGGCGTCCGGTCATGAGGGTGTGTGGGGTGTAACCTGTAGATGTTGAAACCGTATTTCGCAAAAACATCAGCGCAAAAGGGAGGACTGAGTCCCAAGTGGTGTTGTTTTGCTGGCCCATTTTTCTGAGGGTTGATTTTTGGGTCCGATTCATGCGCTCCACGATACCACTTGACTGGGGGTGGTATGCAATGTGGAATTTTTGGGTAATGCCAAATATCGTGAGGATGTTCTTCATGACACGTCCCGTAAAATGGGAACCTTGGTCGGATTCAATGCTGCGGGGGAGTCCCCATCTCGTAAAGATGTGGTGGGTTAAGATCTTGGCTGTGGTCTTTGCCGTGTTCGTTCTGGCTGGAAATGCCTCTACCCATTTTGTAAACGTGTCTATCACAACGAGTACATATTTAGAACCATTCCTGCAAGGGGGCAATGGTCCTATGAAGTCAATCTGGAGGTTAGTCCAGGGGCCATTAACGGGTCGGATGTGACTAAGCTGAGCCTTCTTTGCGTATCTGTCCGGATTGTTCTGGGCACAGATAAGGCAATTCTCAACGTAGTGCGTTACGTCTTCTTTTAAACTTGGCCACCAACAGAGCTGCCTGAGGTGGGCTGTAGTGGGATCAATTCCCTGATGTCCATGACCGTCATGGAACAAACAAATGAGCTGATTCCTGTCCTGTTCAGGAACCACATAAAGGGTGTCTTGTAACACCACACCGTCATGTGTAGTCAGAGCATTTTTAAATCTATCATAGGTTGCTGGGAATGTTCCTTTTAAAATCTCCCTGAGATTGCTGTCCTGCTTCTGGGCCTGCACTAAATCCTCGATATTAGTCTGCGAAACCTGAACTGCATTCACTGGAGCGCTTTCGGGGGATGTCCAAAAATATCCGTGCCTGGAACCTGCTTTGGCCAGTGCGTCGGCTTTTACATTTCCAGGGGGGGAGGAACGATGGTGACTACGAACTTTAACTATTCCAAAAGTCCTGTCCTGAGCTTTTTCTAAAATGTGACGGAGCAATGGGGCTGAGTGGAGGGGTTTTCCGCCTGCGGAAACAAATCCTCTTGCTTTCCACAGGGGTAGGAATTCTGTAAGGCTATTGCAGACATAGAGGCTGTCCGAGTATATGTCTGCTGGGCTGGGGAAGGAATCTGGGTGTTGTACAATGTACGCCACGGCTGCTAGCTCTTCCGCCTGCGCGCCTAAGTGTCCTGGAGGTTTTATTGCGATTTCTTCTAGGGCGCGTCCCTGCGCGTCCTCGACATAAATGCCACATCCTGTTATGTGCTTCCCTTCTAATATTGTGGAAGATCCATCCACATATATCCTTATGGGTTCGCACGTGTCAGGGTTGGACTACCTATCTTTCTGTGGGGTGTTTTCGCAATAAAGGGGCCTGTGTTGTGGTGCGGTGAGATGATTTCACATTTGTGGGGCGTGCCTGGGGACTGCAGGATTTCTGCTCAGAAAGTGTGGGTATTGGTCCTTTTAACAGTGATGTCCCGTCCCTGCAAAAGAAGGGTCCATCTGGCTGCTCTTATTTGACTGACTGTACCGTCCTTAAGTCTTCCGTCCAGTAAAAGTTGGGTGGGGGTGTGTTCCGTCAGGATTGTGATGGGGTTCAGTCCAGTTATGTACAAAAAATATTGTACTGGCCAAAAAACTGCGAGCAGGTGCCTTTCACAGGTTGAAAATCCCTGCTCCACAGCATCTAAAACTCTGGAGGCGTAAGCTACGGGCCTTAACTGTTCGTGCCGTTCCTGGAGGAGCACAGCCGAAAGGGTGTGGTCTATGGTTGCTACCTCTATCGCATAGGGGGAAAGCGGGTCTGGAACTTGTAGTGCGGGGGCTGCAATGAGTGCTCTTTTCAACGCGTCCACAGCATCCGTATGCCGCAGAAGCCATTCCCAGGGGGCTCCTTTCTTTAGGAGGTCTGAGAGGGGCGCTGCCTTGCTGGCGAAACCGTCAATGTGGTTTCGGCAGTAGCCAACCAGTCCTAAAAACGACCGGAGGGCTGAAACGTTCTGGGGAAGGGGCAATTTGGCAATCGAGTCAATCCTTTTGTGCTCGATTTCACGTTTACCATGTGTGATAATTGTACCCAAATATATCACCTTGTTTTCCAAAATCTGGGCCTTTTTGCGGTTAACTTTACAACCAATTTTCTGTAGGAGTTCCAGGAGTTTGGACGGAAGTTCGATGTGCTCTGCCTTGGTGTCTGTCTGCAGTAGTAGGTCGTCCACATACTGGACCAGACATTTGGGGCGAGAAAATTTTGACAAACCATTTGCCAACTGTCGGTGGAAAATGGAGGGGGAGTTGTGGAATCCTTGTGGAAGGCATGTCCACGTGTACTGCTGATTTTTAAACGTGAAGGCAAATTTGTACTGGCACGCCTTTGCCAATGGAATGGACCAGAATCCATTACTGACGTCCAAAGCCGTAAAGTATTGTGAGTTGAGTCCCTGTTTGAGCATGGTCTCGGGACTTGTGGCTACCGTGGGGGCTGCTGCGGGGGTGACTTTGTTGATTTCCCGGTAATCGATGGTCAGTTGCCATGATCCATCGGGCTTTCTCACTGGCCAAATCGGGGCATTATTAGTGGAGGCTACTGATCTAAGTATGCCCTGCTCTAATAAGCTGTTGATTACTTTTACGATTTCTCCCTCTGCCTCTTGGAGAAATCCGTATTGCTTTTGGGGTCTAGGGTCAAGTCCTGTGATTTGTACTGAACCAGTCATCCAGCCACAGTCGTGTTTGTGGGTCGCGAATGCTGTCCTGTTCTTTTGTAAAACTGCCCTAACCCGCATGTCCGTGCTAATCGTAGTCGGGTCAAACCAAAATTTGCCTATTGCGCTAATCTTGTTTGCATGTTCTCCTATTGTGAGCGTTGCGGGGACTCTTGCGGATTTTGCCATTTTCCAGACACATTGTTTGACTGGATCAAAGGACAGGTTGTGGGAATTCATAAAATCTATACCTAAAATGTGTTCTGCTGTGTGGGGTAGATCGACTAAAACTATGGGGTGCTTGGTGGTGATGTTGCCGATTTGAATGGGTACAGGGGCTGTGATGTGTCCCTGCTGTGAGTGGCCTGTGAAGCCGCTGAGGGTGATGGTGGCCACGTGTCCCTTTGAAACATGGTGGAGGAATTGATTGTGGTGCGGGACCCTCCTATGTCCCAGAGAAACTCGATGGGCTGTCCCCGAATCCTCACTGCAACTACTGGTTGGCCGGACCAAAGGGTGTCGCAGAGTCAACTGGGGGAGCCCGAACACCGTCAGTCCATTCCGGTCAGGTCCGTCTGGTCTGAACGGGTGCTAACGCTATGTATGGGCTTTGTCCTGGTTTTATTTAGAGTGCCTGTCTGCTGGGCTCTCTGTGGCTTTCATGGGGCATTGCATTCTCTTGCAAACTGTCCTAATTGTCCACAGCTGTAACACTCCTGTGACTTTTGTGGGGGGCTGTTCCTGCCTTCATTCACCCATACGGGGTTCTGGTGTGCCTTAACTGCGTGTATGTCTGCTTCTGCCTGCTGTTCTTCGGGATTTTTGTTCGTGGGTTTGGTTTAAACAATTGCTCCCAAGTGCGGGACAATCTTTTTACAACCCATTTCTCATTATGAGCCTCCTCTGAGGGATCATAATTGGCACAAGCTTTTTGTCCTGTTTCTGTGGCATGGGAGATAAGGGTGCGGGTCCATTTGGCCATGTTGTCTGGGGACAAATGGGCACGGTCTAAGGCTCCGAAAACTGCTGCGAAATGGATCCACAAGCATCCAGCAAACGCTGTGGGCTGCTCGGATTTCTTTTGCCTGCACTTATTGAGGCCATCTACGGGGTCACCCCGGTTATACCCGATCGCGTCTAGGATCGCGCTATGCATTTCTGCAAGGGTGCCTCCTCCTACATTCTGTGGGTCGGGAAGGGCTGCTACGACCGAAGGGTCTAAACTCAAAACTGTGAGCTTTACTTGCTCTCACTCATCCAGGCCGTACATGGTAGCCTGCTGTTTTACTCTGGCAAAGAAGTGGTGGGGGTCTGAGGTGGGGAGGAATGGTTTGATTTATCGCATGCGTCCCGTAATTGGGTCACTGTTAAGGGGGTGGTGTACAGAAATTCCGTGTCGTCCGATGTGGCTGTGCGGTGAGTGGTGACTGGGTTCATTGGAGCCTGAACTATCTGCTCTGTGGGGGGTTGGGGCGCTTTTCTCTTCTGGGGCTTTCCCTGTGCACATGTTCCCTGAACATATCTCTGCGCTGTCTCACTCAATTCTTCCCAATCAGGGCCGTCTTCCTCTTCTAACTGGGATCCAAAGGTTTCCTGGAATCCTTTTTGAACTGAAAGCAGAGATTGCAGTTCTGCAATCTGCTTCCGGCACTTTGCGTAGTCTAGTGAGCTTTGTCTTTGCTCCGTGGTGGCAGCATGGAGTGCTCTTAACTCTGCCTTCAGGTCACTACACTGCCTCTGCAATGCCTCTACCTGCTTCTCTGTTTCCTCTCGTACCAGGACTGCACGTTGCGTGTCCTGATAGGCCTTTTCGTACTGGGATTGGAAGCTGCTTAAGTGCGCCAGACAAGACTGGTGTGCCCTCTTGGCATCATCCACCTCTCCGTCCTTTGTTGCTAACCTCCTCCTTAACTCTACATTCTCTTTCTCTACCTCACTGACATCGACCTTGCTCATTCGATGTATGCCTTCTATCTCTTTTCGGAGCGTCCTAACGACCTCCTCTGTGCCTCGCAATTGTGCCAAGCGGGACACGATTGCCATCGGCTTGTGGCAAGCTCTTCTCGTGAATCTTGAGAACTCAGGTTCTCCCACCAAGTATGTCCTATACTCCCGGGACCTGTTTCCTCATTTTCACAGAATTCGCTCCAAAGGGGCCATCCTTTACCTTTGAGGTACTTTCTGATTTCCTCCTCCCAAATGGGACACTGTCCTACTCTACTGCTGCTGGTCACTGCAACCACAAATTCTTTGGGGTTCATGAGGCGTTGCATTGCCTGCATTGCCATCTTTCCTCTCTGAATACTTCCTTAAATTTGGAACGAGGGGTACTGTACTGTACTGGAACGAGGCGGTGCTGTAATTACGGGTACGGCTTTCGCTATTTTCCGAAATACAAACTCCCGACAGTTTTGTCGCAACAAAAATCTATCAGTTTACCTTATCGCCCTGTTAGTTACGCATGCATACACACACTTCCAAATTATGAGGATTGATCAGAACTGCTTGAACACTTGTGGCTTTTTCCTGTTCCCAATTGGGTTTCTAATTCAAATTTTGGGTTCTCCTGGAGTGGTTAAGCCACTTCTAGATCGGGTCCCGTCAGGATGTCACCGGTAATATGTTGCTAACTTTTGGTTGGTTCAATTGGCTCTGTTTTATAACCTTTGCTCTAGAGTCACCAGGTATCTTTATGATACAGCCAGGAGGTTCAAGTTCAAGTACTGATCAATATCTCAACACACCAATTAGTAAGATTCAAATCAATACACATTTATTATACACAGTAAATCGCCACTCATGCATAAACTCTACTTTCTAGGCTATTTCTATCACTAACAGGCCTATACTTAGTTTCGGACTGGCCCACCAGGTCAGGGGAACAAATGGCCTTTCGTTTGGGTTCTGAGTCTGCAGGATTCAAAAGCCGGTATGGACTGGTAGCTAGGAGCGCCTATCTCGTAGCGAGCGTTGACTTGAGACTTACTTTCTTGGAGCAGCAGCTTGAACAGGTCACTCTCAGGGGTTGCTTTGCGTTGCTGAGTGACCCTGTCAAGAAGGACGATTTGAACTTGGGGGCTTTACTTTATAGTCCCCAGGGGCTTCCCGCCTTTCGGGGGGGACCCCGTACCTGGTTTTAAGTGTTTGGACTTCGTTCCAATCACTTGGTTCGATTTCTCCAATACTGGAGCTGTTCCTTGATCGTTGGGCGCTCTTTTAAGTGTCCATTAACATCTTTTGTGTTGGCTCCTGCTGGCGCCGAGGAGTCTGGCTTGGCCTTGTTTACCTTAAAATGTTTCGATTGTTCCCGGGGATAGCTCATTACTATGTAGATGGCTGCTACATTACTCTGGAGATGGCTGCTTGTATCGATGCTGTCTGGGCTTCTGCAGAGTCTAATACACAGTAAACGTGTACCTGCTGGTTTTTGCCTGTGTTGGCTGAATTTCCCTGAATGTTGCCCCAGCGACAGTGAAGGAACGGCCGATATATTTCCAAGTCAGAGAGGTGAGTGACTTGGAGGGGAACCTCCAGGGGGTGGGGTCCCCAGGTATCTGCTGCTCTTGTCCTTCTTGATGGCTCACCAGTGTCACATGAAAACGACGCTTGGAGCCGCAGATGAGAGCTGGTCGCTAGTGGGGATCAGCGAAAGATGAACCACTCCCAATATTACAACACATTCCCCCTTTTTTACAGAGGCACAATCCCTCCCAGACATCCCCATACACATAGCATCAAGAATTTAAAAAGCACACTCTCTCGCACTCACCTGGTGCCCACCAGCAGTTTTGGGAAATGAGGGTCCACATGGTGATCCTGAAGTAATTTTCAGTGTTTCTCTCCTGGGGGCGGGGGGCAGCTCACTCTGTGCTGCAGATGTGCCGTGCTCTGCTGCTGCCTCCTAGCTCACTCCCGGCTTCCCTAACGCCATTGGCTACATTGAGGGAGCTGGGAATGGCCGAACCAGCTTGAGAAGCTGAAGACATCTCATCGTCTCTTTCTCACTTTTTAAACACTTCCGCTACGCTTATGGACCGAACTGTACCTGGTGTGGGCGATAGAGGTGCCAACCCTGACCGAGCTGTACCTGGTGTGGTGATAGAGGTGCCAACCCTGACCGAACTGTACCTGGTGTGGACGATAGAGGTGCCAACCCTGACCGAACTGTACCTGGTGTGGACAATGGAGGTGCCAACCGTGACCGAACTGTACCTGGTGTGACGATAGAGGTGCCAACCCTGACCGAACTGTACCTGGTGTGGGCGATAGAGGTGCCAACCCTGACCGAGCTGCACCTGGTGTGGGCGATAGAGGTGCCAACCCTGACCGAGCTGTACCTGGTGTGGGCGATAGAGGTGCCAACCCTGACCGAGCTGTACCTGGTGTGGGCGATGGAGGTGGCAACCCTGACCGAGCTGTACCTGGTGTGGACAATGGAGGTGCCAACCCTGACCGAGCTGCACCTGGTGTGGATAGTGGAGGTGCCAACCCTGACCGAACTGTACCTGGTGTGGGCGATGGAGGTGCCAACCCTGACCGAGCTGTACCTGGTGTGGGCGATGGAGGTGGCAACCCTGACCGAGCTGTACCTGGTGTGGATAATGGAGGTGCCAACCCTGACCGAACTGTACCTGGTGTGGGCGATAGAGGTGCCAACCCTGACCGAGCTGTACCTGGTGTGGGCGATGGAGGTGGCAACCCTGACCGAGCTGCACCTGGTGTGGATAATGGAGGTGCCAACCCTGACCGAACTGTACCTGGTGTGGGCGATGGAGGTGCCAACCGTGACCGAACTGTACCTGGTGTGGGCGATAGAGGTGCCAACCCTGACCGAGCTGTACCTGGTGTGGGCGATGGAGGTGGCAACCCTGACCGAGCTGTACCTGGTGTGGGCGATAGAGGTGCCAACCCTGACCGAGCTGTACCTGGTGTGGGCGATGGAGGTGGCAACCCTGACCGAGCTGCACCTGGTGTGGATAATGGAGGTGCCAACCCTGACCGAACTGTACCTGGTGTGGGCGATGGAGGTGCCAACCGTGACCGAACTGTACCTGGTGTGGGCGATAGAGGTGCCAACCCTGACCGAGCTGTACCTGGTGTGGGCGATGGAGGTGGCAACCCTGACCGAGCTGTACCTGGTGTGGGCGATAGAGGTGCCAACCCTGACCGAGCTGTACCTGGTGTGGGCGATAGAGGTGCCAACCCTGACCGAGCTGCACCTGGTGTGGGCGATAGAGGTGCCAACCCTGACCGAGCTGTACCTGGTGTGGGCGATAGAGGTGCCAACCCTGACCGAGCTGCACCTGCTGTGGGCGATGGAGGTGGCAACCCTGACCGAACTGTACCTGGTGTGGGCGATGGAGGTGCCAACCCTGACCGAGCTGTACCTGGTGTGGGCGATAGAGGTGCCAACCCTGACCGAGCTGTACCTGGTGTGGGCGATGGAGGTGCCAACCCTGACCGAGCTGCACCTGGTGTGGGCGATGGAGGTGCCAACCCTGACCGAGCTGTACCTGGTGTGGGCGATGGAGGTGCCAACCCTGACCGAACTGTACCTGGTGTGGGCGATGGAGGTGCCAACCCTGACCGAGCTGCACCTGGTGTGGGCGATAGAGGTGCCAACACTGTTATCGAATTGCACAGCACAGATGGAGACCACTTGGCCCCGGGGTCTGATCCAGACCCAATTCTGGGGCATTTCATTACATAGGCTCACACTCCTGCCGCCGTGGGTCACTGACATGTCAACCAGCCAATACCCAGATACAATACCCATAAATCCTTTGCCCTCCGGAAACCACTTCACCTCACAAACATCAGCTGCATTGCATCGATGGTGTTGTGACGCTGTGTTGCTGTGAGAATGCCTGGGACATTTGCACATCAGATATGCAGACTATTTCTGTTTCATTACACAGGCAGCTAGTGAGTGTGTGCTCTGTACAAGACCAACAAGTTTGTCTGAATCTGGATTGTGCTTTACCCAGAGCTGATTCCTGCCCTGAACAAAGATCGCCACCTGCAGGAGGGGAAGGACTTGCAGCTGGCCAGCTTCACCCTCTTGACGCATCTCAACAAGAGCTTGCATGTAACAGTAATTATTGTCACACGTAGGCTTACATTAACACTGCAATGAAGTTACTGTGAAAATCCCCCAGTTGCCACATTCCGGCGCCTGTTCGGGTACACAGAGGGGGAATTCAGAATGTCCAATTCACCTAACAAGCACGTCTTTCGGGACTTGTGGGAGGAAACCGGAGCACCCGGAGGAAACCCACGCAGACACGGGGAGAACGTGCAGACTCCGCAGACAGTGACCCAGCCGGGAATCGAACCCGGGACCCTGGCACTGTGAAGCCACAGTGCTAACCACTGTGCTACCGTGCTGCCCTCCAGCACTCATTTCACAATCCCAAAGCCCTTCACATTCAATGAAATACTTTTCCCTTTGAGGTGTAAGAGCTCTTAAAATATTGACAGATAAATATTGACCACTGTCCAGGAGAATGTCCTTGTCCTTGTTTGAAATAGTGACTGTCCGTGGGGCTTTTTACACCCGAGACAGCAGACAAGACTTCAGTTTAACACCTCTTTGGATATTTGGCACTTCGTACAGTGCTGCACTCTCAGTAGTGGCACTGGGATTGGCGGTCTGGACCGCCTGTCTGAATCTTAAAAGTGGGGTGTGGTGAATGTATTCATCAGATAGGTGATATGCCTTTAAGGTTTGGTGTGATATGCCTTTAAGGCTTGGGTTGGAACCCCAGTGGGCTCCGCCTCTGGCTCCGTCTCCCCGGGGCTGTATATAATGTTGCGTCCAGAGGGTGGTGCTCAGTCTGTACTGAAGTCTCTGGCTTGCTAAGTTCTTTGAGTATTAAAGCCTTCATTCACTTGATGTCTCTCTCGTGTCATAATTGATGGTATATCATGGGGCTTGAACCCATGACCTCCGGGTTCGCGGTGAGAATGTACCCACTGAGCTCACAACTCGGTTTAGTACAGAATCTCTTTCCGCTGCGAGGATCACATTCCTGTCATGTGGCGGATGGGGAAATTTGATCTCGGGTTAACGAAGCTGAAAGGTGTTACCGGGAGACCATAGAAATGAACACATGCTCATGATACACGAGTGCAAGCCAGGAACAACAGCATCAACAGATTATTCACCCTATCTAATCCCTCAACCGTAACTATGTCAAGTACAGTCCTCGGATCTATGGCACAATTGATTCCTGAAAACCATGTTCTAAGTCAAAAAACCTGAGCTTGCACGCGCTGTGCGCTGGATCGACGTTGAG
Organism: Scyliorhinus torazame; assembly: GCF_047496885.1. Classification (NCBI taxonomy): domain Eukaryota; kingdom Metazoa; phylum Chordata; class Chondrichthyes; order Carcharhiniformes; family Scyliorhinidae; genus Scyliorhinus; species Scyliorhinus torazame. The sequence continues at coordinate 9,243,636 of NC_092720.1, forward strand.
GGACATATATTCTCCCAAGAATCGGATATACAATTCTCGCCGGTGAGATCGCATTTAACGATTTTTCCCTCACCCGCGATGGAGCGAGAGTCACACCCAACCTCGTTTTAATAAATTTTAATCAATTTAAATACTATTAGCGCCCCCCCCCCCCCCCGCCGAAGGACCGCCCCTCACTAAATGTAAATCCCGTATCGACGTGACGTCACGCCTCTAAGGTTTACAGCAGTTTGACCAGGCGTGAGGCAGTCGAGGGGGTTCCTCCGAAGGCGGAGGGAAGTATAGCCCTGAGGGAGGAGGGGGGTGAAGGGGGGGGGGGGGAGAGACATGCAGGGCACTGCCTCCTGGCACAGCATGACACTGCCCAGGTTGGCAGAATCAATCTGGCAGTGCCAACCTGTGCCAAGGGGCATTGCTGGGGCAGGCCCTCATGGGAGACCCATGGCAGGTGGTCGGGGGGGGGGGGGGGGGGGCAGAAAGCAGAGATTGAAGGGGGAGATGCCGGCAATGAATGTCTGGGGATGAGGGAAGGGGAATGCTGGCAGTGAATGTTGGGGGGGGTGGCGGAGCAGAAGGCCCTCTTGACCTCTGTGACACGGGCTGGGAGCCGTTAGGCTGCAGCAATGGGCTGGGCGTCCTTTAAAGATGGCGCCCCTATCTGTTTGGAGCTGGTTCCCGACTCTAAGAGCTCAGCCTCACCCAAGTAAACCATACCCACTCAGTTATGTTTTAGCTAAGAGGCTCAAGATTCCGTGAGAAATCTGATCTGTGCAATTGCAGAATTCCACGACGGTTTTCTGCTAAGGTTCCGGCCCATAAATTGGAACCGATTTTCCCATAGGAACAATCATAGAATTTACCGTGCAGAAGATGGCCATTCGACCCATCGAGTCTGCACCAGCCCTTGGAAAGAGCACCCTACCTAAGCCCATACCTCCACCCTATCCCCGTAACCCAGTAACCCCACCGAACGTTTTGTTTGGACACTAAGGGCAATTTTAGCATGTCCAATCCACCTAACCTGCACATCGTTGGACTTGTGGGAGGAAACCGGAGCACCCGGATGTCATAATATACACCAGTATATTATGGTGCAGACACACACACACTGATGGACACACAGCAAGACCAATCAGCATACACAACACCGCAGCCAATCACCAGTGAGAGCACACGCACTATAAAGACAGGGGACGGGAGAGTTCCCGCTCATTCTAGTCGCAGCTAGCTAGGAGCACAGAGCTCACAGCCTGCAACACAGACATTCACCATGTGCTGAGTGCATCACCTGGTTAGGACTAGGCAAGGGTCAACAGTTAAAGCTGGTATTGCATTTACCCACAGTTCAAGTATGTTAATATAGTTAACCTTATAATAAAATCGAGTTGCAGCACTTCCAGTGTTGGTGACCTGTTTGTGATCCAGAACACCCAACACATCACCGGAAGAAACCCACGCAGACACGGGGAGAACGTGCAGACTCCGCACAGACAGTGACCCAAGCCGAGAATCGAATCTGGGACCCTTGAGCTGTGAAGCAACTGTGCTAACCACTGTGCTGCCATCTCTATGTCTGGGGGCTGGTTCCGGAACCAAGGCCGGAAAACAATCATGGGGCACCTAGTGGTGTTAAATGCTCTCAACTCTTGCCCTGTAAAGTCGCCGAGGTGACTGTTGATGCCTACCCGCCTGAGCACAAGTTGCTCAGTCAGTGTGGAGGATATAATGAAGCTATTTGATCACTGTCAGTTTCCTGTTTAACCTTGAACCTCTGTGGTTATTAAATGCAGCAGAAGTGTTGAGATGCAGTAAAATCACGATAGCTGTGCCAAAGAAATTCAACCAAATAAAGACAGTTCGAGCTGTCCTGTCATACAGATTGGTGGCACCGAATCTCAATGTGCATATATGAACGTGCTGGCATTGCATTGTAAAGTCAAAACCGATGTCGTAAAGTCAAAATAGGGTGTCAATTTAGAAAAATCGTCAGTACTTTTTGTCGTAAATCAAATCAAGGGCAGCCTGTATCGGTTTAAATCAGCAACGTATATTAACATGGCACCCTTAGCGTCCCAAATAAAACAGCCCAAAATGCTTCGCAGGATTGATAAAAAACAAAGTTAGAGCTGCACTGGATGATATTCGGGCAGATGGCTAAAAATTTGGCCAAAGATGTACGTTTTAAGAAAACATTAAGAACAAAGAGACGTAGAGAAGCAGAAAGGTTTAGGGAGGGATTTCCAAAGTTTAGGGCCCAGGTAATCAAAGGCACGGCCACAATGCCCGAGCAATTAAAATCGGGGATGTTCAAGGGGCCAGAATTCGATGAGCGCAGTCTTGTCGGAGGCTGTGGGGCTGGAGGAGATTCCAGGGACAGAGAGGGGCGAGACTATGGAGAGATTGGAAAACAAGGACGAGAATTTTAAAATCAAGGTGTTGTTAGACCAGGAGTCGTGTGGGTCAGTGAGCAGCGGGATGGGGGGTGATTGGAACTGGGTGTGAGTTAGAATACCGACGGCAGAGCTTTCGATGACCTGAAGTTTCAGCAGGGAGTTTCCATTCACGACAATAAAACTATTCCAACATTCCACACTCTAAATGTCTTTTTACCCCCAATTTACCCAGATGAGGGTGGAAGGTAGTGGTCATTGTTGCGTTCAGTGTTCTTGTCCAGCAATTAATCTACAGATTCATTGATTGAGCCAGAATTGGATTGATTATTTGTACACATGGTAGAGTAACGATCAGATACAGACCAAGTTATCATCGAGTTCATAAGGCTCTCTTGGAACTACCCTTATGCACGACTGTCCTCATGTACACTGGACAACCTACTGCTGGTAGGCGGATGTCACCTGATTTATATCTGCTGGTGGGAGGTCACACTGCTGAGTACATGGCCACCTGCTGGTGGGAGGTCACACTGCTGCGTACATGGCCACCTGCTGGTGGGAGGTCACACTGCTGAGTACATGGCCACCTGCTGGTGGGAGGTCACACTGCTGAGTACATGGCCATCTGCTGGTGGGAGGTCACACTGCTGAGCACATGGCCACCTGCTGGTGGGAGGTCACAATGCTGAGTACATGGCCACCTGCTGGTGGGAGGTCACACTGCTGAGCACATGGCCACCTGCTGGTGGGAGGTCAACTGCTGAGTATATGGCCACCTGCTGGTGGGAGGTCACACTGCTGCGTATATGGCCACCTGCTGGTGTGAGGTCACACTGCTGAGTACATGGCCATCTGCTGGTGGGAGGTCACACTGCTGAGTACATGACCACCTGCTGGTGTGAGGTCACACTGCTGAGTACATGGCCACCTGCTGGTGGGAGGTCACACTGCTGAGTACATGGCCACCTGCTGGTGGGAGGTCACACTGCTGAGTACATGGCCACCTGCTGGTGGGAGGTCAACTGCTGAGTATATGGCCACCTGCTGGTGGGAGGTCACACTGCTGAGTATATGGCCACCTGCTGGTGTGAGGTCACACTGCTGAGTATATGGCCACCTGCTGGTCGGAGGTCACACTGCTGAGTATATGGCCACCTGCTGGTGGGAGGTCACACTGCTGAGTACATGGCCATCTGCTGGTGGGAGGTCGCACTGCTGAGTACATGGCCATCTGCTGGTGGGAGGTCGCACTGCTGAGTACATGGCCACCTGCTGGTGGGAGGTCGCACTGCTGAGTACATGGCCACCTGCTGGTGGGAGGTCACACTGCTGAGTACATGGCCACCTGCTGGTGGGAGGTCACACTGCTGAGTACATGGCCACCTGCTGGTGGGAGGGCACACTGCTGAGTACATGGCCACCTGCTGGTGGGAGGTCACACTGCTGCGTATATGGCTACCTGCTGGTGGGAGGTCACACTGCTGCGTACATGGCCACCTGCTGGTGGGAGGTCACACTGCTGCGTATATGGCTACCTGCTGGTGGGAGGTCACACTGCTGCGTATATGGCTACCTGCTGGTGGGAGGTCACACTGCTGCGTATATGGCCACCTGCTGGTGGGAGGTCACACTGCTGCGTACATGCAATATTGTCTACAGGCATATCATAGAATTTACAGTGCAGAAGGAGGCCATTTGGCCCGTCGAGTCTGCACCGGCTCTTGGAAAGAGCACCCTACCCAAGGTCAACACCTCCACCCTATCCCCATAACCCAGTAACCCCACCCAACACTAAGGGCAATTTTGGACACTAAGGGCAATTTATCATGGCCATTCCACCTAACCTGCACATCTTTGGACTGTGGGAGGAAACCGGAGCACCCGGAGGAAACCCACGCACACACGGGGAGGATGCGCAGACTCCGCACAGACAGTGACCCAAGCCGGAATCGAACTTGGGATCCTGGAGCTGTGAAACAATTGTGCTAACCACTGTGCTACCGTGCTGCCACCGTAGTAATGTCACTGAACTAATAATAACACAATGTTTTGGTCTCAACTACTTTTTGTGGCAGCGAATTCCACAGATTCATGACTCTCTGGATGAAGAAACTCTCCTCACCTCAGTCCTGATCCTCAAACTATGACTCCTGGTTCTGGACTCCTCCACGATCTGAAATATTGGGCGCAGTTTTCCGGAAAACTTTCTAAGTGTCATTTGTGGTGGGTTTTTCAGGGAGTTCCCCGCTGGCTCCGACGGCGAGTTCTCTCCCCCCCCTATTCAATCACACTTAGTCACTTTTTTGGGCCCTGGGGAGTTTCTCACCGGTTTAGCCCACACTTAGGGCACGATTCTCTGGCCTCGTTACGCTCTCGCTCAAGCGAAAGGGGCTGGTGAATAGCGGGCGAGGCCAAAGACAAGACCGTCAGACAGTTTAACCCTTAGGTTAAATCAGGATCTTGCCGTAACTTGATCCCCTGCATTAATATCTTTTTACGTGAGTTGGTCTAATGATTTTATTGATTGTCGTTCCTGTGAAGCACCTTTGGTCGGTTCACTCCATTCATGGTGCTATAGAATCGCGACTTGTTATTGGAAGATGGAAATAGTCCCGTGTGTCTATTCAACGTAATCTCACGAGACGTTGCCAGATGAATCTCGTCCACCATGGGCAGTAAGCCTCACTCTAATGTGCAGATTCCCGAGGTACCTGAGGCTTGGGATTCAATCCCTTCACCTCGGGAGCTTTGGGCGAGCGATGTTCAACACTGGTCCCCACAAACAGGGTTCAGACGGCATGGCAAGTGGATTGGAGGCCCCAGCAGTATGCCCTTTGGGCAGCTTGGTGACCAGGCACTGCTGGTGCCACCTGGGTATCCTGGCACTGCCAACTTGGCACAGCCACTGGGTGCCAATCTGGTACAGCCAGCTGACAGGGGGACTTCCAGGGTGCGTGATTGGCCTGGGTTGCCCGGTGTGGGTGTTGGAGGGTAAGGGTGGGGAACCGTGGAATCTTCCCATGTTGCTTTCGGGCTGGGGGGGGGGGGTTTGGGGATTCTTTTCGGGGCCTCGGAGATCGGGACACCATTTAAAAATGGCATCCCAATCTGTTGCCACAACGGGGAGTCCCAGCGAGTGGAGCTCCCTATTGTAAAAACGGGGCTGTGTGTGGCCGTGGGTGCCCCTTTCAGGCCCCTTATTCGAAGCGCGTCGCGTTGAATAATCACGTGTTTCTCAGAATTTGTTCCCTTACGGGAGACTTGAGCCCGTTAACTTTCTTTCCAAAGGTGCTGCCTGACTTGCTGAGCATTCATTTTCTGTCAAACTGTCCTGCGATAATGTTCACCAAAAATGCACATTTTACCAAAACGTGCAAACCATCGGAATTCAATTAATTTTGAAAATTGCACACATGTAAAACAGGAATAAGATGCTGGAAATGCCCAGCAATGGACCATTCAGTAAACAAAGCCCAAAAATAAATAATCAGCCCACAATCCAACAGAGTTTTCTACTTGGAAGCATGAGACAGGAGGGAAAGTAACAGAAGTATAGTATTCTGTTGTCTTCCTACATCAGGCATCAAAGTCATTCTCCAATTCCTCACAGCCTTCTTCACTAATAATCTCAAACTCTTGAAACCAGACCAATCCCAAAGAGAGAAGCTAATTTAAGAAGAATCTATCATGTCAGGGTCCAAAGCACTTCACTGCTAATGAAGCACTGATTGAAGTGTAGTCACTGTTGAATAGGAAACATTGCAGCCAATTTACTCTCTGTTAAACCTTAAAAATGCAGATAAATTAAGGACCATATTCAAAGGTCAATTATGAGTGAAGCTCAACTTCTAAATACATTTGAGACTCACGACCTTTAGCAACAATCAGTGGGCAGGACTGAGGGAGAGGGAAGGGGGTTTCATTTTGAAGTGGGGAGGGGACGGGCTGGAGAGATGGGACAGGGTAACAGAGCTGCTAGTGCCCAGTCCCCTTTGTTGGAAAATCGGGAGGTGATGACATTGTCCCGTGTGCGGTGGCCCTGGATCACACATTGGGCATTCTTGCTCTTCCTCCAGCATGTCGCCCCTGTGCTGCACGATGCAGGGTGCAGAAGGCCAAAAAGATACTCGAGACCCTCCTGGGGCTATATTGGAGCACCCCACCAGAGTGGACCAGGCATTGGAAGTGCACCTTTAGGACACCGATGCACCGCTCGATGACGCTCCGGATTGCTGCATGGGAGTCGTTATAACGAGTCTCCGCACAGGTGTCATCAGCCATGACCGCAGCAGGTAACCCTTGTCACCCAAAAGCCAACCCCTCACCCAAGGGAGTCCCTCGAAGATGCTGGGGTGCAGCAGGAGGTATGTGCCGTGCATGCTGCCTGGATATCGGGTGCAGATGTGTAAGATGTGCAGCTGATGGTCACATACCAGCTGTACATATAGGGAGTGGAAGCCCTTCCTATTGATGAAGGACACCCCATCTCGAACCGGTGCTCAGAGGGGAACATGTGTTCCATCGATCACCACCTGGGGGGGTGCCAGCAATCGCGGCGTATCAGCTGCCCGGGCATCTTGTTGGGCATGGTGCAGATTGAAGTTGATGTAGTCCGATGCCTAGACGCACAGGGCATCTGTAACAGCGTGCATGCACCTATGTGCATACATTTGCGCGATCTCACACAGGTCCCCGCTTGAACCCTGGAATTATCACCTTGACGGCCACCGGGAGCAATTGTCCTTCTCCAAACCCCTGCAGTGCCAGATGCACCACCATCTGGCACAAGTAGCACATGGTCTCTGTGGTGGCTGGCTGTTGGCAGCACACGCTGCCTGGCACCTCCTGGAAGGACAGGCGGTGTCTGGAAACACATGGCTTGACGCGGCACCTTCTCCACGCCTCCTCCTCGGCCTGTTGAATGGCTGGCATCGGCTGTCCCTGGTGGTCTGGGTCAGGCTCCTCTTGTGTAGGGTCCTCCCTGGGCAGGCCCTGCCCCTCCAGCCTCCGTGAATCCCCAAAGGCAGCTGCAGCCAGCTAGATAGCGGCCATTGCTGGCTGGACTCTGAGATTCATCCTTGTCAACAGGGATACCGGTGGCTGCTGCAAACAGTGTCAGCGACAGGCTCTGTGGCCCCTGTCCTGTTTCCCCCAGTAGGTCTCCTCACTGGCTGGACCATGTTCTCCCGCCAACAGGGTGGCACCTGATTGTGTTTCGGAGAAGGTCACCGCGTGCCACCAATCGTCTCCATGCCGAGAGACCAGGAGCGAAATTCTCCTACCCGCCCCGCCACATTTCTGCCCCGACCCGCCGGCGGGATGCTCCATTATCCCGGCCGGTCAATGGGGTTTCCCATTGTGGGGCAGCCCCACGCCGTCGGGAAACCCCCGGGCGCCGGCAAAACGGAGACTCCCGCCGGCGGAGAATGACGCCCCAGATCCTTCAGGTGGGGGTGAAGCAGGGAGGTGGGACCTGAGCTGCAGTGTGATGTGAAGTCTGGGTGTAACACACAAGTTGTGACAGCGAGCTGGCCAGATTTCCTGGCTGGGGGCTGGCGCAGGGTGGGAAGGGCTTGGAGACAGCTGGTGGTTCTGAGGAGTGGGCTAGCTGCTGGTGAGGCCTCTGCCCTGAGAGGGGCAGTGTGCCAGGGAGGGTGTCGCGGCAGGGGTTCTGTGTTTGGGGTGAGCTCTGCGATCCCCCTGCTTCCCCTGCAGTGGAGCCGAGTTACTAGTGAGTGAACTGGGTAGTGGCAGCACCTGGGGGGCTGGCGACCGAGCTTGGCCACGCCCATCCCGGTGACGGGTCAGCCGGGGTCTGAGGTTTCCAGAGGGGCGGCCTGGGAGGGCTCCCAAATGACCAGAGGCTCTGTGAACATTTACAGGACACAGCGAGCAGTCGGCAGGGTGAGGCGCCGGGGAGACAGTAACATGTACCAAAGGGGTGGGTTTAAATGACATACAGCAGCAATGGGGGTCTGAGTCAGCCCACCCAGATCCCGAGGGGGACACGGACTTGGCCGCGCTATTCCCCCAGGTCCAGACAGCCACCCCTCAGCAAGCCCGAAATTTGAGAGCATTTAAAAGTTTCCTTACCTTCTGGCTGCCACTCAACAGCCACTCAAAAGCCAGGGACTTTTCGCAGTGACTTCATTTAAGCCTATGCGTGACAATAAGCGATTATTATTATTATTATTAGTATCCAGGTCCCGTTTGTAAATACTTGCACCAATTCACTCCCATGTGACTTCCACCGAAGAGGGACGGAGCATCAGGAAGGGGTGGAGCATCACAGAGGGGCGGAGCATCATGGAGGGGTAGAGCATCGTGGGGGGGTGGAGGATCGTGGAGGGGCAGAGGATTGTGGAGGGGCGGAGCATCACAGAGGGGCGGAGCATCACAGAGGGATGGGGCATCATTGAGGGGCGGAGCATCATGTAGGGGTGGAGCATCATGGAGGGGCGGAGCAGTGTGGAGGGGCGGAGCATCACAGAGGGGTGGGGCATCATTGAGAGGCGGAGCATTGTGCATGGGCGGAACATCATGGAGGGGCGGAGCATCATGCTGGGGCGGAGCATCATGGAGGGGTGGAGCATCATGCAGGGGCGGAGCATCGTGCTGGGGTGGAGCATCGTGGAGGGGTGGAGCATCGTGCAGGGGCGGAGCATCACAGAGGGGCAGAGCATCATGGAGGGGTGGAGCATTGTGCAGGAGCGTGTGGTGATGTGCATCAATGTAAGTGCATGTAGGCTAGCTAGACACTAGAGGGAGCACCAGTGACATCACACACACACACACACTCAACCAATAGATCAGTTAGATAGAACACGACCAATGGACATTCACGATACACACAGAGGTGACACCACCACAGGGGGGCATTACACCAACACATATAGAAAGGACACCACACACATAATCTGCCTCTTTCCAGTGGAGACAGTCAGTGAGTACAGACACGGGGTTGATTCAATATTACACCCACCGCGTGGATTGCAGCAACTGGTTAGTCAGTCTGGGTAGCTATAGTAGGATTAGCAGTAGTGTCGAACCTGAGTAATAGAAGTGTAAATAGTTTAATAAACGTGTTGAAGTTACCTCCACGTCTGAACCTTCCTTTGTCAAGTGCATCACAAGGAAGCCGCTTATGTTACACCTACAACATAACAAATCAGAGCGGAGCATCAGAGAGGGGTGGAGCAGCGCGGAGGGGTGGAGCATCGTGCAGGAGCGGAGCATCAGAGAGGGGTGGAGCAGCGCGGAGGCGCGGAGCATCACGAGGGGCGGAGCATTGTGCAGGGGCGGAGCATCACAGAGCGGTGGAGCACCACAGAGCGGTGGAGCACCACGGAGGGGCGGAGTATCATGCAGGGGCGGAGCATCACAGAGCGGTGGAGCACCACAGAGCGATGGAGCACCACAGAGCGGTGGAGCACCACGGAGGGGCGGAGTATCATGCAGGGGCGGAGCATCAGGGGGGCGGAGCATCACGAGGGGCAGAGCATTGTGGAAGGGCGGAGTGGTGGTGCAGAAGTGAATGCTCGTGGAAGGGGTGCCAATCAAGCAGACTGCTTTGTCCTGGGTGGTGTTGAGCTTCTTGAGTGTTGTTGGAGCTGAACTCATCCAGGCAAGTGGAGAGTATTCCATTACACTCCTGACGTGGGCCTTGCAGATGGTGACCAGGCTTTGGGTGGTGAGTTATTCACGTAGGATTCCTAACCTTTGACCTGCTTTGGAGCCACTGGGTGGAATTGCCGTATGTCAGGTTGACATTGAAACCCGCCGTGGGTCTCTCCAGCTGCAATGCTGGGTTTTCTCTCCGGATTCTCATTGCAGACAGAATCTGGGGCCGTGATTTGCACCATCGCTCTGGTGGGACGGGGCCTGTTCAACAGAGGTCAGGCGCATCTTTAAAATGCACCATGACCGGGCACTGGCAGAGCGACAAAAGCAGTGGCGGGGGCCTTGCCAAGGCCCTGTCCAGGCACGTCCCTCACCACCCAGGGACCATACTTACTTATGTGCCCCAGCGTGGTCACCATGACTGTTTTTCATTTTTGATAACCAGTAGCGATTCGTGCCAGCATGAAGCCACACTGACTGGGTGCGGTGACCCATTGAGGGGGGGGGGGGAAGGAGGAAAGTAGCAGCGTCAAGCCCATTACTGATATTGAAATCTATTCTAATGTATGCTAATCGGGCTGTGGGTGTGTACCTGATTGTGTCATTAGAGAGGGTTTGGGAAGATCACGTTGGGAAATCACGGCAAGCAAATCCCGTTTTTGGCCTCTTGCAATATTTAGTGGCCATTAGTGCCCGCAGCTAATACAGCTGCTCGATGGTGGTTGCAGTATTTATATGGCTAGTCCAGTTCAGTTTCTGATCAATGGTAACCTCCAGGATGTTGATTGTGGGAGATTCAGCGATGGTAATGTCATTGAATGTCAAGGGACAATGGTTAGATTCCCTCTTGTTAGAGATCATCATTTCCTGGCGCTTGTGTGGCGCGAATGTAACTTGCCACTTGTCAGCTCAATATTGCCCAGGTCTTGCTGCATTTGGACAGGGACTGCTTCATTATCTGAGGAGTCGCGAATGGTGCTGAACATTGTGCAGTCATCCGCAAACATCCCCACTTCTGACCTTCTAATGGGAGGAAGGTCATTGATGAAGCAGCTGAAGATGGTTGGGCCGAGGACACTACCTTGGAACTCCTGCAGTGATGTCCTGGAGCTGAGATGATTGACCTCCAACAACCACAACCACCTTTTGTGCCAGGTATGACTCCAATCACTGGACAAATTTTCCTCCCGATTCCCATTGACTCCAGTTCAGTTAGGGCCCCTTCCTGCCATACCTGGCCAAACGCTGCCTTGATGTCAAGGTCAGTCACTCCGCCGTCAGCCACTCTTCGAGAGAAGAGTTCCAGATATTCACTTCCCTTCCCCCCAAACCGGCTCGGCGAGAATCACGGCTGGCCGCTGGGAGAATCGCCGGCCCAGATGGGCCGAGCGGCCTGCCCAACACGACAGGTTCCCGCCGGCGCCGTCCACACGACAGGTGCCCACCGATCGGCGGGCCGGCCTCTCTGAAGGAGGACCTCCTTTCCTCTGCCGCCCCGACATCTTCTTGCGGGGCGGCCGCGGGGAGGATGGCAACCGCGATGTGCGGGTGACGTCATTTACGCGGTGCTAGCCGCGTCATTTACACGGCGCCACTTTTACGCGGCGCCAAGGCCCGGCACGCGTAAATGATGCGGTGCAGCTCCTAGCCCCCCCCGAGGGCGGGGGCATAGGGGGCTGGGAGCGGCCTCCGACGCCGGAGTGAAACACTCCGGTTTTCACTCCGGCGTCGGGACTTAGTCTCCCGATGGGAGAATTGCGTCCCCTATGTGTGCTTTCAGACGGTGCTGACCTTTATTCTGCTATTATCGCATTCTGATATTGCCATCCCTGACATATGGGCGGCAGGGTAGCACAGTGGTTAGCACCATTGCTTCACGGAGCCAGGGTCCCAGGTTCGATTCCCGGCTTGAGTCACTGTCTG